>NC_134086.1:126321363-126630672 GCF_000715075.1 Nicotiana tabacum
AGGTCCTTAGGGAACTTTGACACACTAGGACACCCTTTTGGCTATGAGACTTTTGGCATCTGAGATTGTGTTGAAGGCCTGGCATTCCCAGGTTTACTTTGGGCCTGATTCAGGCTCACTATAGTATAGTTTCATTTATTTATGTAATTCATTTGATCCTAGTCTGTAATAATATTCTTTGTAAACAGATATTGGGGTAATTAGTAAATAAGAGGGTTCCTATATGAGTTTTGTGGGAAACCGGGTAGAAATCCTGCCTTAGGTTCATATTTTGATTCGCAATAGAAATTATGTTTTAGGACTATGTTGTGCTTATCTGCAAATTGGAATCATGCCCTAGGTTTGTGTTGTTTGCATTAGAAATCCTGCCTTAGGATACTCATATTTATTATCTTTGCATATTAGAAAATATAGTTCATCACTTTTTTTTTTGATTTTGCATAAGTTGTTATCACCTAAGAATCATGTCACTAAATTCCTGTTGTAATCATGCTTAATAAAATGACCACCTTTCTCTGTGCATTAGAAATCCTGCCTTAGGACTGTGTGTATTTGCTCTAAATCGTATCTACATCGCTTAAATGAATAAAAATATTTTAAAATAGTCCAACACATAGATATCATGTCCTAGTATAAACATGCATGAAATTGGCTTTTGTAACATTAATCGCCTAGATCAGCATGCCTATAGGACTGGATAACTTCAGTTGTTTTAATTAGTTCCCAGAATTATGATTGCATACAAACCTGCGCCTAGGCAAGCCTTAGGTAATTACTGGTCTAAAAGTGTGAAATTATGCTCTATTTTGTGTGTGAAACTGCCCAGATTTTTTACAGGCTTTAAAATCAGTAGGCAAACTGATTAGGATTCTGTCACTTCGCCTTAAAACAAATGTTGCATATTCTGTGTTTGTGATGCTTATCTAGATATCTTGTTCTAGGGCCTTCTGAAATTCTTTAAAATAAGCTGTTTGAGACGTGCTACTTATTTGTTTATGTATGGAGGTAAACATGAGCCCCCTTAATTGCTTCCCCATTTGACAGTCCTATATGTTATTTGTTGTCGCTTAGATTTTACCTTTTTAAACACCTTAGGAGGGTCTAGTACTGCCCAAATTTAGAGGTCCTAAACACCTCCAGGACCACAACGAAGGGACGGGTAAAGAACGCTTAGAGTTCGTTAATTAAACTCGCTTATATAACCACTAAGGGGAGGGTAATGGGTAGTAAAAGGATATGATGACCTGCGCGCTAATGTCACGTGTAGCCCCTCTAGTTGAGGAGGATTACCGGGCATTGCACAGATTGATCTTATAGGCTAACCAACTTAGGACTTCCCTTCCTTTATTTATATATGCATTTAACCTACCTAAACTTCCTTTATTTACATATGTGCGCTTAAACTGCCTAAACTTCCTTTATTGCAAATATGTGCTTAGACTGCTTCCATGTTAAATGACTGATACACATTATTGAGTTCGGTCGGGACCTACCGTTGTGGACCTCGAGGGGTGCCTAACACCTTCCCCTCAAGGTTATTTCGAGCCCTTACCCTAATCTCTGGTAATATAAACTAGTCATATGAGTTAATTACTCCAGGTGCCCTAACGCACCTTAATCCGTTAGGTGGCGACTCTTCAAATACCCAATTCCCAAAAGGAAACGAGTTATTCATAATGAATGTCGAAACCCGAATTTCCGCGAGGAAAAAGGGGGTGGGACAGCATGACAACTCTGCTGGGGATATTTTAGGCTCTTACCATAACGAATTTATTATTGTGAATTAGTCTTAAGCATGCTTTATCCCGTGCACCCTCCCCTTATTTGAATTTAACTGCTTATTTCAAGCATTTGTGATTTCCTTTATTTCTTGAAAATGACTTGTCTCTTTGTTTTCTTTTTTTCATAACTATCTTTCAATTATTTAAATACCACATTTATCATTTTTTTAACGTGCAAATACTTGACAACGTGCTATTTATTGTTGCATAAATCATGTTCAACATCATATTCCACTTGTGCGTAATCAATCCTATAGCAACGCTTGATGAGTGTTTGCGCTCTTCCTATATATCACCCTTTTAAATTTGGAAAGGCGTATTTGCGGTAAAACTAGTCGATCAGCGGTGCATTCGACGGTTCTATGCCTTTCCCCCTCAAGTTGTCTGCTTGAGGGTCCCAGTCTAGACCTCTATAGCAACCCTACTCTGATTAATTGTGCATGCATCATGGTCAAACCTAGTCGGGTTAATATATTGTCTGCATAATAACCCTTAAGACAAGCCTCGTCCAAAAGTCCATTGGATTTTCCATAATACCAATGGGCGCAACCACGATTGTGTGCATTAATTTTGGAGAAATTAGTGCTAATATGCTAATCATTGTTGTATAAATAGATGAACCTGGAGGGGGAAAGGTCCTAACCATCTTTTGTTTTGCAGAAAATGAGACACGAAGTCCCCAGATTTGGTATGGTCGGTAGCATACCTTCACTTTTGCTAGATTGGTGGAGGGATCTTCCCTCAAGTGACCAAAATCATGTGAAACAAGTCTTAGGAAATTTGCCTTCTCTGTTGGTTCTTCAGCCAAACAAAATGGTGATCGAGGCTGGCACTATGTTTTGGGACAAGGAAAGGGTCGTGTTCCGCTTTGGGGACATAGAAATGACTCATCTTCTAGACAAAATAGGGGGATTTGTCGGTCGCCTTGGGATAGCCTTGGTTTATTAGCACCTAAAAATCGCACCACTAGAAGATTTCTTAGGATGATGGGGCTGAAGAAAAATGATGATTTGGAGTGCCTGAAGAATTCCTACATACCTTTCGACTTTCTTTATGAACGATATAGTCACAGTAGCTCTTACCGTATTTTTATGATGAGTTCTCGATCACCTCATGGGCTGGGTTCATCATAGGGTCTTCGTGCTTATTGTGTGTTTCTTGGGCATACTGGTATTCCCGATCCAAGGGGATAAAATCCATACCAGGCTGGCCATGGTGGCCAAAACTTTGATGGATGGGATCGAGGGGAAGACTTATACCATTGTCCCTATGATTATTGCAGATATGTACCGGGCCTTGGAAGGTTGTCAGAAAGGGTTCAGATTCTTTGAGGGTTGCAATTTGCTGTTGCAAGTTTGGTTGTTAGAGCATCTCCAAAGGGGTCAATACCGCCAAGAGTTTCTACGAAGGACGTGGAATGATCACATAGCTTTCCATCACCCTAAGAGAATGACTTACATTTCGGACATGTTTGCTCAACCTAAGGATGTTGTAGGATAGGTGTAGTTCTTCAACAAGTTAACTGAGGACCAGGTTCAGTGGATGTTCGAGTGGTTCCTCACCGATGAGTTCATCATCAGATCCAAAGATGTTCCACACTTGGTGTTGATTGGGTTAAGGGGGATATACCTTTATGCTCCCCTTAGGGTTATGAGACAGGCAGGTAGGAGACATGTCATACCACGAGTCGCTAAGATGAATCACTTCATAGCTTATTTTTAGGATGACGCCATCCCATATAAGAATGAAGCATAACATATATGGACTTTGAAAATTATCGTGGAAAAGGATACCATCGAGTCGGACCTATATCATGCGGGTCACTCATACTTTTACTCTTCATGGTTGGATGATAACATAGCAGGGATCTTCAAGCCAAGGGTTGGTCTAGGAAACAGGGTCATAGATGAGTTTGCCGAAGAAGAGGTGAAGTATAACAAGTTGTGCAAAAGAGTTCGAAAGTCTGAAGCTGAGCATATGGCACAACATAAGGCCGATATGGAAATGATCAATGATTGGAAATAAAGGGCCGTTAAATCCAGTGAAAGGTTGGAATATCTAGAGTACAGTTTAATAGAATTGGGCTGGGAAAATAAGAAAGAGGGTCACCGACTGCCCGAACGCTAAGGGAAACGAAGGAGGACATTTGGCAAGGGCATTCTTACTACTGAACTTGCACGAGCTAGGAGAATTGATCGACAATAGCATCCAGTCTAGAGAGGGTCCTTCTGGGACCAAGTGGATTAGGTTTACTTGCTTTTATTTTAAATGTAATAAGGCCAAGCGCCATTAGTAACATTATTTAGTGTCGTTTTGGGTTATTTATTTTTACATTAATGAAATTAGGCAATTATTAGCATTGAATTTCTCCAAATCTATTTGTCACTAGGCCTAGCTTGGGCACAACGAGGCTCCCAAATTAGGACACGAATTTACATTCTCGCAATATGTGTTTAAATACTGCAAATGTTTTAGAACCCTTACTAACTTGTTTACCTTTTGTTTTTCTTTATTATTCTTTATTTACATCCCCTAAGGTTGGTTCGCACATAATGACATCATCAGCGTATTACACCAGATCTAGAGGCCCTCCACCTCCTCCTCCTTCAAGTAATACAAAGAACAGAGAGAAAGCTAAAATGGACGGCTTAAGTGGTATTCGAAACGAAAATGCGGAGAATGCGGAAACTTCAGACGGTCGGAGCACTCCAACACCAAATGATTTGGTTTTATAGTTGGAACAAAAGATATTGGAGTTACAGGGAGAATTTGAGCAGGTCCGCAACTTAGCAAACCTATCCCGCACCTTGAATGTCCCCGATATCAACCAACAAAACACCAAAAACCTAGCACCTCCCCAAAATACACCAAACCAGTATCCACAAAACCCTCATGCACCGCATCAATATGCAATTCTACGTCAAAATTTCAATCTCTTACCGATACCAACTCCACCACAACACCCTCATCTCCTAGATATTCCCAACCAGCCACTGTCTATAACATCTATAATTCCCAACCCTCTCATTTCCAGTCACCTCCAACTCATCAAAACTACCCAAGACCGCGACCCAATTTTGACCGTAAACTACCCAGATAATACACCGCTAATGATGAGCCCATCGACCAGCTGTATGAAAGGTTGAAGGCTGCTGGTTACGTCACTCCTATTCCCGCTGTGGCAATGGAGAACCCATCTCAATGGGTAAACCCAAACAAAACCTGTGCATATCACTCCAGTATGAAGGAGCACACCATCGATGAGTGCCGGACATTGAAAGATAAAATCCAGGCATTGATTGACAACAAGGTCATACAGGCAAAAGAAGCTGCACCCAACGTCCGCAACAATCCTCTCCCAGATCATAGGGGCGGTGGAATACATGTGATAAAGAAAGATGAAGAATGGGATCCTTAAAGGTCAATCAGGATTATTCAAGAAGGCGATGAATTTAAACCTATAGTCGCACTCAATCCTATTATAGTATAGACACAGCCGCCAATCGAGGTTGAGGTAGACGCATCGGTTACATTTGAATTAGAGTTAGCTCCACCTGCAGCCACACCTATTCCATTTGAAGTATAAGTGACCACACCTTTCACAATGACAGTATCAACCACACCTCCTTTCGGTTCAAAAGTAATGCCCTGGGATTACATTGTCGAAGCTAGGCTAAAGGGAAAGTCAAAGGTGGAAGAATCTGATACTGCACAAGGAATGACCAGAATCGGAAGGGTCTATACACTTGAACACTTGGGAGGATCAAGTAAGGAGGCCACTACCAAGAAGCCTGTCATTGAAACAGGGTCGGATGATCTTTGGAGGAAAGTACAAGCAAGGGAATACTCCGTCATAGATCATTTGAACAAAACCCTTGCTTAGATATCCATCCTTTCACTGTTGAAAAATTTAGAGGCGCACAAGAATGCTTTGATGAAGGTGTTAAATAAAGCTTACGTACCCAAGAATATCACATGCGGAGAGATGGCCAACATGGTAGGGCAGGTGTTGGAAAGTCATAAGATCACCTTCCACGAGGATGAATTACCGCCTGAAGGGTTGAATCATAACCGAGCATTGCATATCACGGTAAAATTTGAAGACAAATTCATTTCCAGAGTACTAATCGATGGAGGTTCAAGCCTTAACATTTGTTCGTTAGATACTCTGAAAAGATTGGGCAAAGGTTTCCATGAAATACGGGTAGGAAGTATGAATGTGAAAGCCTTTGTTGGGTCTCAAAGGGCCACTATTGGGAAGATTAATCTTTGTCTACAGATGGGGCCAACATGATTCGACGTTGAATTCCAAGTGCTTGACATAACAGCTTCATACAATCTTCTGTTGGTCCGACCTTGGATACATATCGCTGGGGCTAGGGCTTCCACACTACATCAGGCCGTGAAGTTCGAATGGAACCATCAGGAGGTGATTATTCACGGAGATGGGAGTAACCCCGTTCACACCAGTCAAACTATCCCGGTTATCAGAAATAGAAGAAGGCTAAGAGGGGAAACTTATCATCACATCGAACATGTCAATGCCGTTGAGAAAATCAAATAGTGGAGTAACAAAACAAAGAGCATACTAGCATGGTCTGGGTATGAACCCGGCAAAGGGCTTGGGAAGAATCTCCACAATACAGTTGAAACATCATGGTACTACCTTCGGGCTCGGATACCAGTATACATGGCAGGAGTTTGATGATTGGTCGCCTCCATGGCGTGGACCTTATTACCCTCTCGAGCAACCAGTGCTACATCTGGGTCAGACTTTTCACTAGGCTGATACAATATGGGGAACTGCAGAAGAAGAAGCGCTAGGTGGGCTGAGGAATTTGTTCCTAGAGTACGAGGATATGGATTGCAGTGCAATAATTGAGGAGGAGAAGGAAGAAGGTTTCACCATTCAGACTGTGGAGAAGGGAGTTATTCTAAGGAACTAGACTGTTGATCGCAACCTACTCCATACTACTAAAAAGTAGGAAGAGAGGGTCGCTATAGCTTTTACCCAATATGATGGTCGGGATCGATTTCCGCAGGGAGCTAGGAATGGAGTCGAGTATCTATCTAGACTAGAGTCGTGTAATTGTTCCAAATGTCATTTCCAAACATCTTTTGATTTTTCTTTAACAAACTAATATTATCAACAACTAATTAGAACTAAATTATGCTAATGAGAAAATTGCTAGTGTTGTATCTAATGGGAAGAAAAGCACAAGGGTAGTGACTTTTACCTAGGTAGCTAATTGATGGATAAATGTTTCTAAGGTTCGATTGACATGATTGGGAAATATTCTATAACCGTTGCACAATTTTACCCACTTTCACACCTCTCAGTAGAGAGAGTGATTTTGCTCAATTGACTCTCTCGAAACCAAATGGGTAGACAAATTAGCTCAAGTAACTAGGGTTCAAGTTGGGTAATTACTCTCTCGAGGTTTAACCCTTTAATTGGGACTATTAATTCTCTTGAGTCCATCCCAATTCCTTATTGGGTCAATTTTGGAGACTTAGGCTCTCTTTCTCAAGAAGAGCCAAGTCAACTTAGCATAAACCAGTATTTGTAACCACCAATTCATAAATTAAACCATAAAATTGACCCAAATAGCAAACACCCATAGTCAATCTAACCCTAGATGGCAACTCCCATCAATTACCCACACTAGGGTTTAGCCACAACCTTAGATAATGGGTTTAGCTACTCACGCTTGAAGAAGAAAATAGAGAAATAGATGAAGAACAAGGCATAATAATTAATTGCTAAAGTAAATACAAAGTTTCAATGATAAAAACTAAGTAAAAATGGCCAAAATGGCTACAGATGGTCTTCTCACGAGCGCAGCTAATGTCTGATAACATCTGATACCCTAAAAAAGGAAAAATATTCTATTTATATTAATCTGGAAAAACTGGACAAAAATGCCCCTGCGGGGTTAGTGCGGACCGCACAAAATGCACTGCGGCCGCACTAGGCTCTTGGACTTGAAGTCTTGTCTCTCTGAACTCAGGCTCCGCGGACCGCGCAAAATGAACTGCGGTCGCGGAGGCAACTAGCGCGGTCCGCACAAACATGACCGCGGACCGCATGGGTTTGAAGTTGGCACTGGGCATCTCTTTGATCTTCTCCTCCGTGGACCGCACAAAATGGTAGTACGGCTGTGGAGCCTTCAGTGTGGACCACACAAAATTTAGTGCAGCCGCACTAGGCTTTTTTGTCCTGAGTTTGCCTTCTCTTTGGCACTTGAGCAGGTTTCACTCCTTTTGAGCCGATCTTTAACATTTCGTCACTTTGTCGACCAAACCTGCAATCAAGCATAACTTATGAGCCTTTTAGGACTATTTTGTAAGAATTTATAATCAAAGTGTAAGCAGGAAGGAGCATAAAACACGTCAAAATTCCTAGTTATCAACTCCCTCAAACTTAAGCTTTTGCTTCCTCAAGCAAACAAAATAAGACCCACCCCTTAAGGGAAAATCCAAGTATTTTCAGCTTTCCTAAAGTAACCTCAACAAGCATCAATTGGGACTAACAATTGCCCTCAATGAGAATGAATCATTAACAATATTTAACATTTGATAAACCATGGATCAAGTGTGACACAAGAACATCAAGAGTTGACTCATTACATCAAAGAACTCTCTCAATTACTTCGGTCATTGTGGAACCCAAACTCACATATCCTTAACTCTCCCTAATCAAACCACACCTTTTAGAGTATTAGCACACAAACTGAGGTCAATGGAAATTCACTCATCCCTCTCAAGGAAAGGTCACAAGTCCGGCTCTAAGTACCATATGCTTGCCCCTCATGTAAGTATCCACTAATGCAAGCTTCATTCAACTCAAGATCATATAGGGCTTTTGTGGAGTCATTGTGAAGGCTTTTGGTTCAGGGTAGGACATGTTTAGATCTAAGTGGGTTCCATTTTTCCTTAAGCACTTCTTTTGATTCATTTGGCACAATTCTCTTGACTCTTTGAGTCATCTTACTTCTTTCTAAGGGATTAGAGAGACACACTGTCACTCTTTCTCATGAAATTCAAATCGTTTCACCTTTTTCAACTTTCCACACCTTTTTCTCTTTTGCTTTTCTTGAATCCCTTTTTATTCTTTTTCACATTGGGCTTTTTTTTGTCTTTTTCTTTTCTTTCTTTTTTATTGCCTTTCCTTTTCTTCGCTTTTGTACCTTTTATCACTTTGTTCCCTCCCTCGTCTATCCTCCCAAACTTTTACTTTTACCATATGCTCAAGGAAAGATCGGGTGCCAAGAGAAGGTATCATTTAGAACGGGTATAAGCTTGTATCATGGTTTCTGAAAGAAAAAGGTTTAAGGCTCAAAAGGGTTTACTAGGGATCATATCATTAGTAGGATATGGAATTGCTCAACTATCATTTAGATCAAGGAGAGCCTATAATCACTTCTCAAGTCTAATTTCACCTAAGATTTCGCCTCAACAAACATTCAGGGCAAGTTCTAGACCAATGGCTCGGGACTTGGACTCGCAATTTGATTTCTCACCACACAAGCTAAAGGATTGCTAAAGACATATAGTCGGGGGCCCACAACAACCTTAGACACGATTTGAGCACACAATGGTCCCGAAAGACCACTTGATGATTGTTGGTCAACCCAAGAGTCTCAAGGTCACGACTTTCACCATCCTAAACACAACATTTTGTCTTTGACCATGGGATCAAAGGCAAATGTGCTAGGCCCAAGTGAAGCTTTGCTTGTGGTACCGTTAACTACAACTACCAAAAACAAAAACAAAAACGGTCTCAAACCCTTAAGAAGGTTGTCACGCCATCCATCATCGGGAAAAGTCACCTAGTTCACACAATACTCCACCTTTGGAAAGAACTGTGGCATTAAGAAAACCAAAGGTTTATTGAAAGCACCAAAAACGAAACAAACTACGAACATAAATAAAAAGCTAAAAATGAAAAATTTTGCGAAAATAGAAAGAATATATACAATAGGGGATTTGAATATATAACGGGGAATGAATATATACAATGATGTAACATTATATACAGACCAAATGAAAGATAAAAAAGTGTGATAAAAATAACTAAGTGTAAGATTATATACGGACCAAATGAAAATCAAGAAAGCATAAACTAAATCAGTATAAATACAGTCATCCAAAGATAAAGGGAGCACCCCCTCAAATAAAAGTTGGCATTGTCCTCAATGCCAATTAAGTCAAATAAGCACCAAAAATAAAATAGAGGAAGGATATGAAGACTCCCTAAGCCGTGTCTGTCTGTATCGGATCATGGGCGGTCCTTAGGTCCTCTGTATGCTCGGGAACCTCAGACTGGTTCCCGGTATCCTACTGCTCAGCTTCTGGGACCTGGGCCTAGACCTGGACCTGGACAGGCTGTGTATCAGATACATCCTGTGGCTGCCTGGAGGAAGCCTCCGGTGAGTCTGCTAACTGGATGATGGCATCATCTGCGCTCGGGATCATCCTTCTCCTCTTCGGAGGTCACTGTGACTGCTCCGGCTGTGTATTTGCTGCTGGTACTGCTGCTGGAGCTGGGTCCTCAAATAATAAGTCTAAAGGTAGCTGGTCTGCCTTCAGTCTATCCACATCTGCCCGTAGCTCCTTTACGGACTCCCTGGAAGCCCGTGTCTTGCGCAACTTCTTGTGCTCCTTGGCAAACTCCTTTAGAGCCTTGCCATGTGAGGCCACTGCCTTTTCCAAATCAGCCTGGGTACTGAGGATCTGCTCCTGGTTTTCAATTATCTTCTTCAAGGTATCATCTATAGACTGTGGGACCTGTGCTGGCTGAGGGGCCGACTGAGCTACAATGGTGGAGGTCAAGGTAGACAACTTGGATGACGTAGTATACATCCAGTTGTTTAAACTCTGAAGCGTCTGGCTCAGCCGGTGGGAAGTGATAGGATGGTCCCGAGTAGATGGAATCTCTGGGCCCGCTGATGTGGAAGGGCCTAGAGGAATATCTGAAGTGGAGGGTCTGGGAGGCAGGCTCAATGGAGGCCTCTACCACAACTGGCTCTTCAGACTGGCCAGTTGGGGAAGAAGCTGGTGCCTTATAGCTCTTGTCCTTGGGGTTGTCTGGTCCCTTCAGACTATACCATGAGAATGGGGCTGTAGCCTTTGCCTTGATGTCAAACCGCCTCTTTTCTACCTTCAAATCTCTGAAGTACATGGTCAGGTTGTTGGGGAAAAGGTAGTTCCTGTCAGTCTCAGTACCCACAAGAGAGATAATGCGGGACATCACATTCCCCACATTGATGGGGTACCCTTCCATGATGGAAGCAACTAGGACAGCCCGGTGAAGAGGTAGAGTCTGATCATGGGTAGTGGGGTCTAATCGACTGCATACAAACGTCTCCCAACCCCTCACCTCAAAGTTAAGAGTCCTCCGTAGTATCTTTACCCCAACAAACAACCACTCCAGAATTGTACCTGGGATCGCCAGGTACTGAGCTAACCATGGACGGATCTCCTCGCCCATCTCCAGCTTTTCCATATAGAGAGACTAATCTTCCTCATTGAAGCCTAAATATTCATTCAGAGACTTCCCATCGAACAAAAACCTTTTTGTTTCGAACCTTAGTCACTTTGGAGCCCTTGACGATGTGGGACACATTACAGTAAAACTCCTTGACCTAGTGTTCATTTGCCTCCCCGCAGTCATCTATAAAGTGCTCCCACCCCACTCTTGTTCTAAACTGTCTATGCACATCGGGGTTTAGGGGTAGAAGATCTCTATCTACGGAACTCCTCTCCAAAATCATTTTTCGCACCGACCACCACTACCTGAATTTGTGGTATGCTACTTGGCTTACAAACCTATCTTCCCACACTTTGGGTTTTCTAGTACGGGCAATCCCCCTAATTTGAGGCTCACCCCCCTTAGGTACCTCCTCATCTCCCTCATCACCTCCGCCTGCACTCTCCCCAGATAATGAAGCTGTAGGGGAGGTAGAGTACTCGCCACTGCTGGCTACTAAGCCCTCAGACGACTCAGAAGGTATATGCTCTAGAGCTTGGGCAATGGGTGATTGTGGAGGAGAATCATCAGTCAATCCGAAGTTGGAGACGAAGTGAGTTGGAACTGAGTCAGAGGAGATGTCTTGGGAAGGCAAGTACTCACTCCCCGATTGATCACAAGCCCTGTCAGTTGCCTTGATTGCTTCCCTCATGTTCTTAATGTTTTTTCTAGCCTGGGGAGTGAGTTTTACCAACCTTTGCTTCCCTCCCCGGGAGGAATCACCTCGGCCAGGTCGTTTTGAGCCTTTACCCTATTGTTTAACCATTTATCTACAAACACAGCATCTAACGTTGTTAGTGTCAGCAGAGATAGTGAGACATTAGTACAATAAGAATTGCATAACAGAAACAGACAGTTGCAGACACAGTTGCAGAGCAGTCCAATACGGACCGCACAAAAAGAAGTGCGGCCGCACTGGGGCCAGTGCGGACCGCACAAAGTAGTACCTCGGCCGCGGTGGGCCAGTGCGGACCGCACAAAATGCAGTGCGGACGCACTGGGCTTAAGGTCACCTTGCATAAGTTCAATACCACGGTCCACGCAAAGTGGTACTGCGGACCGCACTAAGGCACCGCGGACCGCACAAAATTGACTGTGGTCTGTGAAGGGTGCCCAGATATGGAACTGAGTTAGGGTTCCTAATTTTTGATTTATTCGTTCAAATTCACCTAATTAACGTCCCTACTCAATTACCCAATTCATTATACTCATCAAGCACCCAAAAATTAACATTTAAACTAACTAACCTAAAACTGAAGAAATACGGGAGGAGAAAAACTACCAGCTAATAGAAATGAAATTAAACATTTAAACTAAGAAGAGTTGGGTAAAATGTTACCAGATATTAAGCATGAAAGAACTAACACAAAGCAAACGAGTAATTACAAGCAAGGAAGAAGGATGAACAGTGATTAGTCTCTTTTGAGTGTAAAATTTGCGAAAAGTGTAAACAGGAGTCCCTGAGGTCTATTTATAGAACAGCCACTGGGGACCCATACTGACCTACCAGCGAGGCCGCACAAAATGGACCGTGGCCCGCGCTGGGTTTGTTTAGAAGAAGTTTGAGAAGGCAACCTCTACTGTCCGCACAAAACAGACCGTGACCGCAAAGGTCCACCGCGGTCCGCACAAAATGCAGTGTGGCCGCAATGGCAAACTTCTGACAGTCCTCACATTGGTCACACCAGTGCGGCCGCACTGGCAACTTCAGAGACTTGTTCAATTTTTCCATCATGTTTTGCACTGCATCAATACAATCCTTGCACATCTCACAACCAATTAGCACAAAAATCAATCCTACACTACAAAGAAAATCAAAGAAAACAAGAAGAAAAAGACATGGGTTGCCTCCCAAGAAGCGTCTAATTTAACGTCGTGGCACGACGCCTGTTACCATCACATCATTTGAAATGAAGGAGCACCACCACATGGCTGTCATCAAACTTTCCAAGATAATGCTTGACTCGGTGCCCATTAACTCTGAAGACTTCACCATTTTTGTTTTTCAAATCAAGAGCACCAAAAGGGGTCACAAACACAACTTCAAACGGTCCACTCCATTTAGATTTGAGCTTTCCCGGAAACAGACATAACCGGTAGTTGAACAAGAGAACCAAATCACCTACATTGAACTCCTTTCCATGAGCATATTTGTCATGAAAGTACTTCATCTTGTCCTTATACAAGGACGAGCTGGAGTAGGCATGGAATCTAAATTCATTGAGTTCTTTGAGTTGTTCAACACGAAGATTAGTTGCAACATCCCATTAAAGATTCAACTTTCTCAAAGCCCATATGTCCTTGTTATCTAACTCAACCGGAAGATGGCATGCTTTCCCAAACACCAATCGATATGGAGACATCCCAATTGGAGTTTTGTAAGTCGTCCGATAAGCCCATAGAGCGTCATCCAACTTCTTCGACCAATCGGTCCTATTTGCATTGACCGTCTTTGACAAGATACTTTTGATTTCTCTGTTGGAGACTTCCACTTGGCCACTAGCTTGAGGATGATAAGGAGTTGAAACCTTATGATTGACACCATAATTGGAAAGCAATGTGTCGAAAGCTTTATTGCAAAAGTGAGATCTCCCATCACTAATAATCGCACGAGGAGTGTCAAACCTTGTGAAGATGCTCTTTTTAAGAAATGCAACAACACTCCGGGTTTCATTATTAGGCAAAACCACGAATTCAACCCATTTTGAGACATAGTCAACTGCCACGAGAATGTAAGTATTCCCACAAGAGCTAACAAATGGACCCATAAAATCGATGCCCCAAACATCAAAGATATCCACTTCAAGAATGGTGTTGAGAGGCATCTCATCCCTTTTTGAAATTCCGCCCGCTCTTTGGCAATCGTCACACCTCTTCACAAAATCGCCCGCATCTTTGAACAAGTGGGCCAATAGAATCCACAACTAAGGACTTTCAAGGCGGTCCTCACCCCACCATGATGGCCACCATAGGGTGAAGAATGACAAGCCTATAAGATACTAAAGTGTTCTTCCTCCGGGACACATCTACAAATCACACCATCCGTGCAAATCTTGAATAAGTATGACTCATCCCAATAAATATCCAAGCTATCCTGCTTGAGCTTCTTCCTTTGGTTAGAAGTGAGCTCATACGGGATTATTCCGATCACAAGGTAATTGGCAACATCGGCAAACCATGGCATATCATTCATTGATACCGCAAGTAGTTGTTCGTCGGGAAATGAATCATTTATCTCAAGGCCATAACAAGGCCTCCCCTCCTCCTCCAAACGGGACAAGTGGTCCGCCACTTGATTCTCACTACCTTTCCGGTCCACAATTTCTAGAACAAACTCTTGGAGTAGTAACACCCATCTCATCAATCTTGCCTTGTAGTCTTTCTTTATCATCAAGTACCTAAGGGCGGCATGATCAGTGTGCACTATAACTTTAGCCCCCATAAGATATGGTCGAAACTTTTCCATTGTAAACACTATAGCCAACAACTCTTTCTCGGTGATTGTATAGTTCCTTTGAGCCTCATTCATGGTCTTGCTTACGTAGTACACCGGATGAAACATCTTGTTGATCCTTTGGCCCAAAATAGCCCCAACCACAATATCACTAGCATCACACATGAGCTCGAAAGGCAAGCTCCAATTTGGTGCGGTAATGATCGGGGTAGTGGTCAACTTAAGCTTGAGAAGCTCGAAAGCTTGCATACATCCCTCATTCAAGGGGTGTACCACTTTTGAAAAATCTATTATAAACCTCTGGTAAAAACCCACGTGCCCAAGAAAACTCCTCACCCCTTTGACAGAAATGGGGGGAGGAAGCCTTGAAATCACCTCTATCTTGGCTTTATCAACTTCAATCCCTTGTTTTGAAATTTTGTGACCCAACACTATACCCTCTTCAACCATAAAATGACATTTTTCCCAATTGAGTACGAGGTTTGTGTCTTCACACCGGGCCAACACTCTATCCAAATTACCCAAACACTCTTCAAAGGAATCACCAACCACACTGAAATCATCCATGAAGACATCCAATATATCTTCCACCATGTCGGTGAAAATAGCCAGCATGCATCTTTGGAATGTCGCCGGAGCATTACATAATCTGAACGGCATCCGAGAGAAAGCGAAGGTTCCATATGGGCAAGTAAAAGTGGTCTTCTCTTGGTCCTCCGGGGCAATTAAGATTTGATTATACCCCGAGTAACCATCCAAAAAGCAATAAAAAGCACGTCCCGCGAGACGATCAAGCATTTGGTCAAGGAATAGCAATGGAAAATGGTCCTTTCGGGTCACCTTGTTTAGCTTCCGGTAGTCCATGCAAACCCTCCAACCTGTGATTGTCCGAGTAAGAATAAGTTCATTGTTGTCATTGGTCACCACAGTTATACCACCCTTCTTCGGTACACATTTCACCGGAGAAGTCCATGAGCTATCAGAAATGGGGTACACAACCCTGACATCCAACCATTTGATCACTTCTTTCTTCACCACTTCTTGCATCGCCTCGTTCAATCTTCTTTGATGCTCCGAGGAAGGCTTTGCATCATCCTCCAAGATAATTTTATGCATACAAAATGTGGGGCTTATTCCCTGAATGTCAGCTAGTGTCCATCCAATTGTCCTTTTCCGCTTTTGAAGAACCGCCAAAGTGGCCTCAACCTGCATGTTAGTAAGGCAAGAAGAAATAATAACTGGTAAAGTAGAATTTGATCCTAAGAATTCATACCTGAGGTGTGGAGGAAGTGATTTCAACTCCAACACCGGTGGCTCCTCAATTGATGGCTTTGTTGGTGGAGTTTTTCGATTTTCAAGATCCAAAGATAATTTCCTCGGCTCATAAGAATAAGAACCCATCCCATGTAGGGCATTCACGCACTCCACTCTACTAGCATCATCATTGACATCCATGTTTAAGAGCACTGCTTCAAGAGGATCCTCCACATTGATCATAGCACTGATATCATCCACAATCACAGTTGTGACAAGGTCTACAAATGAGCACACCTCGGTGCTATTGGGTTGCTTTATAGATTTGAAAACGTGGAAAACGACCTTTTCATCTCCCACTCGGAAAGTGAGCTCACCCGCTTCAACATTAACCAATGCTTTCCCCATTTCAAGGAAATGTCTGCCTAAGATAATAGGAACCTCATAGTCCACTTCACAATCCAAAATCATAAAGTTGCCCAGCAATATGAATTTATCTACCTGGACAAGCACGTCATCAATAATGCCCAAAGGTCACTTCATCGATCGATCCACCATTTGAAGTCTCATTGAGGTTGGCCTAGGTTGCCCGAAGACCGAGTAGGGCAGTAAATTGATACTAGCTCCCAAGTCACAAAGAGCCTTGGCAAAATCCGCACTCCCAATAGAGCAAGGAATGGTGAAAGCACCGGAATCTTCAAGCTTCGGGGCCATTGAATGCACTATAGCACTAACTTGGTGAGTCATCTTTATAGTTTCATAATCCATAGAACGCTTCTTTGTGACCAAGTCTTTCATGAATTTTGCATAGCCCGACATTTGTTCAAGTGCCTCCACCAATGGCACATTAATAGATAAGCTCTTCATCATATCAATGAACTTTTTAAACTGATTATCATTCTTCTACTTCGCGAGCCTTTGAGGATAAGGTGGAGGCAGTCTTGGCAAAGGAGCCTTGGCTTTTGGCACAACTAGCTCCGGCATGTCAATTATGTGTTCCCTAGACGAGTTCAAATCATTTTGGGTTTCCACCTCGACTTCTTCAATATCAATCCTCACTTCATTGTTCACATTTTCATCAAGCACATCTTCAACTACCAAAGGAACTTCGTCATCTTGCAACTCAACATCATCATCCACAACTTGCTTTTGCTTAGAGGCATTTACATCACCGCTTCTCCCACTTCTTGTTGTGACCACCATAACATGATTGTTCCCACCCTTTGGGTTCACTACCGTATCACTTGGTAGAGCACCCTTCGGGAGAGTATTTAATGACTGAGAGATTTGGCCTAATTGCACCTCCAAGTTTCGGATAGAGGTGTTGTGAGAAGCTAATTGTGCATCCGAATCTGCATTCCTCTTCATCATCTGCTCGATCATCATTTCAATTCTACCCATATCATTACTAGAAGAACTAGGACCTTGAGAAGGGAAAGGGGGTGGATTGTTCGGTTGTTGGTGCATTGGGGGCGTTTTAAAGCCTTGTCCTTGGTTGCCTTGGTTTCTATTGTTGTTCCACCTCCTTGATTGTTGTTGCCCCAGTTGTTGTTATTTCCATTCCAATTGCTTTGGTTGTTGTTCTGATTACCCCAATTGTTGTTTTGGTTGTTGTTCCAATTGCCACCACTTTGTTGTTGATTGCCCCAATTTCCTTGGGGTCGCCATTGTTGGTTAGAAGAGTTGCCTCTATTGCCTTGATAGTTGTTGACATATTGTACCTCTTCACTTTGGTCATCATAACCATCATATTCATCAACAAATTGCTCAGAATTTCCTATATTTTGTTTCCTCCTTTGCCTTCTCTTGTTGATAAGTATACTAACACCCTCTATGGCATTCACTTGGCGAGGATTATGAACTTGTTGCAATTGTGCCTTAGCCAATTGATTCATCGTAGTAGTAAGCTCAGCTATCGTTTTCCCGTGATCATGTAATTCCTTGTGCAAATGGATAACCGTAGGGTCATCTTGAGGCACATTTGTTCTACATTGCTATGCTGAAGAAGTATCCGCCATTTCATCAAGTACATCACATGCCTCCTCATAAGAAAGCTTCATAAAATTGCCCCCGACCAATTGGTTAACAATGCATTGATTTGTAGTATTTATTCCCCGGTAGAAGGTTTGTTGGATCATGGCCTCGGTCATATCATTATTTGGGCACTCCTTCACCATCGTTCTATACCTCTCCCAAATCTCATGCAAAGGTTCCGTTGGCTCTTACTTGAAGGCTAATAATTCATCTCGAAGTGCCGCCATATGACTAGGAGAGAAGAATTTGGCAATAAACTTATCCGCCAACTCATCCCAATTTGTGATGGAATGGTTGGGGAGTCTCTCGAGCCAATCCAATGCCTTTCCCCGAAGTGAGAACGGGAAAAGTCTCAATCTCAGCGCGTCCTCAGACACATTCGTCTGTTTGCTCCCCCAGCATGTATCTACGAACCCCTTGAGATATTTGTAGGCATTTTGATTTGCAGCGCCCGTGAATTACCTACGCTGCTCAAGTAAGGTCAACATCACATTGGTTGTCTAAAAGTTGCCCACCCGAATTCGGGGGGGACAATAGCACTTGCGTATCCCTGGTTCGGTAATACTCTAGGAGCCACTCTTGGAGAAACCGGGGGAGGGTCTGGAATATTGTCATTTTGATTAGCATTGGCATTCCGGCCTCTCCGTTGAAATTGAGGTGCAAGAGGCACCTCATCTTGCTCAAGATCATCTACCTCCTCCCCTGCTATCACATTTCCAAGAGGATCATTAGCGTTATTTAAAGCCATATTGGTATCTGAGTAATGACACAAACAAGTAAGTAACAAAGAAAGAAAGAAGAACAATACATAAAACTAACTAAATAGATAGCCAAAATTGTTAGCTCCCCGGCAACGGCGCCAAAAAGTGATCGCAGCCTACTCCACACTACTAAAAAGTAGGAAGAGAGGGTCGCAATAGCTTTTACCCTATATGAGGGTCGGGATCGATTTCCACAGGGAGATAGAAATGGAGTCGAGTATCTATCTAGACTAGAGTCGTGTAATTGTTCCAAATGTCACTTCCAAACATCTTTTGATTTTTCTTTAACAAACTAATATTATCAACTACTAATTAGAACTAAATTATGCTAATGAGAAAATTGCTAGTGTTGTATCTAATGGGAAGAAAGGCACTAGGGTAGTGACTTTCACCTAGGTGGCTAATTAACGGGTAAATGCTTCTAAGGTTTGATTGAAATGATTGGGGAAATATGCTATAACCATTGCAAAATTTTACCCACTCTCACACCTCTTGGTAGAGAGAGTGATTTTGCCCAATTGACTCTCTCGAGACCAAATGGGTAGGCAAATTAGCTCAAGCAGGTAGGGTTCAAGTTGGTTAATTACTCTCTCAAGGTTTAACCCTTTAATTGGGACTATCAATTCTCTTGAGTCCATCCCAATTCCTTGTTGGGTCAATTTTGGAGACTTAGGCTCTCTTTTTCAAGAAGAGCCAAGTCAACTTAGTACAAACCAGTGTTTGCAACCACCAATTCATAAATTAAACCATAAAATTGACCCAAATAGCAAACACCCATAGTCAATCTAACCCTAGATGGCAACTCCCATCAATTACCCACACTAGGGTTTAGCCACAACCTTAGATAATGGGTTTAGCTACTCACGCTTGAAGAAGAAAATAGAGAAATAGATGAAGAACAAGGCATAATAATTAATTGCTAAAGTAAATACAAAGTTTCAATGATAAAAACTAAGTAAAAATGGCCAAAATGGCTACAGATGGTCTTCTCATGAGCGCAGCTAATGTCTGATAACATCTGATACGCTAAAAATGGAAAAATGTTCTATTTATACTAAGCTGGAAAAACTGGACAAAAATGCCCTTGTGGGGTTAGTGCGGATCGCACAAAATGGACCGCGGCCACACTAGGCTCTTGGACTTAAAGTCTTGGATCTCTGAACTCAGGCTCCGGGGACCGCGCAAAATGAACCGCGGACCGCATGGGTTTGAAGTTGGCACTAGACATCTCTCCGATCTTCTCCTCCGCGTACCGCACAAATTGGTAGTGCGGCCGCGGAGCCTTCAGTATGGACCGTACAAGATCGAATGCGGCCGCACTGCTTTGAAGCTCGATTTGCCAGCTCTCTGAATCCCCTAGTGCGGACCGCACAAAATGTAGTGCGGCCGCACTAGGCCTTTTTGTCCTGAGTTTGCCTTGTCTTTGGTACTTTAGCATGTTTTACTCCTTTTGAGTCGATCTTTGATATTTCATCACTTTGTCGATCAAACCTGCAATCAAGCACAACTTTTTAGCCTTTTGGGACTATTTTGTAAGACTTTATAATCAAAGTGTAAGCATGAAGGAGCATAAAACACGTCAAAATTCTTAGTTATCAACTACCACACCATCACGGGCCCACAAAGTCCCTGGGTAGTTTGACAATCAATCTAATTTTATTTCTATAGCCATGCTAGGCATCTAAGATATTTTCAGTAATTTTGTTTTAAAGACTCACTTTTTTCAAAATAATTGCTCGATTCATCGAACCGTACTTGTTTCGGATGCTTTCAGTTTTAATCAATGCATTGCTATTTATTATTCATTATTATCTTCAACATTTTTCTTTCTACATTGTTATTATCACTTTTTCTGATGAACCGGTGATTGTGACATGTAATGAGACAACGAAATATAAAGATAGTGACTCGGAGGAAGAAGATGAAATACCTGAGGAGGTTATCAGAGAAATTGAGAACTTTGAGAATAAGCCTAAGTCCAACTTGGACGAAACCGAAGCAGTAAATTTGGGAGACGTCGAAACTGTTAAGGAGACTCGTATAAGCATTCACTTATTACCGCCAGAGAAAGAGGAGTACGTCCGTTTCTTAAAGGAATATGAGGATATATTTGCATGGTCATATGAAGACATGACCGGTCTGAGCACATCCATAGTGGCTCACAAGTTGCCCACCAATCCAATGTGTCTGCCAGTGAAGCAGAAACTCAGAAAATTCAAACCAGATATGAGCCTGAAAATCAAGGAGGAAGTTACTAAGCAGATCAAAGCCAAAGTTCTCAGGGTGGTTGAATACCCAACCTGGTTAGCCAACATTGTACCAGTCCCGAAGAATGATGGGAAAGTCAGAATATGTGTTGACTATCAATATTTAAGCAGAGAAAGTCCCAACGATGACTTCCCACTGCCAAATATACGTATCTTGATCAACAATTGTGCCAAGAATGAGCTCCAATCCTTCGCACATTGCTTCATGGGTTATCACCAGATCTGAAGGGATGAAGAAAACACAGAGAAAGCAGCTTTTATTACACCATAGGGGGTGTACTACTACAAGATGATGCCATTTAGTCTAAAGAACGCTGGGGCTACTTACATGAGAGCCATGACAACCATCTTCCATGATATGATACACAAAGAAATAGAGGTGTATGTTGACGACGTCATCATCAAATCCAAGAGGGACGCAGATCACACAGCAAACTTAAGAAAGTTCTTTGAAAGGTTAAGGAGGTACAACTTAAAATTGAACCCCGCAAAATGTGGATTCGGGGTTCCCGCAGGAAAGTTGTTGGGATTCATTGTCAGTCGCTGTGGAATCGAGTTGGACCCGTCCAAAGTAAAGCTATTCAAGAGTTACCGCCACCAAAAAGCAAGAAGGATCTGATGAGCTTCCTAGGACGTCTCAACTATATCAGTCGCTTCATAGCATAGTCCACAGTTATATATGAACCCATCTTTAAGGTGTTGAGGAAAGATGCCGAAATAAGCTGGACCGAAGATTGTCAGAAAGCTTTCGACAAAATCAAGGAGTACCTGTCCACACCACCGGTCTTGGTCCTGCCAGAGCCAGGATGGACCCTCTAAAGTACATATTTTAGAAGCCCGAGCCTTAGGCTGCGTTCTAGGGCAGCACGATGAGACAGGGCAAAAGGAACAAGCCATATACTACCTGAGTAAGGAATTCACACCTTACGAAGCACGATACTCTCTGCTAGAATGCACTTGATGTGCTTTGACTTGGACGACTCAGAAATTGAGGCATTACTTCTGTGCCTATACCACATACCTCATATCCAGGATGGACTCTTTGAAGTACATATTTTAGAAGCCCATGCCGACTGGAAAGTTAGCCAAGTGGCAGATACTGTTAAGTGAGTTCGATATCGTCTATGTAACTCAGAAGGTAGTCAAAGGACAAGCATTGGCAGACCATCTTGTTGAAAATCCTATGGGAGGGGAATACGAACCTTTGAAAACATATTTTCCTGATGAAGAAGTATCATTCGTGGGAGAGGACATTACTGAAACATACGACGGTTAGAGGATGTTCTTTGATAGAGCTGTAAATTTCAAAGGAGTGGGCCTCGGAGCCATCTTGGTATTAGAAACAGGTCAACATTACTCGGTATCTGGTAAACTCAGATTTTCCTGCACCAACAACATGACAGAGTATGAAGCATGCATACTAGGGCTCAACATGGCAATCAACATGAATATTCAGGAGCTGCTAGTAATCGGTGATTCAGATTTGCTTGTGTACTAGGTACAAGGAGATGGGCCGCTGAGAATTCCAAGATATTGCCATATCTGCACCATGTACAGGAATTGAGAAGGAGGTTCACGAAGATAGAGTTTCGGCATGTTCCCAGAATTCAGAACGAGTTTGTCGATGCATTGTCCACTTTGTCATCCATGATACAACATCCCGACAAGAACTTCATCGACCCCATCCTAGTGAGAATTCATAATCAGTCGGCGTATTGTGCCCATGTGGAAGAAGAAACAGACGGGAGGCCTTGGTTTCATAATATCAAAGAATACCTGGCAAAAGGAGAATACCCGGAGCATGCGAACTATACTTAGAAATGCACACTTCGGAGGTTGTCCAATCACTTCTTCCACAACGGAGGAAACTTGTACAAAAGAACTCCTGATTTGGGATTGCTAAGGTGTGTTGATGCAAAAGAAGCTTCTAAGCTACTTAAAGAGATACATGCTGGGACTTGTGGCCCGCATATGAATGGTTTTGTCTTGGCCAAGAAGATACTTAGGGACTGTTATTTTTTGATGACCAGGAAGACAGATTGCGTCCAGTATGTCCGAAAATGCTACCAATGTCAAGTACATGCCGATATGATAAAAGTGTCGTCAAATGAACTCAATGCAATAAGCTCACCTTCGACATTCGCCGCATGTGGAATGGATGTCATCGGTCCGATTGATCCCACTACTTCAAATGGGAACAGGTTTATTCTAGTGGTCATTGACTACTTCACAAAATGGGTAGAGGACGCATCCTACAAGGCAGTAACTAAGAAAGTCGTGGCAGATTTTGTCCGCGACCTGATTGTTTGCCGGTTTGGAGTTCCGGAATCAATCATCACTAACAATGCCTCCAGTCTCAACAGTGATCTGATGAAGACCATGTGTGAAACTTTCAAAATTAAGCACAAGAATTCTACAGCATACAGAACTCAAATGAATGGAGTTGTGGAAGCTACTAACAAGAATATCAAGAAGATACTAAGGAAGATGGTAGAAAACCTCAAACAATGGCACAAGAAGTTACCCTTTGCCCTGTTGGGATACCGCACTACAGTCCGTACATCAACTGGGGCGACTCTCTACTTACTAGTTTATGGTACCGAAGCTATCATCCCAGCCGAGGTAGAAATTCCTTCCTTAAGGATCATACAGGAAGCCGAACTCAGCGATGCAGAATGGATGAGGAGTCACTATGAGCAACTGTCCCTTATAGATGGAAAAAGAATGAATGCAGTATGTCACGGTCAGCTTTATCCGAACAGAATGTCTAGAGCTTTCAACAAAAGAGTCAAACCAAGACAATTCGCATCAGGACAATTGGTATTAAAGAAGATCTTCCCACATCAAGATAAAGCCAAAGGGAAATTCTCTCCCAACTGGCAAGGTCCATACATGGTTCACCGAGTGCTAACAGGAGGAGCACTCATACTTACAGAAATGGACAGAGAAGTCTAGCCAAAACCAATCAATTCAGACGCAGTCAAGAGATAGTATGTTTAGACTACCTACATTGCAAACTCAAGATGCATCGTATTTTGAGTTTGCAAGTGATCCCGGAGGTAACCATTTTTCAAACAGGAGCAACCTTTGCTCCGGTTTCCGCTCATACCATTTTCATATCGCCATTCATAACCGATTCTCATCAGTTACCCATCCTACCTCGTGATATCCAACTATCTGCCCTATAATACATCTGATACACTCCAGATCCATAATCATAACTCCATTCGACATTACCCTTCACAAAGGAACCTTTGTTGAAATTGGCTACCATTCCTATAATAACTCCATCGGCTTCATTCACCGGTGGATCCAGAACTACACATGGAATGATTCCTATAAAACCAAGGATAGGAAGGCAGCTCAAAGACAAAGGTTCGGCCTATATTTTCCAAAACGCCTGTTCGGTCAAAATTGGCCATCATTTCTTTACCCGAAAACTCTTTCATCTTTTTTGGGTAAAGAGGGGCAGCTGTTGATACCCAATTTTTTCCTATAATACTTTTTTAAGTGCATACATACCTTCAAAACTATACATTAGCATCAATTGATATTTTTCCATAATTTTTATATTTTTTAAAAATTAATTTATCCTGGTATTTTATTTACATAAATAATTACAAAATTGCATCACAAATGACTTTATAGCATTTCATGACTTAATGTTGCTATTTATAGTTATATTAAGTTCAAGTTATTTCACAAATGGCCAGATTCACACTTTTGGTTACAATTGCAATAGCTTTGCAATTATAGCTCATGCATACATTATCACATTATTTTAACAAAAAATAACTCATTGTATTTTCTAAATATGTAGTGATTGTTTTAAAACATTTCTATGCATGAAAATTATTTTTTATAATCTGTTAATTATTTTATAAAATATTTTTTTATAAATTGCTTGGGTATTTAATAAATAGCCCCTTTTATTTTCATATCTAACCTTTTTAAACCAGCCCAAAACCCCTCGAAAATTGGCCTAATTCCCTTAAGCCCAAATACACATCTGCCCGACCCAAGATCCTCATTCAATCGTGGTCGTTGATTATTTTGATCAACGGTCTACAAAAACCATTACCATAAGTAACCCTAAATGACCCCCCCCCCCCAAACCTCTCATTTCTCACCTCTCACCCGCCGTCATCATCTCCCTCTTCTCTCAAACTCTCTCGACCTAACCCTATTTCTAACACGCCGTCACCGGCGTGAATCTTCTCCTTATGAAGCTTTCATGGCTTCTCTGGCCAGTCATGACCATCTACGCGCAGTGGCTTTTTGATTATTTAGATCCTTGAGAAGATCTCAAAGAACCCAAGCAATTCTGGGTTCAAACTTCGCTCAATAGCCTGTCTCACGCCATTTTTCTCAACTATGAGTGAGAACTTCTCTTTATTTTGTTATGAATCTATGGTTTCATCTTTGTTATATTTTGTAAAAAAAACCTAGTCTACTACCTTCGATCATTTCCAGATCTGAATAGATCTGAGATGAATTGAGCACTATTACATGTTTTTCTCTGAAAATTTCTAGTTTTAATTGATTATTTTTGCTTTTCAATAAAAACTAGGGTTCATTACGAGTTGTTTTTTTCCAAAGGTTTTCTGACTTCTAAATGTTTAATTGATTCTCTTTTAATCTTCTTGACTGATTTGTGCAAATGATACTCAAACCCTAGTTGATTTCATGAGATACTTCGATTTTCTGATCTTTGCTTCGATTTTGAGTCTTTCAGTGTTACCAACTGTATTAATTCACCCTGTATTTTCTGACTTACACATTTTTCTTTATCAAATCCATTATTCTGTGGTTATTGCCCTAATTAATCTCTATAAGGTTTTGCATCTGTTTCCGGCTAATTTCTGTACTTTTTTGTAAAGTTTAACTTAGCTTATTTTCTATTTGTGGAAGTTGATATTTCTTTACAGAAATCAGTATTACTTTGAAATTCTGGTTGATTGATTTGCTCTTGATTGTTTCCTTGTTTATTACCTTATTTTTGTCATTCATGCCTTATTTAATTGTCTGTATAATTGTGGATCTTTGTTGATTCTTTACATAGTATGATTAGGGTCCTTTCCTTAATTAGGCCCATGTATTATCGTTTGATCAAGGAGTCTATTCTGAACTCCCTTATTTGGTTCAAACTCCTTGCCTTATTTAATCCCTATTATTACCGTTTGGCTAATTGCCCTTAATTAAGGGAGGTCTATGCTGAACTCATTTGTATGATTGTTTTCTGTGACCTCTTAATTGCTGGTTTCTGATTCCTTTATCTTATTTGCTCTACTCTTGAACTGCTATATAAGTACTCTTATTTTACCTCTCAACACACGAACACTAAGTTCAAAACACACACGAACACTCAAACTCTCTCTTCTTTCTCTGCTACTTGTGATAACGATTGATCTAGCCAGCTGAAAGTCAAGGCTAGGCATTGGAACTATACCTGCTTTAAATTCTGCACTTTCTTCTTTAACTGGCATGTCTCTAGTTAAATTTTGAAACTCAAACTCCATGTGTTCCATTCCTGCACTAGTTTAATTGGCTATGTTATTTAATTGTTTCCCTGTTTACTGCTTTATTTAGCATGTCTAAATTCTATCTTCTCTTGTTCAATGTGTAATCAGCATGTCTAAACTTCACTTGGTTATTTGATACTTGTCCAGCATGTTTACTTAGTCCTTGCTTACCCCCCCCCCCCAACTAGTGTGACCATGTTAGTACTTAGTCTCCTAATGCATTCGAATGGCCCTAATTGTATGTCCAATTCTGTTGAACACACCCTTGTCTTCAACATGATTCTGCTACATTCTTTCTCTATGTTTTAACTATCTATTACCATGACTGACTTGTTCAGTGGACTCCTAGTTGTTTTGTGCATTTGTTGTCCCAAATATTTTCCTGTTTATGTGGTTTCAATTCTATATGTTCCCAATCCATTTCACCCTTGTTTGTAAATCTGTTGGTTAAGTGCCTGTGAATTTGAGTATTCTATGATTAATAGGTTGTTTGCTGAATTTGCTCTCCTCAGAACTGATTTCAAAACTGTTTTTCTACTCTTAGTATTCTCCACAAACTGGTCACTCCTAGCATCTTCTTAAAATTGTTTTCCATTTCTGAAATTCTTTTCACTTCTAAGATTGTCTCTACACTATTTTTTACTACATCTTTCAAAATGATGTGAAGCACTCTCACTTTACTCTTAGACTATTAGGTTCTGCCCCTCTGGTGTGTGTACTGCTTAGGGATCCTTGAGATTCCTCTGAACTTTGGCACACCAGGGCTGGCCCTTCAACACTACACATAACCAATCCCTATTTGAGAAAAGGTCTTGGTATGAGCATTGTCCGGGATCCTTGAGGTCCTTAGGGAACTTTGACACACTAGGACACCCTGTTATCTATGAGACTTTTGGCATCTGAGATTGTGTTGAAGGCCTGGCATTCCCAGGTTTACTTTGGTCCTGATTCGGGCTCCCTATAGTATAGTTTCATTTATTTATGTAATTCATTTGATCCTGGTCTATAATAATATTCTTTGTAAACAGATATTGGGGTAATTAGTAAATGAGAGGGTTCCTATATGATTTTTGTATGAAACCGGGTAGAAATCCTACCTTAGGTTCATATTATGATTCGCAATAGAAATCATGCTTTAGGACTATATTGTGTTTATCTGCAAATTGGAATCATGCCTTAGGTTTGTGTTGTTTGCATTAGAAATCATGTCTTAGGATACTCACGTTTATTATCTTTGCATATTAGAAAACATGTTATAGTTCATCACTTCTTTTTTTTCTGATTCTACATAAGTTGTTATCACCAAACGGAATCCTGTCACTAAATTACTGTTGTAATCATGCTTAATAAAATGACCACCTCTCTCTGTGCATTAGAAATTTTGCCTTAGGACTATGTGTGCATTTGCTCTAAATCGTATCTACGTCGCTTAAATGAATAAAAAGGTTTTAAAATAGTCCAACACATAGATATCATGTCCTAGTATAAACATGCATGAAATCGGCTTTTGTAACATTAATCGCCTAGATCAGCATGCCTATAGGACTGGATAACTTCAAGTTGTTTTAATTAGTTCCCAGAATTATGATTGCATACAGACCTGCGCCTAGGCAAGCCTTAGGTAATTAATGGTCTAAAACTGTGAAATTATGCTCTGTTTTATGCGTGAAACTGCCCAGGTTTAACAGGTTTTAAAATCAGTAGGCAAACTAATTAGGATTCTGTCACTTCGCCTTAAAACAAATGTTGCATATTTTGTGTTTGTAAAGCTTATCTAGATACCATGTTCTAGGGCCTTCTAAAATTCTTTAAAAATCAGTTGTTTGAGACGTGCTACTTATTTATTTATGTGTGGAGGTAAACATGAGCCCCCTTAATTGCTTCCCCATTTGATAGTCCTATATGTTATTTGTTGTCGCTTAGATTTTACATTTTTAAATACCTTAGGAGGGTCTAGTACTACCCAAATTTAGAGGTCCTAAACACCTCCAGGACCACAACGAAGGGACGGGTAAGTCACGCTTAGAGTTTGTTAATTAAACTCGCTTATATAACCACTAAAGGGAGGGTAATGGGTAGTAAAAGGATATGATGACCTGTGCGCTAATGCCACGTATAACCCCTCTATTTGAGGAAGGCTTACCGGGTATTGTACATATGTGATCCTATATGCTAACCAACTTAGGACTTTCCTTCCATTATTTATATATGTGCTTCACCTGCCTAAACTTCCTTTATTTATATATATGCACTTAAACTGCCTAAACTTCTTTTATTTGCAAATGTGTGCTTAGACTGCTTACCTTTTAAATGACTAATTCACATAACTGAGTTTGGCCGGGACCCACCGTTGTGGACCTCGAGAGGTGCCTAACACCTTCCCCTCAAGGTTATTTCGAGCCCTTACCCTAATCTCTGGTAATGTAAACTAGTCATATTAATTGCTCCAGGTGCCATAACGCACCTTAATCCGTTAAGTGGCGACTCTTCAAATACCCAATTCCCAAAAGGAAACGAGTTGTTCCCAATGAATATCGAAACACCGAACTTCCACGAGGAAAAAGGGGGCGTGACAAAGACCTAATAGGCAACTCCCCGATTTCTAAAGGCCATGGCCACCCCACTTGGGGATTGTTATCTCGGGCAAGCCTGGATAAAATAAAACGAGAAAATGATCCCGATGGGAAGATCCTGAACTAAAGGACTACGACCAATTTAACATGGCTCGGAGACGTCGGAAACCCGTAACAAAAATAGGCCTTCAAATAGGAAAAATAATTCTTTCACAACCGGTTCTAAAAGGCTACTCTCAGCAGAATCTTAAACTTGAGATATTTTCGGGAGAAAATTTAGGTAACTTCGAACCTCGATAACGGCTTGACCCAGAAAGGAAATAAAGGCAAGATCTTGTTCGAACCCTCGAACACAACCTAATTATTCCAATCTTTGTGAGTACAATCAATAAAACAAAGGAAAAATTTTAAAGCCAAAAAGGGTAAAAGGCCTTATATATATATATATAAACAATACAAAGGCCAGATCGGCCAAATACAAAACTTATGACGACCAAAATAGCCTCGAAAAAGATACAAAAGAAAGCAAAAATACAAAGGAGTAAGGGCTACTTTTACTTTAAGTTCGAGAGACCATTCTCACTCGATTAGAAAGCTAAGGGCTACCTTATTTCGAGTTCAAGTGAAACCTCACTCGACTATTAAAGCCTAAGGGCTACTTTTATTTTCGAGTCCGAGAAACCACTCTCACTCGGCTATCAAGCTTAAGGGTTACCTTTATTCAAGTTCAAATAAATGATCTCACTTGGCACAAAACCGCCTAAGTTCGAATTCGAGCATTCAATCGAGGACTACCGATCAGAAATGGTCGAGGACAGTACTTACCATCGGCCCTTACCATCTCAAAGCTTCGAACGCGACATCATTACTTCATGTTAAGGCACTTTAACCTTTGTATAAATTAACGAAAGGCAATAGATTCGTAAACTATGGAAGAGAAAAAATTACATAAACGCCTTTTTACAAGGGCCATGTGGCCCGATCAAGAATTCTTTACAAAGGCCGATCGGCCTTAACATAAAACCAAAAATTACAAAGCCTAAGTAGCATGGTCCTTATCGAAGGAAGCATCTTCGCCCTCGGAGTCTTCTCCACCAGATTCTCTTAAACTCGCGGAGTCTTCCGCAGGAAAAGCCAGTTTTCAATCCCTTGTTTCTTCTGTTCTGGCAATCTCAATTTCAGCGGATATATCAAAACCCTGAGCACGGGTTCCCTCGAGGGCCTCCCTTCGAGATTGCCATTTCGCATGATCCACCATGCTCCTAGCCAGTGCCTAGGTAGCTTCAACATCGATCGTGTATTAGGTCGCATTAGCTTGGGCCTTGATGTTGGCCACTGCCGCCACAGATTTGGCCACTTCGAGTTCTTTGGCCTAGTTGGCTAAATTGGACTAAAGCCCCTTAATTTTCTTTGCTTGTACCGAGGCCTTCTCCCTTACAGCCTGAAGCTGAGACTCAGTCGACTCCAGATCTGCTTGGACGACCTCATTTTTTGAAGGTAAGATATCCATACACCCCTTGAACTTTTCAGCTTCGGCTCGTATTTCATCTATTTGTCTCTGATGGTCTTTGATATGTTCGAGCCTCTATCGAACATGCAGTATTAGATCATTAGTTTTTATCTCCAACTCATCTTCGCTATCATGAAGCACTCAGAATAGCTGCTCGGCCATCTCAATATGCTCATCTTGAGTCGTCAACAAATCTTCCTAAAGCTTCTCACCGAGAAGCTTGTAGGTATCTCTTTTCTCAATGAGGCCCCGAACTCAGCCTTGCGCTTCTCTTGGATTCAAAGGAAAGCCTCGTTATGCAATACTGAAGCCTACAAGTAAAGAAGAAAATATTAGAATTATCTACAATTCAAAGTTTCAAAAAAGATAATGGAATGGCCCTCAAACTTAGCCGATTCAGAGCGTGATGGGCCTCGTTGAACAAACAAGCATCTCCTACTACATCCATCATGGCTTGTTACTCTTTGGTCACCAAGCATCTCAGGTAGCTAGCGATCCCCATGGGAGGATCGAATACCCAGGTGTCCTCCGGGATAGTAAGCACCATGGTACGCCTACGATCGGGGTTAGCATAAGGGTCGAGAACCGGTCCACTAGTTTTGGGCTCGATGAAGACCCAGTGACATCCGATGACAGTGTTTTCTTCGGTACCGGTAAGCCACCAAAACTGGTGTTATCACCCCAAGATTCAAACTCCACCCCATCTAGGAAGGTGTGGATGTCAACTGTCCCATGAAGACCTTCACAAGGGTGACTTACCAAGTTAGCAGCTTCGTGGATCGTGCCGTCCGAAAATTGAGAGGACTCGAAGATATTAATCACTCTGAGATCGTCCCTCGGGACATCTTCAGCTATTCGAGAATCCTTTCCTCTGGTTCCCTCCTCGATCATCTCAGTTTGGGATGGAGCGGCCTCGATCTTTTCTGGCTCCGAAATTTCGGCCGAAGCTCCCTTGTCAAACTCCTCTGGTTCGGGGGACTTTTGTATCGAAGCACCAACACGCACACGGGCTATCACATCAGATCCTTATTCCTCTTCGAACTCATCCCTTAGTTGACGGATCGAGTCCGGATGCATAGCAATGGTGTCCCTCTTAGGCTTACGGGGCCTCCTCACCGGTCTTTTCTTTTTCGGAGCCGGAGGGCTTGGAGCCCTTTTCCTTTCTTCTCTTTGGCCTGCTTGGGGGCAGGTGGAGAGGGAAGTGCATCTTATTCAGCAGATATGGGCCTCATTGCTATATCTTTCCCGAGGCCTACAAAGGAAAAAAGACGAGTAAGCTCGATACGAGACCCGAACAATAACTATTCTAAGAAAGAAAATTACCATGGTTACGGGCCTCCCATTGACCCTTTAATAACTCTATCCAAGCATGCTTGGAGTATAACTTCTGCGATACTAAGCACTCAACCCATTGTCTGAGATCGGGGATTACTTCTGACAAATGGGCCACAACTACAACACAAAAAAACATAGATGAGTAAAGAAAATGAGAAGTAAAATGACAAAGTTAGTCATTCAAGGTGAAGTAATACTTACTATTCATGTTCCATTTTTTGGGAAACGGCATGTCTTCAACAGGGATTAGGTCTGAAGTTCTTATTCAGACAAATTGGCCCATCCAACCTTGGTTTTGGGTCTCGTCTATGCTCGAGAAGGGGGGCTTGGTGGCTCGGTGGTAAAAGCTTGATCAATCCTCCCCTACAAAGCCGAGGACTGTAGAGATGCATAAGGTGATCGAGGGTAAAAGGATACCCCTCGATCTTGTTTACAAAAAATCGGAGGAGGATCTTTATCCTCCAGAAAGATGCATGGATCTGGCCAAGGGTCACATCGTACCTCTTGTAGAAGGCAATGATGATGGGTTCTAAAGGATCCAATATGAAAGGGTAAGTGTAAGAACTTAGAAAGCCTTCCACATGGGTAGTGATCAATTCCTCAACGAGGGCACCACCACGTGCTTATCGATCCAATTGCAGTCTTTTTTAACTTGGTCGATGAGATCGTTGGCAATTGTGCATATGTACCTCAAGACCGGTTCATATCGATCCAGTACCGATGGTGTATTCTCTACCTTAAAATCAGTAGCAATGGGGCACTTTGCTGGAACAAAGTCCTCTAGGGGAGGTTCCACCACAGCTCCGTCGCCGGCATGCCTTGATGAAGAAGCGATTTCCTTTTGCAAAATAGTTTTTAAAGTCTTAGCTATTTTACTTTTACGAATAAAGAAGAATGGAAACTGAGAAGAAACACTTGGTATTTTATGATGAAACTAGCGAAAAAAACACCAGAGATCTTAAATACAAAGCTTTGGGGAAGGCAAAGGATTTTGAAGATTAGAGCAAAGAAGATTTGAAAGTTAAGTTTGGGCAAAAGAAGAAAAATACATTTATAGGTTTAAGATGACGGTTAAAATCCGGTAGTGGCCGACCGTCGACTAACACGCATTAAATGCCTAGGAAACTGTACCAACAAGACGTTTCGGTTACCTCTATTGCTTAGATCATGATGCTTGCATCATGGTGAAGATCGAGGGCTCAAATCGTTTCTTGTCATTACTCTCCAAAAAACGAGGGAACTATCTGTATACAATCAAAATCGGGTTTGCTCCTTTTTATGATTAATCGAGACTAGGGCATGACAGGCCAGGGTTCGATCTCATGTCATACTGGACCGAGACACGAAGTTATATGGCCAAGCTCGTGACTCAGGGACCGATCGAGATCGAGATCAGCCAAGATGGAGATCGAGCGGGATAGAGATCAAGCAAGATCGAGGGAAGCCTGCCGAGCCAAATAATGAAAAGCCAAGATATCCGCTATTAAGCGAGGATCACGGCTGAAATCTCGGCACATATCAAGAAGAGGCCGATTAACCAGCTAATCATAGGATTTCTTACCATATTTAGGATTGTATTAAGGGTAGGACTCCCCTACTATATAAAGGGGGTCTGATCATTCGTAAAGCTCATCATATTCACGCTACATAAGGCAATATACTCTCTTTCTCTTAAGCTCTCAATACTCTGTTACTATGTTCATATTTTCCAGTGAAATATTTGTTTGATTCGAAGGCGGCTTAGCTCGAGGACAAAGCTATACATTTCTTTTGGTTTGCTTTATATCTATTTGCAGTTAATTTTTATATTAATTTGCATTTTTTCTCAGTTTGCCAAGTAAAATCACGTATACTTAAAACCACAATATAAATTCAATTGTTATCCGTTTTTAGGGTAAACAGATATATTTGGTATAAATATTAGGTGCGTGTAAGTTTTTTACTGGGCTACAACCAAGACTCTGAAATGATATTCAGTCGTACAAATAATAAGGTTTTTCCTCCCATGCAGCAACATCATGTCGATTAATTGCAGATTCATATTATGTCTTTTGCCCGTGGATATAGTGAATTAATTATTAATTTTCAACGAGACAAAATGCATATAGAAATATTAACATGGCATTGAAAACATCGAAAGATAAGAAAGATTTTGACATGGGAATTACATGAGTTATATTTTAGAAATATATATTATGAAACATGTCAAATTTTGTCCATTGAAAATGTGGAAATTTGGAGGCAAATCGGAAATCAAAAGGAATTTGGAGGGAAACGAGAGATGCCAAATGGAACATGGTTAAAGAAAAATCTCAAAAGCCTGTGTGAAATAATGGCCTTTTATTTTGGCATTTAGTATAACCACTGAAATTGAAAGGACATAAGCATTAATAAGACAGATTTCCTAACCTAAATGAGTGGGAGCCGTGACTCGTGGGACAAAGCTAATACATCAATTCTCTCTAATCTCTATCTATAATTAAATTTCAAAATTGACTGCATGATACTCCCACTGATCCACTTTAATTAATTTTTTGGCCTTTTTTATGGTTCATAATATTTGATTTTTTCAGATATAAAAATGAATTAATTTTTTTTCTCCAAAATTATCCTTGGAGTAAAGAGCCGAGGAGTATTTGTTATATTTTCAATGAACAAATTAAGTTAATATGATTAATTTAATTGTGAATTAATACTAAAAAGTGAATTCCTTAATATGTATGAAAATATCTAAAAAATCATTTAAAGTGAATCGGATGAAATATGGATTAAAAAAGAAGTTGAAGCCAATACGTAGATTCTGGATAATAGATAGTATAAGTCAACATGCGGGAGTCGTCGCTTAATATTTGCCTTTTATGTTAGTTTAGAGAAATATATGTATGAAGGATTTCAAGGAAGTGCTAATTCTCCAATTATACAGTACAAACTATAAAGTCATGTTACATTAACTATCATGTCACCTTAATGATAATTAAATATAACTCTCCATAATTTCTGGATCTAATAACCTAATTAAGAAATACGATAACAAACATTGTATAACAAGTTAAATTGCATTGATCAAGTAACCATTAATTTACACTACCAATGAAGTTATGGGTTTTTTGGTTGCCGGATAGAGAAGAATTATTCATGTATTAAAATTAACATAACTTTATACATTGTTTGGTTATAAATTTTGTATAAAAGTAAAATAATCTCCACATAGAATCTAGCATAGGTTATATAATATTTGATTGGTTTTTTTCCCTACAGAGAATATAGCATAGTTAATGGAGTACAATGTTTGGTTCATATTATTCTTTTTCTTATAACGAATAAATATATAAGTTATGAGAGAATATATTATATATCATTTTATGCATGGTAGAATGTAACGATTTGATCGGTTGTTTTGAGCTCTAGCATGTCGTTCAGCGGTTTGAGGCCCTGAATAGCTTCACTTCAAGTATTATGACTTGCATGTGTGGTCGGAATTGAATTTCGGAAAGTTCAGAGTTGATTTGGAAAGAAAATTCTCATTTCGGAAGCTTTAAGTTGGAAGAATTGACTAAAGTGTGATTTTTGAGTAAAAGACCTCGGAATCGGGATTTGAAGGTTCCAATAGCTTCGTATGATAATTTTGGACTTGGGCATATATCCGGATCGGATTTTGGATGACCCAGGAGTGTTTCGGCACCTATTGTGGAAGTTGGCATTTTGGAAGAATTTCATAAATTTAGGTGAGGTGTATTTCAATGTTATCGATGTCCATTTGGGATTCCGAGTCTGAGAATAGCTCCGTATGGTGATTCTAGAATTAGGAGCGCGCCCGAAAGTAGATTTGGAGGTCTGTAAGTCATTCGGGGGTCATTTGGCGAAAGTTAGAAATTTGAAAGTTTTTGAAAAGTTTGACCGGGAGTAGACTTTTTGATATCAGGGCCAGATTCCGATTCTGAAAGTTGGAATAGGTAATAAAGAATGTGACTTGTGTGCAAAATTTGAGGTCAATTGGACGTGATTTGATAGGTTTCGACATCGAATGTGAAAGTTGGAAATTCTAAAGTTCATTAAGCTTGAATTGAGGTGCGATTCGTGATTTTGATATTGTTTGATTTGATTTGAGGCCTCGAACAAGTCTATATTATGTTATGGTACTGGTTTGTGTGATTGGACGGGGTCCCAGGGGCCTCATGTGTGTTTCGGAGGTATTTGGGTTGTATCGCGCTTTTATTTGATTTTTCAGCGTCGTTTCTTTGGGCATAAAGGGAACTATATTTAGAAACCAACCTTTTATTTGTGATTGGATTGAACCATTAGATCCGTATCGTAATTATGGAGTCATAGCAATAAGAATTGTCGAATTTCGATGTCATATGAGAGAGTTATGCCCATTCCGTGTCGGACAAAATTAATGGTTTTTGGTGCGAAGATTTATTCTTTGCGAACGCGAGAGAAGTTCTGCGAACGCGAAGAATGATTTTTTGGTTGACCGTCAACGCAAAAAATTGCTCTTCGCGAACGCGAAGTTCTCCCACAAAGGCGATAAATAAAAATCGCATGGACAATATTTTAAACCGAGAATTTTAGTATTTTGGGCATATCTTGAGTTCTAGAGCTCCGTTTGAGGTGATTTTCACGGTATTATTCTCGTCTCAACATGCGGGTAAATATATGACCTTCATTTTGATATTTCTCTATGATTATTTCTATTGATTTCTATTTTTATCCGTATTTGGATTGTAGAAATTCGGATTTTGAGCCCCAAAGTTGAAAATTGGTAAATCCTTGATTTGAGGGTCGATTCATGGACGAAACTGGATGAATTTCTGGATATACACCATACGAGTTATAGGTAATATTTATTTTTAATAATTTTTGAAATACGGGCATGTGGACCCGAAGGTTGACTTTATTAACTTTTCGAGTGGAGTTGGGAGTTGTTACAAATTGATTTATTATGAGTATTAGAGTATATTTTTATTTTTTGCACATTGCTTGGCTAGTTTGGAGCGACGGACACCGGTTTGAGGTGTTAGAGCGATCTTGGAGCCGGTTATGAAACTTCGAAGTGAGGTAAGTCTCCTTTCTAACATTGTAAGCGGGAATTTACCCTATAGGTGAAATGATTCGATTTGTACTTCTATTTGTGGGGGCTACGTACGCATGAGGTGACGAGAGTCAGTACGTAGCTACTATTCCATTTTATATCCGCATAGTTTTAGGTTTACACCATGCTTTGTGGACACTGTTACTTGATTATATTTGTTAATTGTATAAAATGGAACTAAGTTGAGGAATTTTAAGGATTTAAAAGTTTAGAGTTGAATTGTCTTTATTTTGAAAAGAATCAAGAAAGGGTTATGATTTAATGATAAATTTCTATTTGACCGCATCGCAAGTATGATCCGCGAGCATGGAAACTCCTTAAATTTATATTTGATCGCGTCGCATGTATGATCCGCGAGCGGGGAAATTCCTTAACCGCGTCGCATGTATGATTCGCGAGCGAGGTAAATAGATACATCTATGGTTTGCGTCATTCGACCCTCGGCAGTGCACAATTTAAATATTATGTTGGATCGGGTCGTATGACCTCGCATCATTTGGCATAACTTAATTGAATGTTTTGAAATTTTTGATAATTGATGTGGCCTCATTGGCCGGAGATATAAATTGTTAAAATATGAAAATAAATTTGGAAATCTCTTATTAACAAAAGAATTGTTTACCTGCTTCATGTTATTGAGTTTACAGTCGCTTTAAAGAAAATCATAATTTATCATATTATCGGTATCTTATTATTGGCCATAGTAAGTGTCGGAGTCGACCTCTTGTTACTACTTCTTCGAGATTAGACTGGATACTTATTGGGTACGCGTTATTTTCGTACTCATACTACACTTGCTATACATTTTGTTGTACAGGCACATGTACGTCTAGTGGCCTTGTGGGCGCAGCGACATGGTTGATATGGGGACTTAAGTGAGTTGCATCTTATGAGACGATCCGCAGCCAGCAGAGTCTCCTTCAGAGTACTTGTATTTTTCTTTTCTGTCCAAAGTTATATTCCGGACAGTTATTGTATTTTATTTTAATTCCTAGTAAATGCTCATGCACTTGTGACACCAGGTTCTGAGATGATTATGGTTAGAAAACATTATTATTATTCTGTAAAGTTCATCTTTTACTAGTTAAGTTGAAGAAAATTTATGATCTCAAAAATATAAAAATGAGAATTTAATTTAACTATTTAGTGTTGGCTTGCCTGATGGCGGTGTCCAGAGCTATGAAATAGAAGATGAAATAACTAATACATATATTAGTAATACTTGAATTAAAATACAAAATAACAAGAATACCTCTATTAAAGCTTGTACTTTTTTTTCGCTTAACAAATATATTTAAAATATACATATAATTTTAATAGAATAAACTAGACAAACAATAAATAATACTCACATCACATTTCTATATTACTAATTTCTACATAATAAGTATCCACATAACTAATTCACGTGTAACTAAATTATGTATAACCAATTCATGCATAAATAATACCTACATTATTAATCCATGCATAACTCTTGAACCAAGCTACACCTTAACTCGTGTTTGGTTAGTCTATATAGCAAATGAAACCCATAAATGTGAGTAATATACAGATGCGGACCTATGTTATCAAGTGAGGGATCATTGATATCCGAAAAGTTCGGTAAAATTTTCATGAATACATGTATATGTTTTTAGAAAATACTGATATATTAGTAGTGACATTCTGTATATAAAGCAGATTTTGGTTGAAAGTAAAAATGCACCCACAATCTTCAAATCATGGGTCCGCCTCTGATAATATATGTAGTAAAATTCTACAAAAATGTGAACAATACGTGATAAACTTTAGATTAATTTTTTTAATTAATAACGAAATTGTGTTGTGGTATTTTAATCCAATATTAATGACTGGTGTTTCATGTGTCTTACAACTTGTTTGGATGGTTGTTACCCATTGTATTGTATCGTATTGTTACTCTAAATACGATGTTTGTTTTGATTGTTACTTAAATTTTAGTATATCGTATCGTTAAATCGGTCGTTACATAACGACGAAATGTGCCACTTTATGTAACGACCGATTTGGTGTGGTTGCGTCGTTACCTTGTCTTTTTCTCTCAATCTCACCTCTTATTATTATTAAATAATTTTATTTTATCATTTACCCTATTTTTTATATAGTAATTTTACCTTGTATCATAATTTTTCGTTATAATATTACAAGTTTATTCCTCATATTGTTGGTGCTTGATATCATGAAACGATGGCAAACGATACAATCTATCCAAACATTATTTTTATCAAACGATACAGTAATACGATTACGATACGATACATTATAAAACAATGTGTAACAACCATCCAAACAAGCTGTTAGGGTCTACACGTTAGTATTTATGTTTAAATTTATAGAAGGCGATGTCCTTGCAAGTTGTCCCCATCATTATCTAACTCAATTTTGCAAATTTCACAATGTGTATATATTATCCAAATTAAACATCACCACCAGAATCACAAAAATGTGATACCCCATCGATGTAGCCTTACTAATTGAAATTCAAATAATTCAAAATCTCTACTATAATTCCATAACAAATAATATTTCAACAAGAATTTATTTTAGACGGTTGCAAAAAAATGCAATGATAAATATAATTAAATTGTGTATTAAATATACTCTATAAGATAAACTAATTTCTGAACTGGAAAAATGTATTGTCAATCACGACGGTTTGAATATAGTTTTGGTTTCCTTTTATCTTAGAAGAATTACAAGAAAATAATTTCTGGGCAAAGTTTGTTTGAACCAGTTTTGAGAAAATATTTGTAGACAACATTTTCTTTTCTAAAGCCTATCTTTTGGTTATAATTAAACTTTGTCCTTATTCAGACACTATACTTATTATTTTTAGCTTTCTTAAACGTTAAAAACTTTTTCTAATACTAGAGCCGTAAATGTATAAAAAACTCATTGAAGTAATTTTCTTTAAAATGTGCAAAATGACCATTGAGCAAATTAATTCAAATAAGATTACTTTCCATTCGATTTAAGTTATTACCATTATCAATGTAATTTTTTTTATTTTTAATGAATTTTAAGCTATAAAAGTAAATTAGTTATCATTTTTGTCAAATTATCAAATAATGTTTACTAAAAGATTCATTCCTATTTGTTCAAACCAAACACAGGAAATAGTTTCAGATTTCTTTTATATATGTAAAAGGCCCAACATTAGCGCTTGCTAGAATCCCCTCGACATATTATATACGAGAAATTATTCTTTTCCTTTTGCGCCAAATAGAAATATCTCGAAGAGAAAAAAGAACCAGAGAGATGGCGGAGTCAGGGTGGCGGCGATCGTCCACGTCAACTTTCCGGTGGCTACGAGTGAGTTTCTCACTTCCGACGTCGTTTATGCGGTGGCCAAGGCTGTTTACTTCGTATTTGACGCCGAATTGGAGTCCGAGAAGCCGGGACGGCGTCGTTTCGGCCTGGAGTGGCATCAGCTTCGCCTTCTCCCCTAGGTCATGGTCATGGCCGGACCTTGACTTGCCTTTCTCCATCGTTGATTCTATCGTCTGGTCTATCATCTCCGCCGTTGAATCTGTTGCTCTCGTCTCCATGCTCTGTTTCTTCTTCCTTTTCTGTGGCTGTACTATCTAAAATTACTCCTTGAAGTTTCTCATTTATATCTAACGTAGTTATAGAAGTTTCTACAGCGGGATAGCCGGAAAATTAGTCGGACGATGACCGGCTTTTGGACATTCCGGCTAGTAGTTTGATGATTGGGGGAGGAGGCTGAGGTCATATCCAGCACGCGAGAGGCACGTGGAGAGTGCCTTGTAGTGGTGAATTCAGCCGTGATTGGACTGGTGTACTGCTGCTCAGTGGCTGAGGGTAATTTTTGTCAATTAGGTAAGAGTACCCGGAGTACTCAATAACTTTTATTTTTTATTTTTTTCATTTCATTTTTAGCGAAGCTAGTACTCAACTCATTGTAAAATTATATAGGTCCCATTTCACTATATTTAGATACTCCTTTTTCTAATTTCCTCTGCCCTTTATATAAAAAAAATAGTGGTTTTCGGTATTCATAACATTCCCCCTATCAAATTAGTATTAGTTACTTTGACGGATATTTTTTTAGCATTAGTTACTTTTACAGAGTGAAATTGAAAAATTGATAAAGTAAATAATAACACTACTACCAAAATTATACATATTTCGTTACTCGTTGAAAATTTTCTTAAGAAAATTGTTTACAGTGGAGGAGTGTAACTTTACCAATTCAGTTCCAACTTTTAACAAGTTATAAAAGGCGTGGCCAATTTCAGGAAAAGCAAATAAATTTCCCACTAATGAAAAATAACTGAAAGAGGTTTGGAAAATTTTCCTATAATGTACTAATCAAGAAAGTGTTGTTTTTCTTTCCCTTTTCTCATTAGAAAAGGATGGAGAAGAGTAGTTTCAAATTCTACTATTTCCTGTTGAACGTTTGGAGAACTGAATGAACACCATTATCTCTATTATGTTTAATTTCCCTCAGTAATGATCGGAGGAAATGAAAGTGCATCGTTGTCAAATTAATGACTAACTAAAAGTCCTCCAAGTCTCCAAATAATTATTTCGACCGTTCCTCTTTTACAGATTACAAATTACAACTACTTTATGTATAAAGAGAACCTTTCAAGTCTAGACTAATATAAATACTTTTCCATGCTCGAATTGAAGGAATTTTGCTCTTTGATTCAAGACCAAGCTTTTAAACATCTATAGAGATGTTTTTAAAAGGAGAACAAGAGAACACTCTTTAGAAATAGAAATACTTTAATAATTACAGTATAACTTATTATTTCTTCAATATTAAATATGCAATCTGTTACTCCTTTTTTAATTTTTGATTGTAGGACAATAGGTTTGTGTGTATAATTAAACAATTTGTATTCAAGGTAGATATACATGGTGTTTGAAGCTCTAGAAATGATGTAATTTATTGGAATATCTACTATAGTATTAAATTAATTATGCAAGTAAACCAATCAGATTACTCAATTCACCATTCAAAATATAATTAGTATTTTTTCTACTACCTAACGAACAAAGTACATAAGCAGCTAATCCCCTGTGTGTATGTGTTTTTCTTTCATTGAATTGACTCATTGAGGAACTCCCGAATTTATTTATTTATTTTTGGTTCAGACAGTTGTATTTTCAGATACCAAAACAAGTGACAGCAACTAGCAATTATGCTCATGTTGTGGAGGATGCTCGCACATTTTTAACTTTGAATTGAACGTTAAAAGCTACCTATTGGAAATTATATTTTTATGGCTATGGGTTTTTCCATTATGGCATTTACGTCTAATTTACGTGAAAAGTTTCCCGTAGATTTGTAGAAGCTGGTCCCAGACGGCTTTGTACTAAATTGTTGCTCTATACCACATAGACTCACTATATTATTGACTGGTATACTACTATAAATTTAAATTTATAAGCGTATTGACTAGGTTCACTTTATTGTTTATTTAATGAAGAGACAACCAAACAAGTAAGGCACGCCATATTTTATTTATCGTAGTTTATTGTCATTGTTGTTTCACAACTTTGGGCAAAACCTCTTGCAAATCCTTCTTTTATTATCTTTAGTATGTGCAACTCTAAGACTGTGAATCAATAGAAGAAGCTGTCCGCCAATGCTTTTGGCGAACCTGAATTATTTGATAGATTTCTCAAGATAAATTTGTACTACCTATAGAACAAGATATACAAATACCAAAATGAATATATTAGCTTGGCCGCTTACCAACTATTTCACAAGAACTTAATTATGTGCTAAATAATGCATTGTATTTTATTATCGTCAACAACAGGGAAAGTTCATAACTGAATAATTTGTAAGTTCTTATTTTTGAGAAACCAAAGAAAGAAAAAAACTTATCATTTGGAAGTTGTAAGTTACCACCAGTATATTTCGAACAATGGATGTAAAAAGAACATACCCTTATGCTCTTGAATCCATTTGGTATAATTTCTCTTCATGAAACCGCCTTGAGTTTCAACTTTTTACTAGGAAAAGAAAGGGAATAGATCAGTGATATTAAAACCTGCTCAGATTATTGTATTCTTTTCTCTCCATTACCGCGAAATTAAATAATTTTTAGAGATTGGACTTAGATAACATTTAGCGGGAAAAATAACTTCAATTTGCAGTACTTATTATGGAGCATTGTCAAAGTAAATGATAGAAAGTAGACAATTTTGTGAGTGGTCTTGTCATTAGAATAGTAATTGCGCTAATTGAGCCGCAAAAAAGGCCAGCTAAGCTCCCCTAAAGGCTAAAACATTCCCCTAATTTCCAGAGTTTCCTCCTTTTTTATAGGATGCTATTCCCAATCATATCATCTTTTTCTTCCACAGAATTTTTTCCACTAGCAGTACATGTCAAACTAGAAAACACTATAGGTGGGGTGGCAGAACTAGTGCTCGAAAATTGCTTTCCCTTGCATGAATTTGGCAGATATTGGCCTGGTGGCCAAATCATATGAGCTTAACATTGCACTTGTCATAATCAATATTGAGCTAAAAGCCTTTTTAGGAAAGGACAGATGTATACACACAAGGATCAGCAGGATTCTGAGGTTGCATGGCTATTTTTCCAATGACAACGGACACTTGGTAAAATATGATAGCAGCGCCTTGCAAATAAAGATTCATTCGACCTATATAATTACATTTGAGGAAGACTAGTACACATTGTTGGGAACTACACAGATTCTCCAAAACTTACAACCCTGTTTGAGTATATCTCAGAACGGTCAATCCTTGAACCATTTACTGATGCATCTTGATCAACACTTCTAACTGAAGTCGCGTCCAGTTGCCTTCGTTTGGACCTAGACCTCACTGACTCTTCCTTTTCGTCAGCAAAAGAAAGGAATGTCTGGAGTCGTCCTGATCGCGAGCTTCCCCCAGAGGACTCAGACTCGGGATAATAGTGGCAATATTGGCATGCTATCATCACAAAATATATGAGCAGTGCCAGAAAACATGCTAATCCACATAGGAAGAATAAACCTGAGAAGCTTTTCAGTTGAAGCCTGTCCACTTCAAGCTTTGTATTCTGTGAAGTACAAGCAATTCCAGAAAGCCATTTATCATGGATCCTTTGAAGTTCCCCATTTTCTGATAGTTTCAAAATTGCAGTGGACATGTCAATCGCTAGAGGAGAGTCCCTAGGGAAAGCCTAGGAGAAAACAAAGAAATTGAAGGACATTATTCTCAAATGTAGACAGATCAATGCATAAAACCGTCATAACAAAATGGTTCTAGATTGAATAGTTTGATGTAATAGAAAAGGAAAGGTGTATGGGTCAAAATCCGACCAAGAAAATTCAGTACGGGAAGGTGTTCGTCGTGAAGATCGTAACTTGTCATGGGCAGCTCGGCCGAGTACGACCAGGAGGAGTTGTTGAAGAGTTCATTGAGGCCGAGTTCGGTGATAAGCAGAAGAGCCGTTGAGTGGCTCATCAAGGTCGAGGTCCAATAGCGAGGAACGGTAGCAGCGGTCAGTTTTGTTTTGGAATCTCTGAAAGGAATATGTGCTTGTACTTTCTAGGGTTCTTTGGGAATATCCCACTATTTAAATATAAATAGTGTAAGAATGATGAAATGAGGGAGGGGATTTTCGGTTGTAAGAAAGGCATTCAAAGAAAAATACAAAAAACCACTTTTAAGAGAGATTCCACCTTTTTGTGAATTATCCCATTTGTCATTTCCATCAAATCCAAGAAAGTGCGCAATATTCTTTAGCATTCGTATAATTCAACGCGGTCAGAAGATTCCTTAATATTTCCTCATATTTACATTTATTGCCATTTAATATAGTTATTGCTCATCATTGTTCTTCCCATCCACTCTTTGGCAACGTTATTTAATACCCTTTGTATTAAATTGGCTCAAACGTTATTCTATACTATTTATATAAGCATATGCTAGATCTAGAACTTATTATGTTTAACTAGGTTTTACCCATTACCTTTGTATTTAATTGGTTTAACAAAAGGCTTAACACTTTTTGGTCAAACAAAAGGAAAGGTAGTTATAACCAACACAATTAAGCCAAATACACAAACTTAACATCTTTTACTCTCAATTCTTTTCCTTTACGTTCTCATCGACCCCCTATAATTTGAAGGTAAAAAAATGGCAGCCCGATGCATTAAGCCTCCGCTATGCGCGGGGTCCGGGGAAGGGCCCGACCACAATGATCTATTGTACGCAGCCTTACCCTATATTTCTGCAAGAGGCTGTTTTCACGACTTGAACCCGTGACCTCCTGGTCACATGACAACAACTTTACCAGTTACACCAAGACTCTTCTTCTATAATTTGAAGGTACCAAAAGAAAAAATATATATTCAAGCCTAGACAAGGACAACTTCTGTGTGAAGCAAGCACCATGTTATGTCAAGAGTGATATCCTAATCTCCTCTCCTTCCAAATATCAAGCTAACAGTATGATTCACCTTCAGAAGCATGTTTCAAGCAGAACTTATAACTAAGGAACAATGGGAAAAAATCATGCATCAGTGAAAAGTATATTTTGTTGGCCTATTTGCAAGCTTTAGATGTAGAGACTTCTACTTCTCATGCATTACCACATTCGTTAGTTGGTTAGGTTGAATTCACAGGATTCATAATTTCATCATCTCTTTACGTTGCTAACAAATATTGGTAGCTCTTAGTTTGGTCATGGTGTGAGATAAATTCATAAAAAGCAGGTTCACATGTACAAGAAAAAGGTGAAGTTGACAGAGAGCTACTTACAAACCCCCATCCATTTTTTGTGAACTCTTGGCCTAGAATACTGAATTGGCAACGCGTTGAGAGGAAAAGCTCCATATAGGCGCGCTCATCTACTATAGCTGCAACTCCCCCATGACTAGGACCATCTTTTAAAGCTTTAGCATAATCTTCGGGCAGGTTAAGAGGAACAAGTCTAGATTCATGAATGCCAAGTTCTTCAATCAGATAGTTACGGGCAAATGAACCTAATTGATAACCAATGGGGTCCTTTGTATTTACTAAACTTTCAATTCCTGTAATTGGTGAAGAAAGCTTCTGCACTGTAAGAATTGAGGTGAGGCTAGCAGTGTAGCTCGAGTTAATTATCAAAATCACAAATAGCCATATAAGGAGGACAATGCGGCCACGGGTGCTAACAGTGTTTTCTCCTGCATGCAAAAGTGATCTTTGTCAAAGGAAGCTCATTCAAGTGCAAGTGCAAAAATAACTCAACTAGCATGAGTTACTTACTGTGGGCATTAAAGAGAGTTAAAAAGCTGAACCTGCAAAAAGAGTTTTACATAGGAAAAGGTCAAAACTTTATGTATAAAGATAGATAGCAGAATTTGACATACAGAATGAACTGGCAAGTGGAAGACTAGATAATAGAAGAAAGTTAGAGAGAGTAGAGAATACATGACAGACTTGTTCGTCAAGTTAATGTATGTTAATTTATTAGTTAAGTGCTATTGGAACAGAAAAAAAGCTCAACTGCATATTTTTCTCACAATCAAGATCCTGATATTATATGTACGTGCACAAGTAGTTGTCAACTCACCAGAGAACAGTGACAACCTGCTTACTCGGAGGTCCACGAAAATCATCATTCAATCTGTGTTCCAAAATCCAAATTACAGTGCCCACGACTAAGAAAAAAACACCAGTGATACACCACATCCTAGGAGTAAATGGCCTGAGAAAAGCCCAAGCATTAGCATTCTGCTGCTTAACTGGTGCCACTACAACTAACCCAGATTCAATGTATGGTTGAGTGAAATCAACCATTTTTGTCCGATTAGTTGTAATTGCTATGTCGCCTATGGCAGCGTCATAAACCTGAAATGAAAGACCAAGTATGCACAGTTAGAAAACACATTGCTAAACTGACACTAGAGTAGAACATTGGTAGTCTTATACTCACTCCTGCTGTGATTAAGCGCACTAGCTCTGTATCTTCTGGATTGTTATGGCCATCCCCAAAGGCAAGAAGCTTGTAAGGGACAGCATAAGGCAATAAGTTTATGGCTGTAGTGAAGACTTCAATACAGTATCCTCTGAATGAGTCAGTAGTGCCTGGTACCTTGCCAACAAATTCACGAAAGCTAGCTCGGTTAGGGACTGCAATTTTCAGTTGTCTCCCATTGTTTGGAAAAACCCATCCACGAGGTTTCTCTGTTGTTTGTCCGGGCCATTTATACTATGTAGTTGCTGATTTGAAGAGGAACGATTTGGCTGCTTAGAGTAGAGTGTTTCAGGAGGCACAATTGATAAACCAGAGTAATTACACCAATAACCAACTTTCCTAAAACCTGTACCAACAACATTAATGACTTCAAAAGCAGGGCGGAATAGATTTCTATCAGAAGTGAAACCATATGGTCCTGTTACACCTGTCATATTGACCTTATATATGTCGTCAAGCAATAGCTTCCCTCCATCAAAGATGCTCATAGAATCAAGATTCAAACTTCCACTATTTTGTTCAGTTAGCCTTGGATCCTTAGAAAATGAAATGTTTCCCCCTTGGTTAAAGAATTCGTTTATGGCACGAGCAAGTAGCCACACAGTATCATAGGCATAGAGCGCGCAAGTTGACATTCCACCAGTAACTCCTGCCTTCCCTGTCAAATTGCTCCACCGCGAGACAAACTTCTTTTTCAGTTCTGAATCTGGAGTGTGTATACGCAAAGTGATTGCCCCGTCAAGATTCTCTTTTTTATCGGGAGAAAGGGGACCGTCAGTGTCAAGGATAGTCGAGAGCCAATGCGTAGCAATGCAAACATATCCATTATCTATCATCCCTAAATATCGAGCCATAGAGAATATGTCCAGACCCTTTGAAGGATAAGTGTGAACAACCATTATTCGAGATTCTCTCAAAGCAACCTGAACCAAGACATCGAACATCGTCTCTTGTCCAGCTGATCTGCTAATGCAGCGATACCATTTCTTCCAAAATCATCATCAATATATATAGCAATCACTTCTCTCCATTCGTAGTGATCAATTATTTCAGCTATTGCAGCCATCTGAAACATATCACTTGGGGAAGTTCTCACAAAAAACGGGTACTGAAGTGAAGAAAGAGTGGGGTCTGTGGCTGCAAAAGATAATAGAGGAACCTGAAGCTCATTCGCGTTGTTTGATACCACATGAGCTATAACAGAAGATTGGGGGCCAATAATGGCCATAATATCCGTTTCCATGAAGCGGATAGCTGTTATATAAAGATGAAACGGTTCACATAAAACTCAAAAGAGTACTGAAACTATAAAAATCCAGTACACAAAAACCAAAAGAATATAATAGATGTTGCAAAAGGGCTTACCCTCAACTATTCCAAGAAATCCACTGGATTTACTATCCAATAATATCACATTCAACTTAGTTCCTCCAAGAACAGATGGATTGGAATTAATATCTTCCACGGCAGCTTCCACGCAGCTTCCACAGCAACTTTTGTAATTTTTCCGACAGCGGTATTGAAACTTAGCATACAACCAACGTTCACAATTTTAGGCCTTCAGAAAGAGTTGAATTAGTCCCCTCTGAAGAATATCCATTTTAGAGAACTATCAATATCAATGTCCAAAATAGCCTCATTGTGAAATTGGGAATGAAAAGGTGCAACCTTGACCCTGCTAAGGCACATATAGGAACAATTTACTAAATTAACCACAACTCTTTCATTAACAGAAATAGTACATAGTAAGTAATAATATTAAGAATTCAAAACACACCCTCAAATTGCTGATTAAAGAAGGTTAAAGCATGCTAATTTACAGAAACTGATAGGGAGTCCAAGAAAACTCCAAATAAACCAAGAAAAACAGTAATAGTTAATACTGTAGAAGCATATTAAAAAGGAAATAGAGGAAGTAGGTAGCTTCAGTTTCAGACTAGAAGGACATGAACAGTATTTTCCCACCTACGAATAGGTGAGTGTGAAATGAGAGATATTCCATGAAAGGAGATAATGGAGCAGACAAACAGAATACTTTTAACTCCAAAGTCAAATATAAGCAAGAAGAAAAGCAGAGCAAAATCTTGAGAAAATATGGGTGGTGGGACAAGAAATTTTACTTATAGAAAATCAAATAATCAGCCAGACAAACGCCATGACAAGGGGAAAAAGAAAGAAAGAAGGAGAAACAGAAGAAGGGAACAAAAAGCTGTGGGATTCTGGTCTTCCCCACTAAAGAATAAAGGTAAAGCAAATAAATGCAACTATGCAAATCTTGAGTTTCAGCTAAAGAGAAAAAGTGTTACTTTATGTTCTTTTTCTCTCTCGTTTTTCTTACCTACTGTACCACCTAGTTCATGTATGGCGTACAATATCTGAATTTGCTAATTTGGTTGGAAGTAAAAGATAATTGGAGAGTGAAACCAGGTTATCACTGCCAAAGAGGAAAATTGGATCGGATATCCACTAGTGGCAATCCTAATTACTTGCTAACAGCAATGTCTGGTTTTAAATCCTTCTTCTTCTTCTTCCCAGAAGAAGTACTCTGGGGTTGCTAGTAGTGTAAAAGAGAAAAGATAAAGAGATCCCAGTACAGACATTGTTCTTTATTTCGAAAGGGGATAACTTGAGGAGCCAATTCTGTGAATTTGATGGTTACTTGTCTGACTGTTGTTCTTTTTACTCTCAGGTTTTTGATGGGCATGGTGGAGTTGATGCTGCATCATTCACTCAAAAGAATCTCCTTAAATTTATTGTAGATGATTCCCATTTCCCATCGATGGTAAAATAAGCTGTCAGGAATGCTTTTGCAAAAGCCGATAATGCGCTAGCTGATACGAAGTCTCTTGATAGTACCTCTGGAACAACTGCTCTAGTCGCACTTATTTTAGGACGGTAAGACATTGATCTCTGCTTCTGTGTAGTTCAGTAGTAAGTTCTAATTCTTCATGTCGGAAGGGAGCAACAAGTAATGAGTCCATCACTGTCCCTAAACATTGTTTATGCAAAATTATGAATATTTTGGACTATTGTTTGTGTTCTGATCAAATGGTAGATACCTTTGTACTGAAAGGAAAGACATCATCGAAACCTAAACACAAAGTTTATCAGATTGGCGAATGTCTATAATGAAATAGAGGCAAGTTGAAAAATTGGAAGATAAAATGATGCTAAAATCATTGCAGCCGAAAATCATATCGCTATACTTGTTTTTCCTTAGCTTCGTAAGGGACGGACACATGTTAGTCCACTTTTCTTTTGGCATATCGATTTTGCAACTTTTTCTAGGGGTTCTCCAAATTTCTTTTTAGTTTACAGCTGACAAGGCTTTTATTTGATTCGAGATGAGAGTAGTTTGAACACGTGCAATAGGCCCTTATGGCCGAGTAAATGGATTACTGCTTTGAAATGTAAGTCCATCGTGTAAAAGTGATCTTCCTATTGATTTCGGCCTTCAAATTACATTCCATGTAAGGGCAAACCTTTCGTTTTAGATATGATTTTCATTTACAAGGACAACTTTGGACCTGCATCTATGTATTTATTACATTTATCTTTCCTGCGTATCCCACATAGTTGTCTCAAATTGTAACTTGCACTCATTTATTTGTTATATTTTCTTTTGTAATACACAGGACCATGCTAATAGCTAATGCTGGGGACTCTCGAGCTGTACTAGGGAAGCGCGGAAGAGCAATTGAATTGTCAAAAGACCACAAGCCAAATGCTACTTCCGAGAAATTGAGAATTGAAAAACTAGGGGGAACAATATTAGATGGCTACCTCAACGGCCAGCTATCAGTTGCACGAGCACTGGGTGACTGGCACATAAAGGGCGCCAAAGGTTCAAAGGGCCCCTTAAGCTCAGAGCCAGAGTTCGAAGAAGTGGTCCTGACAGAAGAGGATGAGTTCTTAATAATTGGCTGCGATGGCTTATGGGATGTCATGAGCAGCCAATATGCAGTAACAATTGTAAGAAAGGAGCTCATGCTGCATAATGATCCTGAGAAATGCTCAAAATTTCTTGTCAAGGAGGCACTAAAGTGTAACAGCTGTGATAATCTAACCGCTCTTGTAATCTGCTTCTCTCATGATCCGCCACCTCGAATTGAAATACCAAGAACTACAAGGAGAAGAAGTATATCAGCTGAAGGACTGGATCTTCTAAAGGGGGTGTTAAGTGACATATGAAAAGGAGAGTTTGGCAACTTTTTGTAGAGATAAATTAGCATACACCATAGGTCAGCAATTTTTCTGAGTTTCTGCTGTCCATGGTACTTACTGATTGTTGGTGAGTAACATGGAGCTCCTGTAACCTTGGAGCCTCCACGAACTCGATGTTTATCCTTTTTCTGTTACTATTCTTTGAATGTTATGTGCTGATTATCATTATAAGATGCAAGATGCATTCATAGCCAAAGGGGTTCAGTCTGGCCTTGTGAAGGGACTGACCATAATCTATGAAATGAATGGATTGTGTTTTCCAGTTTTCCTCCCCTCCAGAATTCAAAAGAAGAAAAAGTCAATAGTTTCCTTTCTCTACAAAATGATTGTAACGCTGAGCATTACTCGTGCAAACAAGATGGATGTTCTTGGTATGTCACTTTTGTTACATTGCTTCTATGTTTGATTCACTTGCCAAAAAGGGAACAGAGCATTTGGTTTTCAAGAATTTAGCCTTAGCATGAGCTATAGCCTATAGGGTACTCCATCCTCCTTCCGCAAAAGCTCAAAAGCACAAGCATAACAAATTCCTCAAATCTACTCACTTGTACCAGTGGATTTTCTGCAGATGCACATACTTGAGTAATGAAGCCTCAGCCTGCTAGTAATTTTATAAATCATTCCTACTTTTGACATTTTTTAGATTATGTTGAATTGTATCAAATCCATTTTTGGTTTTGAAAAGAGTAGTTCTTGATAAAACTGCGAGAGTTTTTCTTTTTATTTTAACTGAACACAAAGGAACAATATTTGTCGACATAACTAGAATGACCACATGAGATCCTTTCTCTCCCACTTGATACTTTAGAATGCACCATGCTTATTGAGATAAACATGCTTGCACATCTTTTTGAACTTGAATTAAAATTTAAGAAAACTCAGACGCTACAGAATAATTCAAAGAATAATTGGTCAAGAAAGCATTATAACTTTTTAGGATTCTCTTCTTTTCAAACAACATACTATTAAAGTAATATGGAAATAATGGAATAATAGAAGTAACAAAAGAGCTTGTAATCTTTAAAATGAACCCTATCTTGGAAAAATGACAAAGTATAGTCGCTCTCAAAATAACAGCCGAGAAAACTATTATATATATATATATATATATATATATATATATATATATATATATATGTTATATACAAAAAATATACAAATTTTATGCACTTTTTTACCTATCGAATGTAAATAATTTCGGTCGCACGCTAAAAGTGATGCTTGCCTTATCATCTTTTATAAGGTACTTCAGCTAGCTAAATGAAATAGCAGCTCAAAACACTTCATCTATTATTACGCAAATAGCCGGTCAGGTTCAATGTTTATTTTTTCTAGCCAGTATATATTATTTATACATAGTTGTATATATAATATACATGAATTTATATATATATATATATATATATATATATATATATATATTATTTTTTAATTTAAGAGATTAGGTGAGTGATGGCTATTTGGGTTAATTCTTCAAAATGAAAGCCCATGACATGATGGCCCAGAAGTTCAGGCCCAAATTTAAAATTGCACAAACTAGATTCTCCAGTCACCGGCGCAGCAAACATCAGTAGCCCCTACTCTACAGCAAAACCCCAATTTACGCCGCCACATTTTGCAGCATGGCGACGCTAAAAGAGATCTTAACACGCCGCCCTATCTCAGCCACGATCCGTCTCACCGTCGATGCGGGTGCAGCTAAGCCCGGACCACCAGTAGGCCCCGCCCTGGGTCAATACAAACTCAACTCCATGGCTTTCTGCAAGGACTTCAATGCTCGGACCCAGAAGTTCAAGAGCGGTACACCCATGGCCGTAACCATTACGGCGTTCAAGGATGGTACTTTCGAGTTCACCGTTAAGTCTCCTTCAGTTACTTGGTACCTAAAGCAGGCTGCTGGAATTGAGCTGGGAAGTGGCCGCCCTGGTCATGTAACGGCGTCAACTCTAACCCTAAAGCACGTTTATGAAATTGCTAAAATCAAACAGAGTGATCCGTTTTGCCAGTACATGCCCTTGGAGTCGATTTGTAAGTCTATTATTGGGACGGCGAATTCTATGGGGATTAAAGTGCAGAAAGAGCTGGATTAAATGAAACTATTGAACGGTATTTTTGCTATTTCTGTAGTTTTGTACTAAGATTTGGAAATGAAGAGTAGTAAAGTTGGTTGAAGTAATGATTTTGCTGTTTAAGGAAGCATGATATGAATTATGAATGTTTTCTTAGCAATAAAGTTAGTTTTTTTAAGTCCATTAGAGTTGTTTGATCAAGATTAATGCTTTTTGATACCGTTATTGTGAATCAAGAAGAATGAGCTAACCTATGTGGATTCTACTGCCTCTCTTTTTCTATTTGTGTGTGTAAGCATTAGTTATCATAGGTAGAGCCGAGGATGGAAAATTAGACTGATCATTTTTGCTATTGATACAAGGTCTGTTACCATGGTAGTAATCCTTATATGGTGCAATCTTGGTTTAGGGAAATGTTCCTTTATAGGTTAGAGAATGGATGGCTGCGGTAAGAAGGATGTAGCCAACGAATAGCGGTTACTAAAATGGTGTTATGTCAGATTGATTCATACTTGGTGCATGTTGTCACAACTTATTCTGGATTTTTGAATTGTATGTTCAAGTAACTGTCTGTTTTTGCCTGTTGCTCTGGATACTTCTGACAGAATTGGATTATACAGGGAATATTAGCACGACTCCTGCTGAATGATGACACCCACGAAAAGGGAAAAGGTTCAAAAGTTAGCCTGTGTTTGTCACAGAATAAGACAGGTTCTGTAGTGTTTTCTCACGGATTCTTTTCTTTGAAATTTAGCTCGTTTATTTGATAAGTTTGCTGAGTTCTCTGCTGTTAGTTTTGGCGTTCATCTAGAAAGCACTCCGTGCAATTTTTTAGTCAAGTCTTCCTTTTCTACATTTGCCGTTTCACAATTTTTTTTACTCTTCCATTGGAGGTAGTCTCTAATCTTAGTCTTATAAAATAGACCATATCTTTAATGCCCTAATGTAAGTATAGATTCCATAGCCACCTCTTGCATCGAGTTGGGAGCTTGGTGTCTGTCTTATCTTTAATTATCAGTCCCTCTTAGCATCCTTAAGCTGTTGAAACCATAGCTGCCTGTGTATTTTCTTTGCCATATCCTATTCTTTTCCTCATTTTATGCATCTAAGTTTCCTGACAGGAGATTGTAAGCCAGTTGTCAGGTTTGATCATTGATTGCCATTTTCCGTAAATGTTGTTCTTTAACTATTTACTAGAGTACTTGAAAAGCCCTTACTGAGAACTTCTGCTTAAGTGTAGTAGGCATCTACCTAGTAGGTTCTTGCTTTTCTTTTATCCTTGTTACCTTAAGTCTTAACAGCTCTGTAATTTGAGCGATCATTGTTGCATATCTAGAGCTAAATGAGATAGATCTGGCATTGCTGGTTGTACATATAGAGCATTGCAAATTGTAACCCCTCTCTCTCTCTCTCTCTCTATATATATATATATATATATATGACTGCAAATGGTTAGTGTTGAGTTCTCACTACACTTTCGTTCATCTTAGTGTCGGGCTTTATCTACTGGTTATTATTGTGCTTTTTTTTTTTTTTGTATATAGTAGTAATAGAGAAAAATGAAAAATCAAATCTCAGGAGTATGCTTTTGGATATTCAGTGAGTTGCTGTGAGTCATCTCGAATGCTTTTTTCTTTTTGAAAAATATCACTGAAGCTTCTTTTTTGTTTTCACCATCAAAATTTCAGATATATTTCCTGATAAGTTCCTGTAAAGTACAACACTAGTACAAGTGTACAATACTATGGTTCTTATGTTACCTGCCAATGCAGTTGTGAATTGGAGAGTCCAAATGGATTGACATATCTGTACAAGATATCCTGCGAACTTTTGAGCACACAAATGAGTAGTAGGTTAAACATATATACATAATTAGTGTTTACCTTATCAATAAAATACATAAATACATAGTTAGATTCATTAATTTGCGTATTAGGCAGAAGAACATCATGGAAGATTACAATAAAAGTGAATTTCAAGTGATATACATATAATTGACACCCTTTCGCCAGAAAATTAAGTTATGTAGATAAGTAAAAATTCTTTATATATTAATTTTGTATATCTAATTTCTTATATTTAGACTCTCATTGGTGAAAATTCTGGACTCTTTGTGTATTAGGTCTTTATAACCATTTTTTAATCCTACGGTGCAACGTATCCACACTCCACAGTGAAGCTGGTGTTGCTTTCTTGTTCCTACCACAATTTTTTTAGCATTTTACTTATTTTAATTATAATTGTTGGTAGACGAAAAGTAATGTGGTCAACGTCGACTAGTAAACAGTAGGGATCATAGTCGGGGAGTCAACAATGGTCGAGGTCAAGTATCAAGAGCAGTAGTAACGGAGGTGGTACTTCGCTGTTAGATTTCGCTAAGGCTTTTGTGCTGGTGACTGTGAACTCGACTTTTCCAAAGAGGGAGGAACATCTAGTAACTTTCCAAAGTTCGGCGGTGAAGACTCGGATAAATTACCTTCTCTTCAGAAGGTGTGATAGAGGGTTGTGCAAGGATTGCAAGGTTATCCCGGGAGAGACCCTCGCGACTCAGCATAGGCTCTTAGTAATGGACATCGGCATTATGATAAAGAGGAAGAAGAGGTATGCTCGTGGTCGACCGAGGATTAGATGGGGAGCTTTAACCAATGATAAAGCCCAGGAGTTGGAGGGGAGGTTATCCGCTATGGGAGCTTGGAGGAGTAGTGGAGACGCGAGCACTATGTGGTCAACGACGGCGAACTACGTGAAGGAGGCGGCGAGAGAGGTGCTAGGGATATCGAAGGGTTTTCTGGAGGCATCAAGGCGACTGGTGGTGGAATGACGTAGTCCAAGGTAAAGTAGAGGCGAAAAAGGTAGCGAACGCAAAGTTGGCAGGGAGCACAAGCGAGAAGGAGAGGAAAGAGAATAGAGAGAGGTACAAGGTAGCGAGGAAGGAGGCAAAGCTGGCGGTCACGGAGGCTAAGAATGCAGTGTTTGCTCGTCTATACGAGGAATTAGGGGAGAAAGGCGGGGACATGAAGTTGTTTCGGCTGGCTAAAGCGAGGGAGAGGAAGGCCTCAGATCTGGACCAAGTAAGGTGCATTAAAGACGAGGATGGTAGAGTATTGATGGGAGAGTCCCAGATTTAGCAGAGATGACAGACGTACTTCTATGGTATTCTAAACGAGGAGGGGGACCGGGATATAGCGCTAGGGGATTTGGGGCATTCAGAGAGTCTCCGAGATATTAGGTATTGCAGGCGCATTAAGGTGGAGGAGGTCGTGGGGGCTTTGCGTAAGATGAGTAGGGGTAGAGCGACCGGGCCAGACGAAATTTCGATTGGGTTTTATAAGTGTGTGGGTAGAGTAGGATTGGAGTGGCTGACTGGGTTGTTCAATGTAATTTTTAGGACGAAGAGGATGTCGGAGGAGTGGAGGTCGAGTACAGTGGTTCTGTTGTACAAGAACAAAGGTGATATCCAGTGTTGTAACAATTATAAGGGTATCAAGTTACTAAGCCATACCATGAAAGTCTAGGATAGGGTGGTGAAGGTGATGGTGAGGGTGAGGAAGACGACGTCTATATCCGACAATCACTTTGGGTTCATGTAGGGTCGCTCCACTACGGAAGCTATCCACCTTATTAGGAGGTTGGTAGAACATTACATGTATAAGAAGAAGGATCTGCACTTGGTGTTTATTGACTTAGAGAAATCGTATGACAAGGTCCCTAGAGAGGTGCTCTGGAGATGTCTTGAAGCAAAGGGCGTGCCGGTAGCCTACATAAGAGCGATCAAGGACATGTATGATGGAGCTAAGACTAAGGTTAGGACTGTGGGAGGCGACTCAGAGCATTTTTCGGTTGTTATGGGATTACACCAAGGCTCCACGCTTAGCCCGTTCTTATTTGCTTTGGTGATGGATGCACTGACACACCATATTTAAGGGGATGTGTCATGGTATATGTTATTTACTGATGACATAGTCCTAATTGATGAGACGAGGGTCGGTGTTGACGAGAGATTGGAGGTTTGGAGACAGACCCTCGAGTCTAAGGGTTTCAAATTGAGCAGGTCTAAGACAGAGTACCTGGAGTGCAAGTTTAGCGCTGAGTCGAGGGAAGTAGGCAGGGACGTGAGGCTTGGATCACAAGTCATCCCCAAGAGAGATAACTTCAAGTACCTTGGGTCGGTGATTCTGGGGGACGGAGATATCGACGAGGTTGTCACTCACCTTATAGGGGCGGGCTGGATGAAATGGAGGCTTGCATCTGGAGTCTTGTGTGACAAGAAAGTGTCACTGATACTCAAAGCTAAGTTTTCTAGAGCTGTGGTTAGACCGGCCATGTTGTATGGGGCAGAGTGTTGGCCGGTTAAGAACTCTCATATCCAGAGGATGAAGGTAGCAGAGATGAGGATGCTGAGGTGGATACGCGGGCACACTAGGATAGACAAGATTAGGAATAAAGATATTCGGAAGAAGGTGAGCGTGACCCCTGTGGATGACAAGATGTGGGAAGCGAGACTCAGATGGTTCGGGCACGTGCGGAGGAGAAGCCTTGATGCTCCGGTGAGGAGGTGTAAGCGGTTGACCGTGGTGGGTACGAGAAGAGGTAGACGACGGCCTAAGAAGTATTGGGGAGAGGTGATCAGGCAGGACATGGTACGACTGCAGATTTCCGAGGACATGGTCCTTGATAGGAAGGTCTGGAGGTTAGGCATTAGGGTTGTAGGTTAGGGGTAGTAGAGCTTTCCTTACTTCAAAATCGGGGTAAGGCGGGGTTGGATTAGGGTTGATCTTAGATTGCTTGCAGTTTATGTTGAGTCCACGCTATCCCTGCTGTTTATCTTAGCCCCGGGCCTTAGATACTTGTTACTGTTATTGCATGTCATTTATCTTTTGGTTGTTATGCTTCTGTTATTATTACGGTTTCTACTGGAGTTACTAATGAATTTTCTTTTCTTATTTTTTATTTCCGTCTTTCTGAGCCGAGGGTCTATCGGAAATAGCCTATCTGCCCTATCGGGAAAGGGGTAAGGTCTGTGTACACATTATCCTCCCCAGACCCCACTTTGTGGAACTTTACTAGGTAATTGTTGTTGTTGTTGTTGTTGTTGTTGTTGTTGTTGTTATTCTCTATACTTGTATTTTTAGGGTTGACAGGGGGTATGTCCCATATAGATAGAAAAAGAGATAAGTGGAAATGAGGGAAATCTTGATTTTGATAAGAACACTTTTTGAGAAGAAGACTCTCTCTCTAGAAAAGAGACAAACATTATCTTTCTAATAAGATTCTTCCTTCCATTATTCCATACTTTTCCATTCGATCCAATCCAAGAATAGTTCTAATATTCTAGGATTTGTCTATCACTCATCATTATCAGAAAGACGAATCATCCACCTCATTCAATATTGAGTGAATCTTCCTCCTTATTTATGTTAATACCATTTATTGTCATTTATTGAATAATATTCTCTTACCATCACTAAGACTTTTCGGAATTGTAAATGTATACTGCATTTAATCCCTTACCAATATTATCTTGCAACATTCATGCTAGCTAGTTATAAATCTAGAGATATTATAATTAACTTGGTTTAACTCCTTGTTACATAAAATTAATTAGTTTAACCAAGAAGTTACAACTTTTTGGTCAAACACCTGCCACACATTTTTAGCATTTTACTTATTTTTAATTAATGGTAGACAAGTCACTGTTAGCGAAACCTTTATAGACCATTTTAATAGAGTGAAAGCAACATTCTGTTTTTATTTCAACCTCAAACCTAAGAGAAAGACGAAAAAAAGAAAAGAAAAGAGAGAGAGAGAGAGGAAATCTCCTGCGATTTTTGGTTATGTACCACTTACCTTTCTGATGTTTCCTATATTACAGAAATCTCTATTATTTATTTAAATTTGTCTAAATTAAGGCCCTGTTTTCTAAGGGTGTATGATAATAGGTGAATTTAACTATATTCAGGCCCTAAATAACCGCCTTCTTGCATAGTTTTAATAATAAAAGTGATAACAAAATGCTCTTATTAGTGCTTTTCATGATTTGCAGGTTATATATGACTAGGGAAGGCTAGGGAGCACTTTTGGAGTCAAAAAAATGAAGAAAGAGAGGCCAACCGTGAAATGTCCCAAGTGAACCACGCAAAAATAGGCTGAAGAATCAGAAAAATGACTCTGCCGCGGTTCCACCGCGACCGCGGCAGAACCGCGGTGAAGGATGCTCGCGGATAGAAGGAGATTCAGAGGAGTTTTTTGGCCGCGTTTCCACCGCGACCGCGGCAGAACCGCGGCAGGCGCGAGAAAAGTGCAGGGACTAAAGTGCAAACACGGGATTTTTAGCCCTAAAACCTATTTTAAACATTAGACTTCGCCCAAGAGAGGCATGTATTATTTTGGAGAGTATCTTGGCAAGAAAAACAATTGTGAGAGATCACCCAAAACATCTTTCTTCTTTTCTTTGATTTTGATTGCTAGTTTATGATGGATCTTATCTTAGTTTGTTTACCCATAGTTATGAGTAGCTAAATCTTTTGTCTAAGGTTTTGATGGAACCTATTGGGGGATGAACTTCTTGTTTATGTGAATACAAATTGCTAGTTTCAATCTTTATTTATTCAACTATGTTCTTGTTGTAGTTAATTGATAGGATCCTCAATTAGCTGTGCCTATTTAGTGTGCATAACTCGGGAGAGAGTGCATATTTAGGTTATTGTTGAATAACACCACTCCTAAAGTATAAGAGGAATCTATAACTGCGGGTTTAAAGGCGGGATTAGGGATAACGAAGCCTTGGGTGCAATCTTAAGTGAACTGTGTTAATTAAAGCTAGCTAGTGTATCTCGGGAGAGTGCAATAGTATATTACTGTGATTACTCGGGAGAGATTTATGGTAAGACGAGCGTTCATGATTGATAGAGAAGTGTTGGTACATTTGTATGAAGCATAAACAGAAGGGATTCCATCAATAGGGGAAATCTTTACCTTAGCTTTATCTCATCATTGTTTACAACCTTAGCGTTTTAGTTTACAGCCTGTTTAATTTACTTGCAATCTTAGTTACTAAAGAAACCATCAACTTGTGACTCAAACATTTGGGAAGCTGGTTCTGAAGAGTTTAGTGGGTCTAAAGATTGTGATTGATAGGTTAACTCTATGTGGGATTCGACTCCGGACTTGTAAACCGGATTATATTTACAATGACCGCATTGTCCTTTTTATAAGGCATAGTTGGGCGTGATCAAATTTTGGCGCCGTTGTCGGGGAGTTAACGGAATTATCAATTACCATTGATAGAAATACAAAAATTCTTAGTGTAGGCAGTTTCTCTACACCCAATTTTTGATTGAAACTTTTGACGGTTGTTGACTTGGTTGCACAGGTGTATGCCTAGAAACTCTACCAGGACTCGAGAACTACTTGAAGGACTCTCAGACCCTGAGAAAATATTCAGGGCATTGAACCGTGCCAACAGAAGACTTCAACCACCTCAACAAACATACAAATTCGAAACTGACATGGGAGACGCAATCGACCCCAACGGAAACGGCAGGCATGAGCAAGTCAACTTGAATGTCAGAGAAGCGGCACCTCTGGTGCCCGAGGGTGCACTGTATGACTAGGCACATCCCACAACTGACAATTTGGCTACTGCCATAGTTGTGCCCGCAATACAAGCTGAGTTGTTCCAGATCACAAATAACATGCTGCACTTGTTGCAAAACAAGGGACTCTTCTCTAGGACACAACTTGAAGATCCTCAGCAACACCTGAAGAACTTCCTGCCAATCTGCAAGACCCAGAGGCAGCCCAATGTCACTCCAGAGGCTATCAGGCTATTATTGTTCTCATTCTCCGTGACAGGAGTTGCACAGGTTTGGCTAAACTCTCTCCCCATAAATTCTATAGCAACATGGGATGAGTTAGTCAAGCAGTTTCATAACAAGTTTCATCCACCCAACAAAACTGCCCAACAAATTGATGAGATCGTGAGCTTCAAGCAGAAGCCGATGGAGACACTGCATGAAACATGGGGCAGGTTCAAAGGAATGTTGGTTATGTGTCCACATCATGGTATTCCAGAACAGATGTTGGGACAACAATTTTATATGAGACTGTCAGATGGGTTGAAGAATATTGTGGATGCCTCAGCTGGTGGGGCATTCCTGAGCAAGACATGGAGTGAAGGTCAGAGTTTACTAGATAAAATGGCACAGAATTCGGGATGGACATCCAGGAATGCACCCATCACTCCAGTGGTGCACTCAGTGCCTCTTGATCCTTCAAACACTATGGCTAAAAATATGGCGACTCTCCTGACACAAATGAGCATCCTCACCAAAAAGGTGGAGGAATCAGAGCAGAAGCAGCAGGTACACATAGTAGATACTACCAATGGGGGCCTATGCACATCTTGCATTAGTCAGCCAATTGGTAATCCTTGGAATACAGAGCTTGATCATCATCAGCAGCACCCTGCAGATACCCAAATCAATCCTAAAGATTAGGGCCCGAAGCAGCTGATGGCGGTGAGTCTCCGTAACGGCAGGGATCTCGACGAAGAGCAAGAGAGAGCTCGTGACAATATACAGGCTGAGACACTCATTCAGGTACCCGTTGAGTTGGATAAATCCACAAGGTTGACAGATGTGACAGTCCAGCCTGCTCAGGAAGAAAAGAATACTCAGCAGGAGACCGAGAAAGTTGCTGAAGCAGTTGAAGAGCTGGTAGTGGAGATAGTAGCCGAGAAAGAAAAGTCCCAAGTGATTGGGAAGAAAAGACCTCCTCCACCATTTCCACAGAGGTTAGCCAAGCATCAAAAGGAGGAGCAGTACAAAAAGTTCTTTGAGATGCTCAAGCAAATTCAGGTAAATATTCCATTGATTGAAGCCTTAAAGGAGATGCCTAGATACGCAAAAATGTTGAAAGACTTAATGTCCCGGAAATTTGATTTCCAAGACTTGGCTACGGTGGCACTTACTCAGACGTGCAGTGCAGTGGTAACTAGACTTGTTGCTGAAAATCTCTCTGATCCAGGGAGTTTTACTATTCCATGTACAATTGGAAACTTTGTTTTTGCGAAAGAACTCTGTGATTTAGGGGCCAGCATTAATCTTATGCCCCTGGTCATTTATAAGATGTTGGGCATAGGGAGAGCTAGACCCACCTCTATGTTGCTACAGCTGGCTGACGGGACTGTGAAGTGTCCATTTGGGATCCTGGATGATGTACTTATTCAGGTGGGGAAATTCGTGTTCCCTGCAGATTTTGTAATATTGGATTGCAAGGTGGATGAAGAAATTCCTATCATCTTAGGAAGACCTTTCTTGGCCACAGGGAGAGCTCTTATTGATTGTGAGACCGGGGAGCTTAAGATGAGGCTCAATGACGAAGAGATTATATTCAATGTGCAGAAATCTATGAGGCGCCCAAGTGAGTTCGCAAATTGCTCTCTTATTGATGCCGTGGATGTAATCGTATAGTCTGATGATGAAGTGTTGACGATTGAGGATCCCCTCGCTGCATGTTTGATGAATTTGGAGGAAGTGAACGGTGAGGACTTGGCAGAATGGGTGTTGGCATTGGAAGGTAGAGGGTTCTGGGATAGAGAACTAGAGTTTGAGCCCCTACACTTAGGAAAGAGACTCCTCCAGCTAAGCCATCCATTGAAGAACCACCGAAGCTGGAACTAAAGCCACTGCCAACCCACCTCAGGTATGAATTTCTGGGACCTGACTCCACTCTACCTGTTATTATCTCATCTGGTTTGTTAGATGTGCAGGTCCAACAACTTCTACAGGTATTGAAGGAGTACAAATCTGCCATTGGGTAGACCATGGCAGACATCAAGGGGATTAGCCCCGCTTACTGCATGCATAAAATTCTGCTGGAAGAAGGGCACAAACCTTCCAAGGAACATCAGAGGAGGCTGAATCCAAATATGAAGGAAGTGTGAAGAAAGAGGTGATAAAGTGGTTAGATGCGGGAATTATTTTCCCAATCTCTGACAGCAACTGGGTGAGCCCAGTTCAATGTGTGCCTAAAAAGGGTGGCATGACGGTTGTGAAGAATGACAACAATGAACTAATCTCAACGAGAACCGTCATAGGCTGGAGAATTTGCATGGATTATCGAAAGTTGAATCTAGCCACCCGGAAAGACCACTTCCCACTTCCCTTCATTGATCAAATGTTGGATGGATTGGCAGGGAGGTCACACTTTTGTTTTCTGGATGGGTACTCAGGGTACAATCAGATCTCCATTGCACCTGAGGACCGAGAGAAGACCTCCTTCACATGCCCTTATGGTATTTATACCTTCAGGAGGATGCCCTTTGGCCTATGCAATGCACCCGCCACATTCCAACGGTGCATGATGGCCATATTCACTGACATGGTTGAGGATATAATAGAGGTGTTCATGGATGACTTTCCAGTGGTGGGGAGTTCATTTGATGAGTGCCTGGTGAATTTGACACGTGTGCTGAAACGGTGCATCGAGACTAATCTGGTGTTGAACTGGGAGAAGTACCATTTTATGGTACAAGAAGACATAGTCTTGGGGCACCGGGTGTCTAGCAAGGGAATAGCGGTAGATCGAGCAAAGGTTGATGTAATAGCAAAGCTGCCTCTACCAACTTCGGTCAAAGCAATCATAAGTTTTCTTGGACATGCCGGTTTCTACCGGCGGTTCATAAAAGACCTTTTCAAAATCACCAACCCTCTCTATAAGTTATTAGAGAAAGATCACCCGTTTGTGTTTTCTGATGATTGCAGGGTAGCGTTTGAGGAGTTGAAGCAGAAGCTGGTCACAACACCCATCATTGTTGCCCCCAACTGGGAGCAACCGTTCGAACTAATGTGTGACGCTAGTGACTACGCAGTGGGGGCAGTGCTGGGCCAGCGGAAGGAAAAATTGATGCACCCAATCTACTATGTCAGTCGAACGCTGGGTGGAGCTCAACTGAACTATACGGTGGCTGAAAATAGATGCTAGCTATGGTGTTCGCATTCGACAAGTTTCGGCCCTACCTAATAGGATCAAAGGTAATTGTATACACTGACAATGCTGCTCTCAGGTACGTAATAGAAAAGAAAGACTCTAGCCACGCCTGATTCATTGGGTGTTGTTGCTGCAAGAGTTCGATCTTGAAATACGTGACCGCAAAGGCACTGAGAATCAAATCGCTGATCACCTATCACGACTTGAGGGAGCTGAAAATGTAATTGAAGTTGAGGAAATTCTGGAAACTTTTCCAGACGAGCAACTGCTTGCCATCACTCATCAGGAAGCGCCATGGTATATTGACTTGGCCAATTACCTGGCCAGTAGTATAGTTCCTCACGACCTTTCATCGGTCCAGAGGAAGCAATTTTTTCGTGAAAGCCGCTTGTACTATTGGGACGAGCCCTATCTCTTTAGAATATGCCTGAATAACATGATCCGGAGATGCGTCTCCGAGATAGAACAATATTCTATTTTGCAGGCTTGTCATGCATCGGCTTATGGTGGACACTTTGGAGGGATCAGGACAGCAGCAAAGGTGCTAGAGGCCGGATTTTTCTGGCCGACTGTGTTTAAAGATGCCCACTCATGGGTGAAGGGTTGTAATGAATGTCAATGCACCGGGAACATTTCCCGGCGCCACGAGATGCCCATGAACCCAATTTAGGAGATAGAAGTGTTCGACGTCTGGGGGATTGATTTTATGGGTCCCTTCGTCAGCTCTTATGGTAATAAGTACATCCTTGTTGTTGTAGACTATGTATCCAAGTGGGTGGAAGCTGTAGAATTGCCCACCAACGATGCGAAAGTGGTGGTGGGGTTTCTAAAGAAGAACATATTCACCCACTTCGGGACACCACGAGCGATTATCAGCGACAGAGGCACTCACTTCTGCAATAGAGCCTTCGAGAAGTTGCTTACAAAATACGATGTGCGCCACAAGGTGGCTACTCCTTACCAGACTAGTGGACAGGTTGAGGTATCCAACAGGGAAATCAAGAGTGTGTTAATGAAAACTGTGAACGCTACGAGAACTGATTGGGCGAGGAAGTTAGATGATGCACTCTGGGCCTACATGACAGCTTTCAAGACACCAATTGGTATGTCACCATACAAGTTAGTGTTTGGGAAGGCCTGTCACCTACTTGTAGAACTTGAGCATAGAGCGTGGTGGGCACTGAAACAACTAAATTTAGACATGGAAGCTACGGGCACGTCAAGATTCACAGAACTGCATGAGCTTGAGGAGTTCCGGTATCTTGCTTTTGAGAGCACAAGGCTGTACAAAGAGAGAATGAAGAGGCTACACGATCAAAACATCGTTGAGCGGAACTTCAAACCTAGGAACATGGTATTGCTATACAACTCAAGACTGAGGTTGTTCCCGGGTAAGCTGAAGTCACGATGGTCTGGACCATTTCGAGTAGTTGAAGTTTTCCCGTCAGGAGCGGTTGAAGTTGCCACTGAGAATGACTCTCGTACATTTAGAGTCAATGGTCATAGATTGAAGTTGTATATGGGTATGAGCGAGCCTAAGGAAGGGGCTGAACTGCATCTGACTGAACCACAGAGGTCGAGCGAGCCTTAAATGCGCTCTTCCTGCGTAGTGCAGCGACGTTAAATCAGGCGCTACGTGGGAGGCAACCCGCAAAATTGTTGTAAGTGTAACATAAAAAAAAACGTCATAATCAGAGACGCGGTCAGACCGCGGTCAAACCACAGTATTGACCCTTCTCTGAACCCAGGCCATCGCGGTTACACCGAGATCGCGGTAAAACCGCGGCCAGGGAGACCCTCTGAACTTGGTCTACCACGGTCCTACCGCGACCGCGACAGAACCGCGACAGACGTAGACGGGGTCCAGGTAAATTTTTCATTTTAATTTTTTTCTCTTTTCAGCTTTTACCCAAAATACCCCCCACCTACCACTAAACCCCCCCCAATTCGCTCAGATTCAGCAAAACACCCCCCACTCCCTTCTCTCTAATTTCTCTCCCACTTCTCTCTATCTTCTCTCTTCTCTTCTCATCTTCACATCACTCCATTATCATCCTCCCCTACTATCCACCTTCTTCATCCACTTTCCCTCAACCAAACAAGTAAGTTGCTCTTTCTCTCTCTCTCTCTATTTCATCTTCTAACTTAGTATAATTTAGCATAATTGTATTTAGTTTAACCCTAGGTAGGGTTAGTATAACTTTTGTCAATTTTTGCTTTCTTTTATGGTTTTTATTATTATATGGTACTGTTGTGATATTGTTTGGTGTCATAGTGTGTGGGCCTTCATGGTGTTTACGATGTTTTAGCCTAGAAATCATTTTTTTGGGGTGTAGTTGTTATTATGCACCATGTGGGTCAAAATATTGGAGTTTTCGTGATATTATGGGGCGGGTTATACCCACTCCTAATTAGGGGGTGTTATACTTGGTGATTGGGGGTGTTGTCACTGTTTGATAATATCTGCAGGAGTAGTGTGGGGTGGTGTAGGCCGAATGTTGTACGTAGTTCTGTTGTGAGGCCTCTGTGGAGATTGTAACCTTCCCTACCTTGCTTGTGTGGCTAGTCTGCCAAGAAGAACTCAATGGGGATGGTGTTTTGGTGCCATCAGGTGGCGAAGACTAAGTACCCATCTGACGGACACTAATTAGGATGAATTTGATGGTTATGAATTTTCCTGACTCATTGCAGGTATTATAGCCCATAAAAAGCAAAAGAGAGGGGCTGTCACATCCCAACAGCCGACATATGACGAGTCCAGGTTTGAATCGGAACGAGCGGAGGACAATTTTCATGCCAAGGCTGGTAAGAACTTCATTCATGAGTTGCAAATTGACCGGGCAGACCTCCGCGTGGAACAGGAGGAAATGTATGAAGAAATTTGAAGGCAAGAAATGGAATTCCTCTTTGATGACCCCGGCCCAGCAAACCGGATGATGGTTAGGGAGTTCTACGCGAACTGCCCAGCACATATGCTGCGGGAGGTGACTGTGCGAGGCACAGAGGTAGATGCCTCAATTGAAATATCCGCCAGGTATTGAGGCTACCCCGGTTCACGGGCGATATTGACTACTACCACGACAGACCAGGTGTCACGTGGGAAGTTATGACTGATGTACTTTGTGCTGGTGGGCGACCAACCTGGATCAAGGACCACATCACCCTGAACTCCAACTCTTTCATGCACTTGGCTAAGTGTTGGTTGACTGTCATCTGCAGCCGGTTCATGCCCTCCAGCAATACCACAGACGTGAACTTCAGCAGAGCCCTATTGACTTGGTGCTTCGTGACGAAGAAGGATTTTGATGCAGCACAGGTAATTGGTGACGAAATGGTCCTGCGGGGACCGCTACTGTCAAAGGGATTTTACTTCCCTTCCTTGGTGACTGCACTGTGCTTGCGGAGGAGGGTCCCCACTGATCCTGCTGATGGAGCATTGGCACCTGAAGCACCATTCTGAGCTTCACGCATCAGAGTGGGCAGGGGAACACGTACAACAATTGTGATAGATACTGAGGCTGATGACCCAGTTCCTCTTGCACCGTCCAGGAGATCTAATGACAGTGTCGGACCCTCTCGGCACCCCCATACTGGGGCAAGCTTTGCCAGATCTCAGTCTACCAGGCCGATGCTGCGTTCCATGAAGGAAGAGGTCGCGGATCTCCGCACCTCAGTGGATGGCCTATACACACGGATGGATGCCATGTCTCATAGGCAGGCCCGGTCTGAGAACAGGTTCATGGCCTGGTTCCGTGTTTTGGGGAGAGCTTGCCATGTCGACCCCAGCACAGTCTCCGACTCTGATTGAGTCTCAGGGAAGTCTTTTTATCCTTTTGCTCTTTACTTTTTTGATATGACATGGGGACATGCCATGATTTTAAGTGTGGGGTGGGAGACTTGCTCTAGTTATATGTGTACTGTACATAGACATTGTGTGTGTTGTAGCATGAAATTGATGTTGTTGTATATAATTGACTGTAATTATATTAGGAGTCTGACTTGGCCCAACGACGGACACTTGTCGACGGGTCTCTTGAGGGTCCAAGTCGAATATATTTATAAAAAAAAAAAAAATTAAGGTAGAGGACTCTTCCTGAGGACGGACCACTGGGACAGTACTCTTGAGGGAAGTAGTCCATGAAGATTTTTTTTATTTTTTTTATTTTTCTTTTTAGGTAGTGTAGTAAGTCCCCTTTGATTTTTCTTTTGGCCACGGTTCTTTTCCAAGGGTTTTTCTTGAACCGGGGTAGGTAGATTTTTCTTTTGTAGTTAAGACTAAGATGGGTAAAGGCTAGAATGCTACCTCTGATATACACACCTGCAACCAACTAAAATGAACTTGAGAGTGTGACGTCTAGGCTCAGTTGTTGACTTGTAAATCTATGCCTTAATTTTGCACATCTTGCTTTGCTTGAACGCTCGTATGAGTGTATTGATAGACTGATCCTGAACGAGTTACATGCTAAGTGTGTGTGAGATTTTACTTGCATTCTGTGCATGCATATGATACCTAGAACTTTCCCTGTGTGTTTGCAAAGCGAAATAGAAGCTGTTGGGTTTTAAAGATGATTGAGGCATTTCTTTGTGTAAGCCTACATATAATGGTGAATCCACATGTCTATATTGCCATACTTAACCCCTTTGAGCCTGAAGCCTGTTTTCTGATAACCCTATAATGACCTATATCCCTGTGTTTGAATAGCTGATGGTTTGAACATATACCTCCGAAAAGCACTTGAATCACTAAAGAACATACAAAAGTCAAAGTGTGGGGTGGTAATGAGTTAGCGAAAAAAAATGGGGAATCAGGAATGAATTATTTGAATGGTGCACTGGTACCTTAAAAAAAAAAACAGTTGCACCTAAAGGAAAGTAGGGGTCACTTGTGAAACAAAAATGTGGAGGAATGATTAGGCTGAGCAGGGAAATCGAGATAAAAGAAAGTGTGTATTAATAGTGCTTAGGGAGGTTAGTCACTACATCCAAATGTATCCTACCCGTCCCTTAGCCTACATTACAACCAAATAAAGACCTCTTGATCTTTGACTAAAACAACTCGATTAGTAGAGTACTACACTAGGGGCAAGCTTATGGTGTGTCTGTGCGGCATGTGAATGTTCTTTGCTGAGAGTGAGTGAATTCTTTCTATCTTCAGTTCCTTGTGTTTGAATTTTATGCATGTGGAACTTCTATCAGACTTTTGATGTGAGGGAATGTGACTCGGGAATAAGGCTGCTTGGTGGGCAGGGCCTGAACCGGACCGGGCCCGCGGTCCTAACGGGCCTGGTGGGCCGGTTCTGGTGTGACGGGCCGGTCTTGTAGTATTAGCCCACGAGCCCGGGACCGTTTAGCCCGGGACCGTCAGACGGGCCTGGGCTGGTCCTGGCGGGCCTAACGGGCCCAACGGCTATTTTTTTTTTTTAAAAAAAATTAAAACTCTCCAACGGCCATATTTAAAATCTAGCCGTTTGGGCTGAAAATATGACCGTTTTTAAGTTTAAAAAATGGCCATTTGTCCCCCAAACTTTATTTTAACCCCAAACTTTATATAATTACATTTTTCCCCATTTCTCAACTATAAATACCCCCTCATTCTTTCATTTTTATTCACCAATTCATCAATATCTCTCAATCTCTCTCAATCTCTCTACTACAATTACTTAATTTATTGTTTAAATTTCGTGAAAAATTGTGAAGTTGTTGAATTGAAGTTTTCAAGTGTTCAACAATTTTCAATTTTCAAGAAGTTGTTCGGCAATCCGGTAAACTCGTTTCAACTCTTACGTTTTAAGAATATATTTTTGTGTGGTTTAGTTTGCATAATTATAATTAATATGGCATTTACTTTGAAAAAAATGTTTGGTAAAGGAAAAGATAAAACCGGTGAAAGTAGTGGCCAACCAACTACCCTTCCCCCGGCTCCCCGACCTAGAAAAGATAAGCAAGTTGAAAGTAGTCGCCAACCTAGACGTCCTCCTCCTTCCGTAATTCTTGATAGTGATCACCCTTGTTTTCAATTTACCGATAGTGAATTTTACCATAATGTTGCACCAGGTGAAAGATTAGATGATGAAATTATGAATGCTCTTTATCCTTGTAAGCACGTGATTTTTGCTTTGCGAGCAATCGCTCCAAAAGAAAATAAAAATAGTGACAAATGGTTTCGCTGTACAATTGTTCGAGTTTTCGTGACATGTGTTGTTAGTTATTTGTGGATCTGTCCATTTTTGCATTTAATCATTAACAAACAAAATACAAAATATGTATGTTAGGATGATTAAACCATAATTCGGTCAGTAAAAGAAAATTCAAAAAATATATATATGTGCATCGTTCGTTCTAGGCTTTTAGTTAACTTACTTAAATATTTTTGTGATAATTGTGTTAAAATGTTGCATTGTTGTTTAGTTTTAATTTTGTTATTTTATTATTTTGTTATTTTTATTTTGTTTTAAAATAAAAATGAAATTAGAAAACAAAGAGTGAAGGAAATCGGTTTGGGCCCAAAAGAAATGAAACAAAAACAGGCCCAACCAGCACTCAGACCCAGTCCAAATCCGGCTGCCCAAGCACCAGTTCAAACGACGCCGTATAAAGGCGTTCGATCTGAGCCATTCGTCCAGGCCAATCCAACGGCTCAGGACCCCTTTCAGCAACCCGTGTTCAAACCCGACCCAATAACCAGTCTGACCCAACCCCTCACTTAAACCAAACGACCCCGTTTAACTACCAAACGACCCCGTCTCATTTCTCAGCATCAGATCTAAGCCGTTGAGATCATCTGATCTAACGGCTCAGATCCAATCAGCCTCCCCGTATATAAACCTCCTATCATACCCCCGCGCCCCCTATTCGAACCCACCCCTCACTCGTCTCCTTCCCCAAACTGAAACCCCAAACCCTAGCAAGCCGCCCTAGTCTCCCTCGCCATTAAAGCCGGCGGCACGAACGCCGGTGACCACCTCCTGAACACCCTAAGACCCCCTCACTCTCCTGAACATGGATCTGGTACCCCCTAGCCTCGAATCACCTTCCTTCGTCTCGAATCTTCATTTGAAGATTTGAGTCGAACCCGGACCTATGCCAAACCACCCCATCTTCATACCAGACACTCCCCTGACCTTCTTCGTGACCAAACCAAGCTTGGTTTGGTCAAAATCTACCCACAACTCCCAAAAAATCAGATCTGAAGATCCAAAACCTAGAACACTAATAGCCTTGGAATCCGGCCGGTCTTAATAAGGGTTTGAGGTTTAATGGATCTTAACCAAGGTGTTCTCATGTAAGAACACCCTGGTTAAAATTTGTTCGGCCTCAAATGGTCAGAGTTGAGTCGGATTTGGGTCTGTTTGATTTAAACATTTTTCGGTAAGTTTTCTTTCCCTTTTCGTTTATATTAATTGCTGATTAAGTCATTAGCATTACTTTGTGGTAATTGTTTGTTATTTTCTGATAGTTTCTTAATTTCTTTCCTCTCAGTAAAGACCTTTTATTTGGTCGATTGTTTCTGTATATGATTTAAATGCATCCTATGATAAGCATGTCCGATTAGTATAGTCGTCGCATGAATAACTTATATAGGCCTCAGTAATTGAACAAAAGTTGTTTGATACCCTTTAGGTCCTTGAACGTATTGTTTATATGAGCGACTAATTATTACCTGTTATAATTAGTATAGTCGACTCGATAAATGTCGTCGATTAATTTTCTATAACTAATAAATCGAATGAGCTAATAATGTCGCATGACTAATTGAACTTTGCCACTGACTGAATGCCCCAGCATTGTTTGAAATGGTTTGTTTGCATTGTAAAACTGACTGAAAAGTTTCAGTCCAGGCAGTCTTGAATTTGAACTTTCATCAGTTCAAAAATGCCCTGATACTGCAATAGGCAGGGCAGTAATAATCAAGGGTTGACAAGGGTATTCTGGGGTGTTAAAAAAGGACAGAAAGATTAGTTTAAATGGGCTGACAAGTAGGGCACTAATTTGGGATTAAACTAATACCAATGGGGAACAAGACACAAGAGTATGGGGCTTAAAATGAATAATAAAATGATGCCATAACTCTTGATTAAACAAAAACCAGGCGTGGGGAACAAAGGGGCTGGCACCAAAGATGCCTAGGTATGGGCTTAAAGGGTATGGGTATTCTGCCAATTGGCAGGGGAGGCATCTTAACTGCACTGGTTCATTTGGCTTATAAATAGGCCATTTGAGAACTTAAAAGGGGCTGGAATTTTAGTCTTCAGAAAAGGAGAAAACAAAAGGTTGGAAAACTTTTAGTCTGAAGAGAGGCCTAGTGAGTTCAAAGAAAACTGAAAAACATAAGGTAGTTTCCAATAAACATTGTAACCAAACACTGCCTGAAAGTTGTATAAGAGTTCCTATTGGTCAAGCTGTCTTGGCCAGGTTCTGTTGCTTGCAGTGACTGAGTCGTTTGTGGTTGTTGAACTGGTGGTTTTACTGCATTAAACCCTCAGTTATTGCTATTATTTCCTTACTCTTTCTTGGGATTGCTGATTTGGTACTCGACTATTTGCTGGTTCTCTTTGTTTTGGGAAATATTGTTGTTTTTCTGTGGATTGTTGGACACCACTGGGATTGTTCATCTGTTGTTCGACTCTTTGCTGAGCTTCATCATTATTGGCTAGTTGTTTGTTGCTGTGTTGTTGCTGTGAATCTGTTGTTGCTGTTGTTTGCTGTGTGCTACTCAGCTGATCCTTTTCCTTCTTCTTCTGTTCCTCTACATCAGGTACACAACCAAGGCACTATCAAATGTAATTGGAACATTGAGCATGAATGCAAAAAAGAAAAAGACTTGAAGTTGATTTTCATACGTATATTGTTATATTAGATATCATGTATTGTATGATAATTTTCATTCTTGTGTTGACAATCGAAGCAGCCTGTACGCCTAGTGTATATCAATATAAGTTAGCTAAATGGTAGCTTACATATGTATGCTGATAGGTGATAATATGCTCAATGAGATAGGTTGCATCTCAGATTTTAGTTTACTTTGCAGTATATGTTGTAATGTATGCCAAGTATGAAAACTGTACATCATGGATTAAGTTCTTCCTTTTCGGATTGATGGTCTCATATAACTAGTGAACCACCTGTTAAGACAAAGAACACCAAACTTGCAATCTCAACCTCATAAAGGTCGAGTTCAGGCCAAAACAGGCCAAACCGGCCTGCTTCGAGCAAGCAGTGGCCCAAGTCTGGCCAATCACGCTTGGGCTGGATTTGGGCCCGTGGTTATTTGTTCGGCTGACTGTGCATGCAGCCTCGTTTCTGATTTTAAGCATTTCTGAATATTGTTACAAACAACTTGCAAGCATGTAATTAATTAGGACTATCTACTGTTTTCAATTGATAAGGACAAACAAGACAAGAAACGTAGTTGCTATAGGATATCCTTTTAAAATAAGAACGAGATGAGCCTCGACGGAAATAAACAAAACGCGCAGATGCGGGGCCCTTGTTAGATGTATATCATCGAAGAATTTAGTTTCCAGGACGGGTTGTTTAGCAAATCTCACAACCCTCCTAAAATAACAATACGTTAGACTCTTTAAGACGCGCCTTAATAAATCTTACCTTCCTAAACTCGGGTGCACATTTATGTGACCCAAATCCAATTCTCAACGGAGTCGAAATGTGTTTCTAATCACGGGTACATGGATTGTGACGTGGTTCGAGATGCGTGTCCATGACGTTACAAATTCATTTTAAAAAAAAAAAGAATGAGATGAGCCTCGCCAAATAAAATACAAATTGCGGGGCCCTCAGTAAATATCTGCTTTAAAATTATTTGGACTTCGGGAGGGACCGTTTAGTAAAATTTCACGGTCTTACCCAAAATAAATACGCTAGTCACTTTAGGCGCGCCTTTAATAATTTAATTTCCTTAAACTCGGGTGCACATTGATGTGACCCAAATCCAAATCTCAACGGAGTCAAAGTGTGTCGACGACCACGGGTACATTGATTGTAACGCGGTTCGAGATATATTTTCACAACGTTGCAATTCTTGATAAAAAAAAAAGAAACAATAAATGATAAAAGCGGTTAAAAGTTAAATTTTGCACATAAGTTCACACTTGTTAAAATTAGATAATCAAGCCGAATATAACAATTGAGCGACCGTGCTAGAACCACGGAACTCGGGAATGCCTAACACCTTCTCCCGGGTTAACAGAATTCCTTATCTGGATTTCTGGTACGCAGACTGTAATATAGAGTCATTCTTTTCCTCGATTCGGGATTAAAATTGGTGACTTGGGACACCCTAAATCTCCCAAGTGGCGACTCTGAAATAAATAAACCAATCCCGTTTCGATTGTCCTTTAATTGGAAAAAACTCCCCCTGCGCCCCCTCGGGCGCGGAAAAAGTAGGTGTGACAGCTCTGGCGACTCTGCTGGGGATTTGGCACCCAGAACCACTGGTTCAGGGTTAAGAATTCGAGCTTAGAATAATTGTTATTATTTGGCTTTATTTATTATCTGATTATTACATGTTCTGAGCCTAATGTGCTAAATGCTGCTTTTATCGCTTTGATATTATTTGAACTGTATATAAACTGTGCCGAAACCTTTCTCTTCTTACCTCCGAGGATGTGCTCACTGGTTGAGACTCCCTATTCTGTTAGTGTCATACCCTAAATAAAAGAGGCTCGGAAAGTTTCTAAGCCGGCTGGCCTTTTGGTTCCCGAAAAGGAGCTCCTTCCTCAACTCGAGTTGTCCGCTCGGGTACACTGTCTAGAACACCGACCCAGGTTTTGAACATAGAATAACGTGACTTCATGCCGGATCCCTAGTAGGAACGCTTATTTGCATCATGTTGCATATGACTTAGGGGACTCAACACAGGGGTTGGGTCCGTCTAGGACTAGCGACCTGATATGAAAAGGCCATTCTGATGCATCCTATTATTTTCCGTGCATTTATTTGTCTCATGCCCGCATGCTGACCGGTGTTTGAATATTTGGAATATTGTGAAAAAAAAAGGAAATAACGGTTAGGAATTGATTGTTTATTTTTGAAAAAAAAAAACAAATACTGTCAAAACTCTGCCGAAATTTTGAAAAGTCATTGTTCTGTTTTGTTTTACAAAAAATAAAATATAAATAGAAATATATAGTTTGTCTTGCCACAAAAATAAAAAATTTAAAAAAAGGAATCTTATTTTTAAAATGGTTTTCTTTATGAAAATTCGAATAATAATAAAAAAAAAGGGAGTCTTATTTTGTCTTTACTTTTATTATTTGTTGCAAATATATGTATATATATATATATATATATATATGAAAAATTCAAAAAGTCTTTCTTTACTTCAAAAAATGTATATATATCTTTATTTGTTGCAAAAGTATTTGTCTCGCCAAAGGTCTAGAAAAGTTCTTTTAGGCTCCCAGTTTTCGAAACAAAAATCCAAAAATATTTTCCGTTATTGACTTCTTTAGAAAGTTTTTTTTTATATATATACGAAAATTCAAAATTCAAAAAAAATCGCATATACTTTTGTTTTTATCAGAATAAGTGTCGTTTGTTAAAATCTTATTAATAAATGTGCAGAATGAGCACGACTCCGAATGAACCCTTTTCAATCATGAGTAAAATCCCCCTCCAATTGCGGCTCTGGTGGAATGATTTAGGCAAAGAAGGGCATGACGAAATCAAGAAGTATCTGAAAGGCCTCACGAGTTTGTTGGATATCAGGCCACGAGGAGATATCATAAGGGCACTAGTTCCCCACTGGGATCCTGCGCACAATGTCTTCCGTTTCTCAGATTTTGAACTTACCCCAACTTTAGAAGAAATAGCAGGGTATATCGGCAGCGCTGAGACTCCTTTGAGGCACAAATATCTGATTGCTCCAAGAGCTGTAGCAATACACCGGTTTCTGGACTCCTTAAAGATAGTCAGAACAATTCATAACCCTGACTTGGCAAAAGGTTTTTGCAGCATGAGTTTCATATATCAAAGATATGGTCATATAGGAGGATTCGACAAGCCAGAAAACCAGTTGTGCAGCAAAGGTAATCGCCAAAAGTGGGAAGAACATAGACGGATTGCTTTCATGATAACTTTCTTAGGACTACTAGTATTCCCAAGAAAAGACGGGAATATTGACATAAAGATAGCAGGGGTCGTCAGTACGTTGCTCACACAGAGTGATAGTACGTTGGCGCCCATGATAGTATCTGATATGTTCCGGGCTCTCACTTCTTGCAAAGCCGGAGGAAGCTTTTTTGAGGGTTGCAATTTGTTGTTGCAAATGTGGATGACCGAACACCTATGTCACCGAGCCCAGTTTCTGAGCCATGGATCCGCTGGAAAGACCTGCATAGAGGAGTTCTATACCAGAGTTAATAAGACCTACCTACCAGAAGGAGTCACAGCATGGACCTCATATTTCCATACCCTCAACGCCGGTCAAATACAGTGGGCGCTAGGGTGGTTACCGATCGACGAAGTCATATACATGCCAGCAGCCAGACCCCATTTTCTCTTAATGGGACTCAAGAGCATTCAACCATACGCGCCGCATCGGGTTTTAAGGAAACTGGGGAGGTATCAGATAGTGCCGAAAGATGAGGATCTAAGCACCCAGGTGATCGAGATCAGTCCCGACGGCCAGTTTCCTGAAGCAAGGGTGCGTCAAATTTGGAGCCAATGTCAATACTTAGAAGCAAATACTTGTGTAATGAATCGGGCAAAAGGGGAAGTTTCGCCCGAGTATCAGGCCTGGTACAAAGGGGAGACATCATCTGGAAGACCGACCAAAAGACCTCACCTGCAAGAATTTGCCAAATCTTCACAAGAGCAGTGGGGCTGGTTGGCCAAAGAGCGGGAATATCTTGCCGAAGCAGGCAAACTGAAGCAACAAGTTCAGGATATGAGGTTTGAGTGCCAATTACAGTCTGCTGCCCACAAGGGAGAAAAGAACAGATTAATCAGAGAAGGCGAGATCCTCAAAGCTCAGATCCGGAGAATGAAAAAGGAGGCTAATAGCCAGCTGAGAAGCCGGGCAGATAAAAGATTGATAGCAGGGTTAAAGGATCAGGTTGCGGAATGCCAGGAAGATTTGGAAAGAGCCAAGGCCAGCACAGCAAGATTGCGGACTAAGTGGGCAAAGGGTGCGATAGCTCGGAGGCAGCGCCTGCAACGAGTCATAAGGGATTATGAACTGAGCATCGGGACATTAAGGGAAACGAATGGCTCTCTTCAAGAGAGGGTCTTCAAGCAAACATGAGATGCCCAAGCCGACAGAAGGCAATGTTACGATGCAATGACCAGAATGGAAAGGCAAATGGAGATGTTCCAGGACCAGCTTGCCAGCAATGCACAAACACTACGATTGAAGAACCGACAGATAAGGTAGTTGTTCGCGGAAAGGGACAACATTCGGGGAAAGATCGGCGACATTGGGCATTACATCTACATGAGATGCCTGGCATGCGAGCAAAAGCCTCGGAAGACCCTCCTTGTTTCCATCATGGGTTGCGTCCACCGAATCATGAATGAGCTGAAAAACCTGCAGAGGGACCTCACACCAAGGGCCGCGGAAAGGCCGAATGATGCCTCGCGGGTCCCTAAGTTGGAAAATTAATCTTTGGTTGAGTCCTGTTTATTTGGCTTTGTCGCTTTTCCATATGTTGTTTTCCTTTATTTTAGTCAAAACGGGTTAAGAACTGTGGAGTCTGTACTATTGCTATTCCTTGCTTGAAGTAATTTGTAATAGCAAAATTTTGAGAATGAATTTAATGATTTCACAAGAATTGTATGTTTCTTTACTTTAAGGCAGAACTACGCCTGGTCTGATTCACGCGGGGACGTGATACGTAGGCAATCCCCATAAGATTCGACCGCTTTTAATAAATGAAGAGAAGAAAATGTAAATAAAATAAAATGCAGGGTTTCACAAAATACTTTAAAGAGACGAATGAGCAAACCGGGATGACGCATGTTGTTTGAAGCAAAGCATGTAGAAACGGTTAACTGCCTAGGTGCATTGCATCCTCTATGTGTTATGATCAAATCTGTTAAGCTCTAACGCTAACAAAGTTTGTTGTTGTCTACATCAGATAGTTAGTTGTTAAAGAATTCTGGCAACACATTCATACCAAACCAGATCCAAAGGACCGGTAGCAACAAGCATGACTACTTCGGAGAATAGCAATGAGGAAGAAAGGCCGATGAGCCAGTTGTTAAAAGAAGCGATGGAAAAGATTGAAAGGATGGGACTAGAAATGAATGCGATGCAACTAGCCCTAGCCAAAACACAAAAGAGCCCTGAAACACTGGGACACATGCCGGAGTACCCTCACTTTGGCCCTTCCACAAGCCGCCCAAATCCCCTCTATCATCAAGAAAGAATCCCTCATGATTCCCAAGCTCCACCACCCCATCAACCTCTCCCAACACCCAATATTCCCATTTTTGTGGGACCTACATCAGCCCCTTTACAGAGAACGACCAGTGAGCCATTGTTTCAGGCTCACGATACACAATACTATCCCCCTGAGCCTACATTCCATGCACCCGAACCACAGGCTTACAATCCACATTTGGAAGTGCCGGCAGAGGTTGAGAAGCCGGTTAAGGCCCCTGAACATGATGAAGTGTTGAGAAAGTTCAAAAGCCTGGAGCAATCCTTCAGGAACTTGCACGGGCTGGGCAATCAAGTCAGCGTGGCATACAAAGATCTGTGCCCTTTCCCAGACGTCCAACTCCCGGCTGGGTTCAAGATGCCCAAGTTTGATTTATATGAAGGGCACGGTGATCCCATGGCACATTTGCGGGGATTCTGTAGAAAAATGAGAGGGGCAGGAGGCAAGGATGAGCTTTTGATAGCTTATTTCGGCCAAAGTCTGAGCGGATCTGCACTGGAATGGTATACCAGGCAGGATTTTAGCAGGTGGTACACGTGGGATGATCTGGCGCAGGCTTTTGCAGGTCATTTCCAATACAATCTGGAGATAGTCCCTGACCGTCTCACGTTATTGAGAACTGGGAAGAAACCCGGGGAAAGTTTTTGCGAGTTCGGGTTCCGCTGGAGAGAACAAGCAGCTAGAGTCGATCCTCCCATGAGAGAGGGAGAGATGGTGGACTATTTTTTGCAGACATTGGATCCAACCTACTTTGGTCACTTGGTGACAACGGTTGGAAAATCTTTCAACGAGGTGGTCAAAATAGGGGTCATGATAGAAGAAGGTTTGAGGTCGGACAAGATCTTGAACTATTCGGCACTTAAGGCCACAACCCAGGCTATTCAAAGCGGCACGGGAGGTGCGCTGAGAAGAAAGAAAGAAGAGGTTGCCACGATCGAGGCAGGCAGTTGGTCCAGGGCTGGCAGGCCGCACTACAACCAACCTAGGCCTCACCGGTCGAACTACCCATACAACCCACCACAAAATTTCTATCCACCTCGAGAACCACACTGTTCCGTGCACCAAGCCCAGGTATACACTCAGCCTCCGGTTCGCCCACAATGGCACGCACCGGCTCCCCAGAATATATATGCACCACCACAAAACACCTACCCTCCACCAAGGGCATATAGAAACCCTTCAGGGGCAGGCTTCCGGGGAAATCCAGATGCTAGGAATGACAGGTTGCGGAAGTAGAGAACCTTCACGGAGCTGGGAGAAACCTACACCGCTTTGTTCCACAAGCTGCGGCAATTGGGTTTGGTTAGTCCTGTCCAGACTCGAGAACCAAATCCCCCACCTCAGAATTTGGATCGATCAATCAGTTGTGAATACTGTTCAGGGATGCTCGGGCACGATACCGAGAAGTGCTGGAAGTTAAGGCATGCCATACAGGATCTTATTGACACCAATAAGATCGAGGTCCAGACACCGGAGGCTCCTAACATCAACCAAAACCCACTGCCAGCGCACCACGAAACTCACATGATTGAGTTGGTGTGTGAGGAGGAGAATTAAGAAAACCCTCACAAACAGTGATGATGATCCAAGCCGCCCCGAAAGAAGTCTTAACCAGTGGAGGAACGAGTGTACAGTCGCAGGGAGAAGGCGTCAAGCCGGTAGTGATATTGGGGAAGAGCCCGTCCATCATAGCAAGCAAACCCGAGCCAAGCAAGTTGGTAATACCAGGGATCCTGCCCACACCGGCAGTCGTGTTGAAAGGGGTATGTAGAGAACGGGTGACCATAAAGCCTGTGGTCCAACTGCCGATGATTGACAGCAGGGCTGTGCCTTGGAAATATTGAAAAGGCAGTGGTGACGTACCAAGGAAAACAGGTGGAAGAAGTCAGTTGTGAAGCGCAAGGGCTGACTCGATCAGGTCGATGTTTTGCTCCGGTGGAGCTAAGAAAAACCAACCCAGTGGCAACCAAGAAGCCAGTGTCCGAAGAAGAGGCTGAAGAATTCCTGAGGAAGATGAAAGTACAAGACTATTCTGTGGTTGAGCAGCTGAGAAAAACACCTGCCCAGATCTCACTATTGTCATTACTCCTCCATTCTGAGGAACATCGTCGGGCCCTGTTGAAGATATTGAACGAGGCTCATGTACCCAGTGAGATTTCTGTAAACCACCTGGAAACCATTGCCAGCAAGATTTTCGAGGTGAACAGGGTAACATTCTCAGATGATGACCTGCCGGTGGAAGGTACGGAGCATAACAAAGCTCTATACCTAGCTGTCAAATGTGAAGACTCGGTGGTAACTCGAGTATTGGTGGATAACGGCTCAAGCGCCAATATTTGTCCATTATCCACTCTGGACCAGTTAAAGATCGACCGCGGAAGAATCCGGAAGAATAGCATCTGTGTCCGGGGGTTTGACGGAAACGGAACAGCCACTGTGGGGGATGTTGTACTTGAACTGACCATTGGGCCAGTCCTGTTTACCATGGAATTCCAGGTGTTAGATGCCACAGTTTCTTATAACCTGCTGTTAGGACGACCCTGGATTCACGCAGCCAAAGCGGTGCCTTCCACCCTACATCAGACGGTGAAGTTCGAGTGGGAAAGACAAGAGGTCGTGTTACACGGCGAGGATACAACATGCACCATGGGCGGAACCATTGTACCTTTCATAGAGACCGCTGATGACAAAGGTCCTTGGGTCTACCAGATTTTCGATACAGGGTCGGCCAACAAAATTTCTGAAGGAGAAATCATCCCGCACCCTAGGGTAGCTGCCGCAACAGTCATGATGGTCTCAGAAATGCTGGGTAATGGATTTGTGCCGGGAAAAGGCCTAGGAGTCGAGCTTCAAGGGATTGTCCAACCTGTCTCCCTTCCTAAAAATCTGGAAACTTTCGGATTGGGGTTCAAACCAACCGCAGCAGATAGGAAGCAAGCGCGAAAAATGAAGAAGAGGGTCTGGTTTTTGCCTAAACCAGTGCCACGCCTCTCAAGGTCTTTTGTCAAAGCAAGTGCCAAGGGGTCACCGGTCCCAAAGATTCGAGGACCTTTGATCGGTATAAATGAAGACTTGAATCAGATTTTTGAGAGACTATTCGCGGATGTCAGTATGGTGGAAGCTGGAGAAGGTTCCAGCAGAGCAGAGATACAATTTGTGGGGCCTGAGGCCAAGACCAACAATTGGACGGTTACTCCTCTTCCTATCCGAGGGGAGTCTTGGTAGTAGGCTTTGATTAATGTTTTGTTTGTTTGTTTGATCGGATTATTCAAGGGTGTAATCCAAATTTTACTTTCGTGTTTGTAAAAGTGTGAACCCTTTTTATCCCGCAAATTTAATAAAGTTCTTTTCTTTTGTCCCATTTTAATTTTGTTTTGTTCTTTTTCTTTCTGAACAGTTCTCTTTTTATTGGTTCTAATGACATGGCATGCACAACGGATCTTTGACCTAGTCTAATAAATCAATCTGAAACCGACTCAGTGATGCAAAAGGTCGTTTGTGACGATGAATCTGAATGTGACGAAGGTGAAGCCTTCGAAGAAATAAACCGAGAACTGTGCCAATTTGAAGAGAAACCCAAGCCTAACCTAAATGACACCGAGGCTGTGAATCTAGGAGATGTTGATAACGTCCAAGAGACCAAAATTAGCATCCACATTGAGCCGAATGTCAGAGCAGAATTGATCAAAACTCTCAGGGAATTCAAAGATGTTTTTGCCTGGTCATATGATGATATGCCTGGATTAAGCACCAATTTAGTGGTTCACAAATTGCCCACTGACCCGGCATACCCTCCGGTCAAGCAAAAACTAAGGAAATTTAAAATAGAAATGAGTGTAAAGATCAAAGAAGAAGTGATTAAGCAGTTGCAATCGAAGGTCATTCGGGTCACTCGATATCCCGAGTGGTTGGCCAATGTGGTACTAGTCCCAAAGAAGGATGGAAAAATCAGGGTGTGCGTTGACTACCGCAACCTCAACAAAGCAAGTCCCAAGGACAATTTTCCGCTGCCCAACATTCATATCTTGATCGACAATTGCGCAGGGCGCGAGATTGGATCCTTTGTGGATTGCTATGCGGGTTATCATCAGATCCTAATGGACGAGGAGGATGCTGAGAAGACAGCGTTTATTATGCCATGGGGAACCTACTGCTATCGGGTAATGCCGTTCGGATTAAAGAACGCCGGGGCAACGTACATGCGAGCAATGACTGCTGTGTTTCACGACATGATACACAAAGAAATCGAGGTGTACGTCGATGATGTGATCATCAAATCTTGGCGTCAGGAGGACCATGTGGCAGACCTGAGGAGATTTTTCCAAAGACTCCGAAGGTATGATATCAAGCTTAACCCGGCCAAATGCGCATTCGGGGTTCCATCAGGAAAGTTGCTAGGATTCATCGTCAGTCGACGGGGGATTGAGTTAAACCCATCCAAAATTGAATCCATCCGAGATTTGCCACCGCCGAGGAACAAAACAGAGGTAATGAGTTTGCTGGGTAGACTCAATTACATCAGCAGATTCATCGCTCAACTCACAGCAACTTGTGAGCCCATATTTCGGCTGCTGAGAAAGGATGCTGCGGTAGGTTGGACAGCAGAGTGTCAGGAGGCTTTCGACCAAATCAAAGGGTATCTGTCTAATCCACCCGTATTGGTCCCGCCTAAGCCCGGGAAACCCCTAATCCTTTACCTGACGGTCTTGGAAAATTCATTTGGTTGTGTACTGGGGCAACATGATGACACAGGAAGGAAGGAGCAGGCCATCTACTATCTTAGCAAGAAATTCACAGTACATGAGGTCAAGTACACTCAACTCGAGAAAACATGCTGCGCCCTAACTTGGGTAGCTCAGAAGTTGAAGCACTACCTGTCTTCATATACTACTTATCTCATATCCCGCTTGGACCCATTAAAGTATATCTTTCAGAAACCTATGCCCACGGGAAGGTTGGCAAAGTGGCAAATTCTGCTCACAGAGTTTGATATCATCTACGTAACGAGGACGGCCATGAAAGCCCAGGCACTGGCAGACCATTTGGCAGAGAATCCCGTTGATGAAAAATATGAGCCCTTAAGAACGTATTTTCCTGACGAAGAGGTGATGCATACGAATGAGTTGGAATTACCTGAGGAACCGGGTTGGAAGCTTTTCTTCGATGGAGCTGCAAACGCAAAAGGGGTTGGAATAGGAGCAGTACTCATTTTTGAAACAGGACGGCATTATCCTGTTACGGCTCTGCTACGCTTCTATTGCACCAACAATATGGCCGAGTATAAGGCTTGCATTCTGGGTCTGCGCTTGGCTGCTGACATGGATGTCTGAGACGTCTTGGTCTTGGGAGACTCGGACCTCTTGGTACATCAAATTCAGGGTGAATGGGAAACACGAGATCTAAAGCTCATACCATACCGACAATGCTTGCATGATCTGAGCAAGCAGTTTCGATCGGTGAAGTTCAAACACATCCCGAGAGTTCACAATGAGGTTGCGGATGCCTTAGCCACCTTAGCATCAATGATGCACCACCCTAACAAAATGTATGTTGATCCTCTACACATCCAGGTCCGTGATCAGCACGCCTACTGCAATGCCATAGAAGAAGAAGCAGATGGCGAACCCTGGTTTCATGATATCAAGGAATACCTCAGAATGGGGATATATCCAGAACATGCCTCTGGAGACCAAAAAAGAGCCCTTCGGCGTTTGTCGAATGGTTTCTTCCTCAGTGGAGGAGTATTGTACAAAAGAACCCCGGATTTGGGATTGTTGAGATGCATAGATGCCAGTCAAGCAACGACGGTTATGGCAGAGGTACATGCTGGAGTTTGTGGGCCACACATGAGCGGATATGTATTGGCAAGAAAGATCCTTCGAACAGGGTGTTATTGGCTCACCATGGAACACGACTGTATCACTTTTGTGAGGAAATGCCATCAGTGCCAGATACATGGAGATTTGATTCATTCTCCGCCAACAGAGTTACATACGATGTCAGCACCCTGGCCGTTTGTGGCATGGGGCATGGATGTCATTGGGCCCATCGAGCCGGCAGCATCCAACGGTCATAGGTTCATTCTAGTGACCATTGATTACTTCACCAAATGGGTTGAGGCTAAAACCTTCAAATCAGTAACCAAGAAGGCAGTGGTGGACTTTGTTCACTCCCATATCATCTGCAGATTTGGGATCCCAAAAGTGATCATCACGGATAACGGTGCGAATCTTAATAGCAGCTTGATGAGAGAGGTATGCCAACAATTCAAGATTACACACCGCAATTCCACCCCATATCGTCCTAAGGCAAATGGAGCAGTCGAAGCAGCTAATAAGAATATCAAGAAGATACTGCGAAAGATGGTGGAAGGATCCAGACAATGGCACGAGAAATTACCCTTTGCTTTGTTGGGTTACCGCACCACCGTCCGAACTTCCATAGGCACAACTCCTTATTTGTTGGTGTATGGAACTGAGGCCGTGATACCAGCGGAGGTCGAAATTCCGTCCCTCCGAATTGCTGCTGAAGCCGGGATTGATGACGATGAATGGGTCAAAGCTCGATTGGAACAGTTGAGCCTGATAGATGAGAAAAGATTGGCAGCAGTGTGCCATGGTCAGCTGTACCAGAAGAGAATGGCAAGAGCGTATAATAAGAAGGTGCGCCCCAGGAAGTTTGAAGTAGGGCAGTTGGTATTAAAGAAGATCCTCCCACATCAGGTCGAGGCAAAAGGCAAATTCGCCCCAAATTGGCAAGGGCCTTATATCGTGACCAGAGTATTGTCCAACGGTGCTTTGTGTTTGACAGATGTCGAAGGTAGATGTGTCGACATGGCTATCAATTCAGATGCAGTCAAGAGATATTATGCGTAACTTCTTTAATTATGGCAATTTTGGTCTATTTGTTTGTATTTGGCATTTGTTGGATAATGAGATGACGGAGGCAATTCTTTCTTCTATCCAAACACTGTTTAACCCTTGCTCCCCCCTTTGAGCCTTAAGTAATTCTTTCATACCCCTCTTTTGGAATAACTAATGGAAAAGACATGAAAAAGAGAGAAGAAAAAGAAAAAAAGGAAAGATGAAAAAAAAAAAGAAAAAAAAAGAAAAGAAGAAGATAAAATCACAAGAAATACAAAGCAGTGGGAACTACGTTTGACCTGATTCCTCAAAGAGGATACGTAGGCGCCTCACGGCTCGGTCATAGTATGCATCATAGTGAATATAGGATGCATAATGTACATAGTGTGCATAATAGGCACAATGTGCGTAACGCACATAGCTCAACATAAGCGTAAAAAATAAATTCCCCAAGCAAGAAAACTGGGGCAGAGGTTATGTTTTAAGTCCAACAAAGGTTTGATTCCAAAAGTTGTAGCACATCACCCTTCAAATTGTTTTCATAGCCTTTCTTTAACCCCACACCAAAACCAACATCAACATCCAAAAGACCTCCCGATCAATGTTCGAGAGATGCCAAGTCCGGCGAATAAGGCCGAGAATAATACACTGATCCCCAGCAAAGAAGAGGATCGTAAGACTGGAAATGAATTGATGGTCAAGGGAATCTCCAGATCTACAACGCCCCGATTTCCCGAAAGAAATAAAATGAGAGAGTCTTATCGGTGAAAACCTTCACAGGCACCGAGAGGCGATGTAAGATGAGGGATATGAAATGAGAGAGTCTTATTGGTGAAAACCTTCACATGCACCGTAAGGCGCCGGGAGATGAGAGAAACGAGAGAGTCTCATTAGTGAAAACCCCTCGAAGGGCACTATGAGGCGACAAGATAGATCAGCAAAAGCTACAAGATCCGAAACGGACACTCCTTTATCATCCCCAGCAAGTCAGACCATCGGGCGAATCGATTGATACAAATAGACTGAGTCGGGAATCTATGGTGCACGTCATGCTCACGGGACCAGTCGTATCCTCCAGATAAGTTCTTTTGAGTTTCGTCTCCCACCAAAATGTTCGTTCAGAAAGATTTTCTCCTTTTTCTAGCTTTTATTTCTTTTTTCTAAAATGTGTCTTGAAAGGATTTTTCAAAGCTTACTACCAGAAACCGGAGGGGAATTCATCCAATGCAGGATAATACAAACAGTCCTAAAGGCCGGTCCCAGGCAATGTAGTGATCATACCCGACACTGTCGGAGGAAGTAAGCTCATAAAGGGAGTGGTTTCAGGAGTTAAAAGCAGACTCCCACAGCACGTGCTTAAAGAGAGAGCAGAAAAGGGGATTAATTGAAAGCCAACCCCCAGCAGGCTAGAGACACCCCCCCAGCAGGCAACTCTACCCGTTAATCGATTATGGGGACATAGAGCAAGAAAAGGGGAAGAGAGAAAAATTGCTCGCCGGAAAGGCACCCTCTACCACCACGATTAAAACTGACTAAATCCTTTTGTCTGTTGCAGGAAAGCAAAGGATTGATAAGGGCAGCAAAACGCGACGCCAGGGAAATCACCAAAGAACCGGGGCAGAAGATTTTCTGCCAATTGTCGAAAATTTTCTCGGAAAAAACGGGGAAACAGTTTGAATACATTTAAGTTCTAGGTCGCCCACCAGTATAATGCGGGAATACTTTTAAGTTCTAGGTCGCCCACCAGTATAATGCGGGAATACATTTAAGTTCTAGGTCGCCCACCAGTATAATGCGGGAATACTTTTAAGTTCTAGGTCGCCCACCAGTATAATGCGGGAATACTTTTAAGTTCTAGGTCGCCCACCAGTATAATGCGGGAATACATTTAAGTTCTAGGTCGCCCACCAGTATAATGCGGGAATACTTTTAAGTTCTAGGTCGCCCACCAGTATAATGCGGGAATACTTTTAAGTTCTAGGTCGCCCACCAGTATAATGCGGGAATACTTTTAAGTTCTAGGTCGCCCACCAGTATAATGCGGGAATACTTTTAAGTTCTAGGTCGCCCACCAGTATAATGCGGGAATACTTTTAAGTTCTAGGTCGCCCACCAGTATAATGCGGGAATACTTTTAAGTTCTAGATCGCCCACCAGTATAATGCGGGAATACTTTTAAGTTCTAGGTCGCCCACCAGTATAATGCGGGAATACTTTTAAGTTCTAGGTCGCCCACCAGTATAATGCGGGAATACTTTTAAGTTCTAGGTCGCCCACCAGTATAATGCGGGAATACATTTAAGTTCTAGGTCGCCCACCAGTATAATACGGGAATACTTTTAAGTTCTAGGTCGCCCACCAGTATAATGCGGGAATACTTTTAAGTTCTAGGTCGCCCACCAGTATAATGCGGGAATACATTTAAGTTCTAGGTCGCCCACCAGTATAATGCGGGAATACATTTAAGTTCTAGGTCTCCCACCAGTATAATGCGGGAATACATTTAAGTTCTAGGTCGCCCACCAGTATAATGCGGGAATACATTTAAGTTCTAGATCGCCCACCAGTATAATGCGGGAATACTTTTAAGTTCTAGGTCGCCCACCAGTATAATGCGGGAATACTTTTAAGTTCTAGGTCGCCCACCAGTATAATGCGGGAATACTTTTAAGTTCTAGGTCGCCCACCAGTATAATGCGAGAATACATTTAAGTTCTAGGTCGCCCACCAGTATAATGCGGGAATACTTTTAAGTTCTAGGTCGCCCACCAGTATAATGCGGGAATACTTTTAAGTTCTAGGTCGCCCACCAGTATAATGCGGGAATACATTTAAGTTCTAGGTCGCCCACCAGTATAATGCGGGAATACTTTAAGTTCTAGGTCGCCCACCAGTATAATGCGGGAATACATTTCAGCTCTAGATTTTGGAACCAGTAACCTCACCTGAAGACGGAAGGTTACAACAGAGAGCCCCAAGCAGGAAAAACAATAAAATCCCCAGTGCCAAGAAGCAGAAGGCTGCAAAAGCAAGCGCACATTCAAAAGGAAGAAGGAACACGTCTCAGAAGAAGCAGTTGGAGAACGCTATGGCATGCCCAACATAACAATTCTGATGAAAAGCCATACCACTGAAGAAACCATTGAAAGATTTAAAGAAGAAAGCCATGTTCCCAGCAAATCAAGCAAAGTGATGAGAACTGACATTCAGAAAAGGTGAAGAACCAGCATCATCTCCAAGATCACAAAATAAAGGCATCAGAGGAAAGCGTTAGCCGACAAGAAAGCAAGACAACAAGAACAAGTTGGAGATAGACGAGATCGCATACTCTAGCTTAACTACTTGTTTTTTTTCTCTCTTCAAGATCAATGTAACAAGGAGATCAGTGAGCGGTAGCATCCTACAGCAGCATGCAACAGAGCACAACAGCAGCAGGCACTACAGTCACACGGTAGTCCCAGCTACCAAAATTTCCTGAACTACATTGACCTGATTCCTGTTCAGCCCAGGATATGTAGGAAACCTCTGAAGCAAAGGTTCGGTCAAATCTTTTCCAAAAAATGCTTCACACGGAGTATTCGGACGGGCAAAAATCGCTCGCTTTATCTTTGCGCGAAAACCCTTCGTGTCTTCGTGCAAAGAGGGGCAGCTGTAAGCACGTGATTTTTGCTTTGCGAGCAATCGCTCCAAAAGAAAATAAAAATAGTGACAAATGGTTTCGCTGTACAATTGTTCGAGTTTTCGTGACATGTGTTGTTAGTTATTTGTGGATCTGTCCATTTTTGCATTTAATCATTAACAAACAAAATACAAAATATGTATGTTAGGATGATTAAACCATAATTCGGTCAGTAAAAGAAAATTCAAAAAAAATATATATGTGCATCGTTCGTTCTAGGCTTTTAGTTAACTTACTTAAATATTTTTGTGATAATTGTGTTAAAATGTTGCATTGTTGTTTAGTTTTAATTTTGTTATTTTATTATTTTGTTATTTTTATTTTGTTTTAAAAGAAAAATGAAATTAGAAAACAAAGAGTGAAGGAAATCGATTTGGGCCCAAAAGAAATGAAACAAAAACAGGCCCAACCAGCACTCAGACCCAGTCCAAATCCGGCTGCCCAAGCACCAGTTCAAACGACGCCGTATAAAGGCGTTCGATCTGAGCCATTTGTCCAGGCCAATCCAACGGCTCAGGACCCCTTTCAGCAACCCGTGTTCAAACCCGACCGAATAACCAGTCTGACCCAACCCCTCACTTAAACCAAACGACCCCGTTTAACTACCAAACAACCCCGTCTCATTTCTCAGCATCAGATCTAAGCCGTTGAGATCATCTGATCTAACGGCTCAGATCCAATCAACCTCCCCGTATATAAACCTCCTATCATACCCCCGCGCCCCCTATTCGAACCCCCTCACTCGTCTCCTTCCCCGAACCCTGAAACCCCCAAACCCTAACGCCGCCCTAGTCTCCCTCGCCATTAAAGCCGGCGGCACGAACGCCGGTGACCACCTCCTGAACACCCTAAGACCCCCTCACTCTCCTGAACATGGATCTGGTACCCCCTAGCCTCGAATCACCTTCCTTCGTCTCGAATCTTCATTTGAAGATTTGAGTCGAACCCGGACCTATGCCAAACCACCCCATCTTCATACCAGACACTCCCCTGACCTTCTTCGTGACCAAACCAAGCTTGGTTTGGTCCGAATCTACCCACAACTCCCAAAAATCAGATCTGAAGATCCAAAACCTAGAACACTAATAGCCTTGGAATCCGGCCGGTCTTAATAAGGGTTTGAGGTTTAATGGATCTTAACCAAGGTGTTCTCATGTAAGAACACCCTGGTTAAAATTTGTTCGGCCTCAAATGGTCAGAGTTGAGTCGGATTTGGGTCTGTTTGATTTAAACATTTTTCGGTAAGTTTTCTTTCCCTTTTCGTTTATATTAATTGCTGATTAAGTCATTAGCATTACTTTGTGGTAATTGTTTGTTATTTTCTGATAGTTTCTTAATTTTTTTCCTCTCAGTAAAGACCTTTTATTTGGTCGATTGTTTCTGTATATGATTTAAATGCATCTTATGATAAGCATGTCCGATTAGTATAGTCGTCGCATGAATAACTTATATAGGCCTCAGTAATTGAACAAAAGTTGTCTGATACCCTTTAGGTCCTTGAACGTATTGTTTATATGAGCGACTAATTATTACCTGTTATAATTAGTATAGTCGACTCGATAAATGTCGTCGATTAGTTTTCTATAACTAATAAATCGAATGAGCTAATAATGTCGCATGACTAATTGAACTTTGCCACTGACTGAATGCCCCAGCATTGTTTGAAATGGTTTGTTTGCATTGTAAAACTGACTGAAAAGGTTCAGTCCAGGCAGTCTTGAATTTGAACTTTCATCAGTTCAAAAATGCCCTGATGCTGCAATAGGCAGGGCAGTAATAATCAAGGGTTAACAAGGGTATTCTGGGGTGTTAAAAAGGACAGAAAGATTAGTTTAAATGAGCTGACAAGTAGGGCACTAATTTGGGATTAAACTAATACCAATGGGGAACAAGACACAAGAGTATGGGGCTTAAAATGAATAATAAAATGATGCATATAACTCTTGATTAAACAAAAACCAGGCGTGGGGAACAAAGGGGCTGGCACCAAAGATGCTTAGGCATGGGCTTAAAGGGTATGGGTATTCTGCCAATTGGCAGGGGAGGCATCTTAACTGCACTGGTTCATTTGGCTTATAAATAGGCCATTTGAGAACTTAAAAGGGGCTGGACTTTTAGTCTTCAGAAAAGGAGAAAACAAAAGGTTGGAAAACTTTTAGTCTGAAGAGAGGCCTAGTGAGTTCAAAGAAAACTGAAAAACATAAGGTAGTTTCCAATAAACATTGTAACCAAACACTGCCTGAAAGTTGTATAAGAGTGCCTATTGGTCAAGCTGTCTTGGCCAGGTTCTGTTGCTTGCAGTGACTGAGTCGTTTGTGGTTGTTGAACTGGTGGTTTTACTGCATTAAACCCTCAGTTATTGCTATTATTTCCTTACTCTTTCTTGGGATTGCTGGTTTGGTACTCGACTATTTGCTGGTTCTCTTTGTTTTGGGAAATATTGTTGTTTGTCTGTGGACTGTTGGACACCACTGGGATTGTTCATCTGTTGTTCGACTCTTTGCTGAGCTTCATCATTATTGGCTGGTTGTTTGTTGTTGTGTTGTTGCTGTGAATCTGCTGTTGCTGTTGTTTGATGTGTGCTACTCAGCTGATCCTTTTCCTTCTTCTTCTGTTCCTCTACATCAGGTACACAACCAAGGCACTATCAAATGTAATTGGAACATTGAGCATGAATGCAAAAAAGAAAAAGACTTGAAGTTGATTTTCATACGTATATTGTTATATTAGATATCATGTATTGTATGATAATTTTCATTCTTGTGTTGACAATCGAAGCAGCCTGTACGCCTAGTGTATATCAATATAAGTTAGCTAAATGGTAGCTTACATATGTATGCTGATAGGTGATAATATGCTCAATGAGATAGGTTGCATCTCAGATTTTAGTTTACTTTGCAGTATATGTTGTAATGTATGCCAAGTATGAAAACTGTACATCATGGATTAAGTTCTTTATTTTCGGATTGATGGTCTCATATAACTAGTGAACCACCTGTTAAGACAAAGAACACCAAACTTGCAATCTCAACCTCATAAAGGTCGAGTTCAGGCCAAAACAGGCCAAACCGGCCTGCTTCGAGCAAGCAGTGGCCCAGGTCTGGCCAATCACGCTTGGGCTGGATTTGGGCCCGTGGTTATTTGTTCGGCTGACTGTGCATGCAGCCTCGTTTCTGATTTTAAGCATTTCTGAATATTGTTACAAACAACTTACAAGCATGTAATTAATTAGGACTATCTACTGTTTTCAATTGATAAGGACAAACAAGACAAGAAACGTAGTTGCTATAGGATATCCTTTTAAAATAAGAACGAGATGAGCCTCGACGGAAATAAACAAAACGCGCAGATGCGGGGCCCTTGTTAGATGTATATTATCGAAGCATTTAGTTTCCAGGACGGGTTGTTTAGCAAATCTCACAACCCTCCTAAAATAACAATACGTTAGACTTTTTAAGACGCGCCTTAATAAATCTTACCTTCCTAAACTCGGGTGCACATTTATGTGACCCAAATCCAATTCTCAACGGAGTCGAAATGTGTTTCTAATCACGGGTACATTGATTGTGACGTGATTCGAGATGCGTGTCCATGACGTTACAAATTCATTTAAAAAAAAATAAGAATGAGATGAGCCTCGCCAAATAAAATACAAATTGCGGGGCCCTCAGTAAATATCTGCTTTAAAATTATTTGGACTTCGGGAGGGACCGTTTAGTAAAATTTCACGGTCTTACCCAAAATAAATACGCTAGTCACTTTAGGCGCGCCTTTAATAATTTAATTTCCTTAAACTCGGGTGCACATTGATGTGACCCAAATCCAAATCTCAACGGAGTCAAAGTGTGTCGACGACCACGGGTACATTGATTGTAACGCGGTTCGAGATACATTTTCACAACGTTGCAATTCTTGATAAAAAACAGTAAATGATAAAAGATAAAAGTGATCAAAAGTTTCAAATTTTGCGCATAAGTTCACACTCGTATAAAATTAGATAATCAAGCCGAATATAACAATTGAGCGACCGTGCTAGAACCACGGAACTCGGGAATGCCTAACACCTTCTCCCGGGTTAACAGAATTCCTTATCCGGATTTCTGGTACGCAGACTGTAATATAGAGTCATTCTTTTCCTCGATTCGGGATTAAAATTGGTGACTTGGGACACCCTAAATCTCCCAAGTGGCGACTCTGAAATAAATAAACCAATCTCGTTTCGATTGTCCTTTAATTGGAAAAAACTCCCCCTGCGCCCCCTCGGGCGCGGAAAAAGGAGGTGTGACAATCCTAATGAAGCCATCTTAGAAAATAATGAGGAAAATGAGGATGATGATGAAACCCAAGCACCGGATTTAGATGATACACCTACTAGTCCTCTTAATAACCCAACTGATGCACCGGTCGACCCACCTGTAGAAACTCCTACTTTTGATAGAGAAACTGCTAAACGCCTAGAAACATCATTAGTTTGAATTTTTTTTACTCAAGTAAGAGAACAAAATAAGGCTAAGTGTAAAACTTGTGGGAAATTAATGGTGCATAAATATACTGGAGACCGTAGCGGCACTGGTAGTTTGACTAGGCACATAAAAACACACCCTAGAGATAAGGCTAGATTTTTTCAAATGAAAGCACAACTAGAGGGGACAAGTGTAGATTCTGCGGTTAACCCTAGTACAGGTTCAAATCTAGTTCAACCAGGAATTAACACTGTCACCGGAGGTATTTTATATTACGATCCAAATAGAGATCGTGAAGAATTAGCAAAGATGATTACTGTTATGTGCTTACCTTATACTTTTGCATCTAATTCTAATTGGGTTCATTATATTAGAAGAGTTTTTAATCCTACTTATAAAGGTTGGTCTCGCGCAACAGTTAAGAGTGATATTTATAAATTCAAACATGAATATGAACAATATTTGCGGTATTTATTTACTCATATACCTAATCGGATTTCTATTACTACTGATATTGGTAGAAGTGGTAATGATTGTGATTATCTAACTGTTACAAGTCATTGGATAGATGAGGAATGGATAATGCAAAAACGCATAATTGCATATAGAATAATTAATTCGCGTCACACAGGTAAGTTTATAGCTAACACTGTTGCAGATATTTGTAGATATTTTTGCTTTAGCGATAAAATAATGGCAATTTCATGGATAATGCTTCTAGTAACACTAGTGCTATAGGCATGCTTACAACAACACTAAATCCTGCATTTACTAATATTTTTCATGTTAGATGTATTTGTCATATTTATCATTTAATTGTCGGTGATGGTATGCGAATATTAAACATAGAAATTGAAAAGGTTAGAATGGCTCTTAATTGGCTTTTTTATTCAAACCGTAGAAGTAGACTTAGAGAGTATTTTAAAAAATGTGATGAATATGGCCTTAGAGAAAGAAGGGTTCCTAAACCTTGCCCGGCTAGATGGAATTGTATGTACGAAAGTTTAGTAGTAGCATATGAATATAGAAACTCAATTAATGCAACGTTTAATTCTCTGGTAGGTGGTGAGGATGATGATGAAATGCTTACTACTCAAGATTGGACGAATGTTAAAATTCTTTTAGATTTTTTAGAACATTTTCAAATTGCTACAAATGCATTTTCTGGGCAATATTATCCTACTATTTCAAACTGTTTAGTTTATATTGCAGCACTATCTGATTTGTTTGTTGAATTTGGTGAGGGTGGGGACATTTATGAACTTGCTATAAATGAAATGAAACAAAAGTTTAAAAAATATTTTTTTCCTATCCCTACTATTTATGGTCTTGCTGCAATGCTAAATCCTACAATGAAATTGGGAGGTCCTCATTTTTGGTATTCAAATATTTATAAGGCTTTAGATCTTTCAAATGAGGAAATTGCTACACTTGCAGATGCAAAAGCTTCAATTAAAATTAATGCTCAAACAGTTTATAATGCTTATCAACTTGCCTTAGAGCATGCTAGGCCAACTATTCCAACCCCTACTTCGTCTAGCTCACAATCGTCTAAAAGAATTGCGGGCTTAAAAGCTCTTAAATCTTGGACGGAGTTCAGGGGTTCTCAAGGTGAAAATTATGATGAAACTTCACATCTAAATGAGCTTCAAGTTTATTTGTCTCAGGGACTTGAAAAGGAGAATCCAGACGGCTCTTTTGACCTTTTGGAATGGTGGAAGGCAAGGGAAAAACATTTTTCGGTTCTTGCAAGGATGGCTCGGGATATTTTATCAATTCAAGCTTCAACTGTTGCATCAGAGAGCGCTTTCAGTCAAGCAAGACTGCAAATAGGTGATCATAGAGCGTCTATGAGGGATAACTTGGAAAAATCAGTACTGTTTAGAGATTGGATCTGCTCGGAAAGAAGAAACTTTGGAATTGCAGAAGCACAACCGGCGATAGATGAAGCTTATGAAGAAATGATAGCGGAACTTGCGGAGGATTCGGCTTCGCCCGGAAGTGGTGATGAACAAGCTTCTTTTCCACCACTACCAATGCAACCTCCTCCGAACCTTGAAGGATTTATGAGATTTGTTAGAGATAATACATAGACTAATATGTAACTTGTATTTTGGCACATCTTCCTTAGTTTTTTTCCCTTCTAATGGTGGTATTAGTACCTTGTTGTGCTCATTCCATTGGGGGAAGGATGACTAAGAAAGATATGCCATTTTTGGTAATAAAATTTATTGCTTCTACCCTTGAATATCTTTTCGCAATATTTCTTTGTCTTTACTTAGAATTATTTATAAGCTACAATATATACATAAGATACAATATATATACTACAAGAAAATATATTATGCGAATATATATACATAAGATACAATATATATACTACAAGAAAATATATAAGAGAATATATATACATAATATACAATATATATACTACAAGAAAATATATAAGAGAATATATATACATAAGATACAATATATATACTACAAGACAATATATTATGCGAATATATATACATAAGATACAATATATATACTACAAGAAAATATATTATGCGAATATATATACATAAGATACAATATATATACTACAAGAAAATATATTAGAGAATATATATACATAAGATACAATATATATACTACAAGACAATATATTATGCGAATATATATACATAAGATACAATATATATACTACAAGAAAATATATTATGCGAATATATATACATAAGATACAATATATATACTACAAGAAAATATATAAGAGAATATATATACATAAGATACAATATATATACTACAAGACAATATATTATGCGAATATATATACATAAGATACAATATATATACTACAAGAAAATATATTATGCGAATATATATACATAAGATACAATATATATACTACAAGAAAATATATAAGAGAATATATATACATAAGATACAATATATATACTAAAAGAAAATATATATACATAAGATACAATATATATACTATAAGAAAATATATAAGAGAATATATATACATAAGATACAATATATATGTACTACAAGACAATATATTATGCGAATATATATACATAAGATACAATATATATACTACAAGAAAATATATAAGAGAATATATATACATAAGATACAATATATATACTACAAGACAATATATTATGCATGACAATTTAGTGTTTTACTATTGTTTTGTTATTTTCTTTTTCGTCAAGCACTTTAATAATTAGATCTACATATATACTACATATATATAGCCATGATACTACAAGAAATTGCCTTAAAAAAAAAATAAAACCCGCTAGGCCCGCGAAGCCCACGAGCCCGGCCCGTTAAGCACAGGACCATGTGGGCTTAGGCCCGTCACGGGCCGGTTCCACCCATTGAGCCCACGAAGCTCGGGACCGCCAGAGCCCAGGCCCACGAAGCCCGGCCCGTTTGGCCCACGAAGGCCCGGGCCAGAATACAGCACTACTCGGGAAGGAAAAGTATGTCTTCACCTCTGTTAGAGTAACTAGAGTGAGTGCAAGTGTGTCATGGCAGTAGAGTCTGCATCTGGGGTATGACCGGCACATTGCTTAGGTTGTTCCGTCAAAATGGTGGGTGTGACATATTTGGGGTAAAGCATCAAACGGTTAGGCTTTTAAGTGTGGTTTAGCTTGCTCGAGGACGAGCAAGGGTTTAAGTGTGGGGTGTTGATAATAGGTGAATTTAACTATATTCAGGCCCTAAATAACCGCCTTCTTGCATAGTTTTAATAATAAAAGTGATAACAAAATGCTCTTATTAGTGCTTTTCATGATTTGCAGGTTATATATGACTAGGGAAGGCTAGGGAGCACTTTTAGAGTCAAAAAAATGAAGAAAGAAAGGCCAACCGTGAAATGTCCCAAGTGAACCACGCAAAAACAAGCTGAAGAATCAGAAAAATGACTCTGCCGCGGTTCCACCGCGACCGCGGCAGAACCGCGGTAAAGGATGCTCGTGGATAGAAGGAGATTCAGAGGAGCTGTTTGGCCACGGTTCCACCGCGACCGCGGCAGAACCGCGGCAGGCGCGAGAAAAGTGCAGGGACTAAAGTGCAAACACAGGATTTTTAGCCCGAAAACCTATTTTAAACACTAGACTTCGCCCAAGAGAGGCATGTATTGTTTTGGAGAGTATCTTGGCAAGAAAAACAATTGTGAGAGATCACCCAAAACATCTTTCTTCTTTTCTTTGCTTTTGATTGCTAGTTTATGATGGATATTATCTTAGTTTGTTTACCCATAGTTATGAGTAGCTAAATCTTTTGTCTAAGGTTTTGATGGAACCTATTGGGGGATGAACTTCTTGTTTATGTGAATACAAATTGCTAGTTTCAATATTTATTTATTCAACTATGTTCTTGTTGTAGTTAATTGACAGGATCCTCAATTAGCTGTGCCTATTTAGTGTGCATAACTCGGGAGAGAGTGCATATTTAGGTTATTGTTGAATAACACCACTCCTAAAGTATAAGAGGAATCTATAACTGCGGGTTTAAAGGCGGGATTAAGGATAACGAAGCCTTGAGTGCAATCTTAAGTGAACTGTGTTAATTAAAGCTAGCTAGTGTATCTCGGGAGAGTGCAATAGTATATTACTGTGATTACTCGGGAGAGATTTATGGTAAGACGAGCGTTCATGATTGATAGAGAAGTGTTGGTACATTTGTATGAAGCATAAACAGAAGGGATTCCATCAATAGGGGAAATCTTTACCTTAGCTTTATCTCATCATTGTTTACAACCTTAGCGTTTTAGTTTACAGCCTGTTTAATTTACTTGCAATCTTAGTTACTAAAGAAACCATCAACTTGTGATTCAAACATTTGGGAAGCTGGTTCTGAAGAGTTTAGTGGGTCTAAAGATTGTGATTGATCGGTTAACTCTCTGTGGGATTCGACTCCGGACTTGTAAACCGGATCATATTTGCAACGACTGCATTGTCCTTTTTATAAGGCATAGTTGGGCGTGATCAGTGTACCAACTCTACCCTAGTCATTGAGCAAATTTCTGTTATATGAAGAGTATTATCAAAATCGTGAAAACCTTCAGCCTTCAAATCTGACTTTCATTTAGCATGTACGAGTAAAAGATAAATAAATCTAAAACGAAAAAAGTAAGAGCCAGTATAACCACGAGAAGAATGAGTACTACTCATCAATTAATACCCTAAAAATATGAGCAAATTTTTAATAGTTGAGAGACATGCAAATAAAGGATCATCTTAGAATATTTAGGGGTAAGTGCACAAATAACCATTCTCAGGGATCCTGAAACTTTAATCTAAAAATCTTAACTTCAGGACAATTCAGAATATTTTTGTACTGAAATTTGAACTGAAAAACTAAAATTCAGAACGCACTAACTAATTCCTAAATACAACCTTGTAAAATCGATATCTAGTGTCATTTCTACGAATATTTAATGGTAAAACAAAACTTTGAAGAAAAATGAGAGATAATTCACTCGGATACTTGGTCTGATATAAACAATTCTCGAGGGCTAAACTCAACAAACTAAAGTTCCCATCTTTTAGGTATTTTTAATGGTCTCGTCAGACCAAAATTAAAATAAGTGTTATAAAATAAAAGTAATGCAGTAAAATGTAAATAAGAAGAGATAGAAAGAAGGGAGAAGTGTTTTCTTCTTTCACTTTGGTGTATTTTTTCATTGCAATTACATGGCCTTTTATAGGCATAAAAAGTAAAGATGATGGACATAAAGTAGGTTTAATCTTTAAGTTATTCACAACATGAGCATCCAATGTAGAATCCAATGTAGTATCCAAAGTAGTATCCAATGTACAAATTATTCATATCACTTCCCCTTGGATGTCCATGTAAGATAATGTGCCTCATTAAAAACTTACAAAAAAATATTGGAATGTACATAGTTATTTATAATATGCATTGCTTGCTGCCTCATTAAAATCCTTACCAGGAAAACCCAGTGGGACAAAACCTTGGTTAAGGAAAAGAGTGCAGCGTGTAGTTACTCCCCCTGATGAAAAATCACTTAATGTCTCGAAGACGACGCATACCAATCTTATATATCAGCTTTTCAAATATTGACGTTGGTAACGCCTTAGTGAAAAGATCAGCCAAATTATCACTTGAACGAACTTGTTGTACATCTATTTTACCATTCTTCTGAAGATCATGAGTGAAAAAGAATTTCGGTGAAATGTGTTTTGTTCTATCTCCTTTGATATATCCTCCTTTCAATTGAGCTATGCATGCACCATTGTCTTTATACAATATTGTTGGAATATTCTCTTTTGAAGAAAGACAACATGTTTGCTGAATGTGTTGAGTTATAGATCTTAACCAAACGCATTCTCGACTTGCTTCGTGAATGGCTATTATCTCTGCATGATTTGAAGAAGTAGCAACCATAGTTTGTTTTGTCGAACGCCATGATATGGTTGTACCTCCACTTGTAAATAAATAGCCTGTCTGAGATCGACCTTTGTGTGGATCAGACAAATATCCTGCATCTGCATAACCAATCAATGATGGCTTGGATTCATTTGAATAAAATAAACCCATATCAATGGTCCCTTGGAGGTATCTGAATATATGTTTAATACCATTCCAGTGTCTTTGTGTTGGCGAAGTACTAAATCTTGCTAATAAGCTTACTGAGAAAGCTATATCTGGTCGAGAATTATTGGCAAGATACATTAATGCCCCAATTGCACTAAGATATGGTACTTCGGCACCAAGAAGCTCTTCATCATTTTCATGAGGTCGGAATGGATCTTTCTTTATATCAAGTGATCTCACAACCATCGGGGTACTCAATGGATATGCTTTATCCATATAGAATCGCTTTAAAATCTTTTCGGTGTATGTCGATTGATGGACAAATATTCCATCTTTCATATACTCAATTTGTAGACCAAGACAAAATTTTGTCTTTCCAAGATCTTTCATTTCAAATTCTTTCTTCAAACAGTCTACTGTTTTTGGAAGCTCCCAGGAGTTCCAATGATATTTAAATCATCAACATACACGGCGATTATAACAAATTCAGATCCAAACCTTTTTATAAAGACACAGGGACAAATTGAATCATTCTTGTACCCTTCTTTCAACAGGTATTCACTCAGGCGATTGTACCACATATGTCCTGATTGTTTCAATCCGTATAAAGATTTCTGAAGCTTTATTGAACAAGTTTCTCAAAAAATTTTATATGCTTCTGGCACTTTAAATCCCTCAGGTACTTTCATAAAAATTTCGTTGTCTAATGATCCATACAAATAGGTTGTAACAACATCCATTAGATGCATATCAAGTTTTTCTTGTACTGCCATATTTATGAGATACTCGAAGGTGATAACATCCACTACATGAGAATATGTCTCCATATAATCAATTCCAGGCCTTTAGAAAAACCCTTGTGCCACAAGTCATGCTTTATATCTAACGACTTCATTTTTATCATTTCGTTTTCGCACAAAAACCCATTTATACCCTACTGGCTTTATGCCTTCAGGTGTTCGAACTATGGGTCCGAAAACTTCACATTTTCCAAGTGAAGTTAACTCTGCCTGGATAGCGTCTTTCCATTTTGGCCAATCATTTCTCTGTCTACATTCATTGATAGATTTTGGTTCAAGATCCTCATCTTGTTGCATTATTTCAACAGCAACATTATAAGCAAAAATGTTATCGATAACAATATTATTTCGGTTCCATCTTTTCCCGGTTGAGACGTAACTTATTGATATCTCTTCATTTTCATTATTTTTAGGTACCTAGACCTCCCCTAAGGTCTTATCATTTGTTACGTCTTGGGGCTCTTCTTGAGCCACTACCTCTGTGTTATGTTCACTTTGATCACTTGCTCCTTTTCTTCTTCGAGGATTTTTATCTTTAGAACCGATTGGTCTACCACGTTTCAAGCATGGCTTAGACTCATTTGCTTTAATTAATTGTTCTATCGGGATATCAACTCGAATTGGAGCATTAACAGTTGGAATATGTGACTTAGTCACCCTTGGTAGGTTAGTGAATGCATCTGGCAATTGATTTGTAATATTTTATAAATGAATAATCTTTTGAACCTATTGTTCACATTGATTTGTTCGAGGATCTAAATGAGATAGTGATAATGCATTCCAATCTATCTTCTTTTTCAGCTGCTTATTTTCTCCCCCTAATGTTGGATATATTGATTCATTAAAATGGCAATCAGAAAATCTTGCCGTAAATAAATCTCCAGTCATCGGTTCTAGATATTTTATAATAGAAGGAGATTCATATCCAACATATATCCCCAACCTTCTTTGAGGACCCATCTTTGTGCGTTGTGGTGGAACAATTGGAACATATATCGCACAACCAAAGATCCTAAGATGGAAAATATTTGGCTCCTGACCAAAAGCCAATTGCAATGGGGAGACTTTATGATAACTTGTGGGCCTTATCCGCACAAGTGCTGCTGCGTGCAAAATAGCATGATCCCATACTGAAATGAGAAGTTTTGTTCTCATAAGCATTGGTCTAGCAATTAATTGGAGGCGTTTGATCAATGATTCTACTAGACCATTTTGTGTATGAACATGAGCAACCGGATGCTCAATTGTTATCCCAGTTGAAATACAATAATCATTAAAGGCTTGGGATGTAAACTCACCGGCATTATCAAGACGAATTGTCTTAATTGCATAATCTGGAAATTGTGCTCTTAGCTTTATTATTTGAGCCAACAATCTCGCAAATGTCATATTGCGAGTTGATAGTAAGCACACATATGACCAACTTGTAGATGCATCTACCAAAACCATATAATATTTGAATGGTCCACATGGAGGGTGAATGGGCCCACATATATCACCCTGTATACGTTCCAGAAATGCAGGGGATTCCATCCTAACTTTAATAGTTGATGGTCTAATAATTAATTTTCCTTGAGAACACGCAGCACAAGAGAATTCCTTAAATTGAAGAATCTTCTGATTCTTTATTGCATGTCCATGTGAATTCTCAATTTTTTACGCATCATATTAGAACCAGGATGGCCCAACCGGTCATGTCAAATAATAAAATTATCTTGATTAGTAAACTTCTCGTTTACTACGGCATGTGCTTCAATCCTGCTAATACTTGTGTAGTATAAGTCGGAGGAAAGAGCAGGTAACATTTCAAGCACATATTTCTTACCGGACATTATTGTATTAATATAAAGATATTCAATCTTTTCATCATTTGTAGTCTCAATATGATAGCCATTTTGGCGAATATCTTTGAAACTTAATAAGTTTCTTTGAGATTTATTACAATATAGTACTTCATCAATAGCCAAATTTGTTCCTCCTGGTAGTAATAAATTGGCTCTTCCAGAACCTTCAATTAATCTTGTACTATCGGATATTGTATTAACATTCGCTTCTTTCATTACCAAATAAGAGAAATATCTCTTATCTTTTAAAATAGTGTGTGTTGTAGCACTATCCAGAAGACATATATCATCTTTATTAATCTTGAGTCCAACTGAAGACTGGGGAATTTTCATATTCTTCATAAAAAAGATAAATAATACATCATAAGAAATATGAAAGACAAGCAGGAAAAAAACATTAAGAAATACATTAGAAATGTAGAAACTAGCAACATATGATGCATTAGGAAAATACACTCAAGAAAAATAAACTAATTGCAAACATACACATAACAACTTTTATAGCTTCATTCCACAGTAAGATGATTAGTCTTTCAGTCAATATCCTCAAAGAAGTCTCCAACTTCTAAATGTGTAATATTTGTTAGGCCTTCAAAATCATCATCTTTATATGCAAGATGTGCCTTAGAATCATATTTATTTGAGGGACCTGCTTCATCATCATTATTTTGAAAGGTCAAATGTGCCTCCACATTATTTTCTTTTTTCTTGAGGGAGGCTTGATAAAGTTTGACAAAATGTTCTGGCGTACGACAAATGCGTGCCCAATGACCTCTCATACCACATCGGTGACACATACTAGCTTTACCTTTTGAATGATTAATTTGAGAACCCTTATTGTTCTTCAATTTATTTCCACCATAATGACGATAATTGTTTCGCCCCCTACCACGTCCACGTTTACGACCATGTCCACGACCACGGTAATTATTTTGTTTTCTTTCAAACTTATCATATGTTGCTACAACATTCACTTCCGGAAATGGAGCTGACCCAGTGGGATGAGCTTCATGATTTTTCATTAATAGAGTATTATTCTGCTCAGCCATAAGTAGGCATGTGATTAACTCAGAATATTTCTTAAAAACTTTTTCACGGTATTGTTGTTGTAGCACCACATTTGAAGCGTAAAAAGTAGAAAATATTTTTTTCAATAAGTCCTCATCTGTGATAGTGTCTCCACATAATTTTAATAGAGAACTTACTTTAAAGATAGTAAAATTATACTCACTTATGGTTTTAAAGTCTTGCAACCTTAAATGTATCCACTCATACCGAACTTTCGGTAATACCGTAAGTTTTAGGTGGTCATATCGATCCTTCAAATTAATCCATAATTCAAGTGGATCATTTACGGTTAAATATTCAGTTTTTAACCCTTCATGTAGATGATGACGAAGGAAAATCATGGCCTTCGCTTTATCCTGATTTGATGCTTCATTTCCTTGTATAATAGTATTTCCAAGACCTTTAGCGTCAAGGTGAATTTTAGCATCAAGAACTCATGATAAATAGTTCCTCCCGGTGATGTCAAGTGCCACAAATTCAAGTTTTGATAAATTTGACATAGTGAAAACTATCATAAAAGATGAATAAGTTAGAGAAATAATTATAATAATAAACAATTAATGAAAACAAAACGATTAAGGTAAAAGAAATGAAAATAGAGCTATATCGTGTTAACAATCTACTATTTCATTTTATTCTTGCCATAAAGTAAAAATTACATACTTGTTTCATTTCACTTTATATTATTGATATATATGTGTTAATAGAACTGAACGTGACTAACATTATTTATATGTTCCAATAAATATAAAGTAATTAAACTATAAAATTATTGCTTGCCAATTTATTTCTCACAGTTCTTCAAAATGCCTTAAAGATATGTTTTGATCTAGGGAGTCCATGAATATTATAAGTATGACATTAGTGCATAGCTAGTTTGATGACTTTGAGGTCCTCTAAGAGTTGAGCACGGAAGGAAATAGTTATTTTATCACTGCAATGTACTTAAACTATTTAAGATGCCCAAGCACACAAGTAATGTGCAAACAATGAGCATATGATATGTACTGCCATAAATAAAATGATTATAATGATACATACCTTAATAAAATATGGCTCAACTTAGCGGGAGTTAAGAATAAAATTAGAGTTTCGTGCTGATAACGTGTTATAAAATAAAAACAATGCAGTAAAATGTAAACAAGAAGAAATAGAGAGAATGGAGAAATATTTTCTTCTTTCACTTTGTTGTAATTTTTTATTGCAATTATATGGCCTTTTATAGGCATAAAAAGTAAAGATGATGGACATAAAATAGGAAATTTAATCTTTAAGTTATTCACAACATGGACATCCAATGTAGTATCCAATGTAGTATCCAAAGTAGTATCTAATGTACAAACTATTCATAACAATAAGAAAAATTTATGTACTATTTGGAATATTTCATTTTTGTCTGTGTTGAATAATTTAAACTTGTTCGGATCAATTTGGAAATCTTACAGCTCCGCAGGTCCCCCCTTTTTCTAGTTTAAAATAAAAATTAGTGGCACTAATTTAAAATAAGAATTAGTGGCACTAATTCTGTGGCCCAGGCCAACCAGGTGGGATAAAGATTGATAGAATATTTGTGTACATATTTATGAAAATAGATGCTTAATTCTGGAAAAGCCAGGTCGTAAATCAAATAACAGTTAACTAACCAAAAATAAAGAATAACGAATTTAAAGGTAGGGGAAGTGTTAGTGAGTGAATTGAACGCTACTACAAATTTTTGTCATAATGCACAGGATGTACCTACACAGGATCATCTTTTCTGTACTAGTCAGGATTCTGGTTATGAGCACTGGAAAGCCAAGTTTATAGACGGCCTCCCTTCCTTATTTGCTGAAAGAGTAAGGAATGTGTTAAAGGGTAGTTGCGGAGAGATTCTGTATAATAATTATACCTATGGTAAGCTTATAGGTGTTTGTACAGAAGAAGGTCTTAAATTATGTAACGAGCTAAGACTTTCTAGACAGCTTAAGATAGATAAGCTTAAAGAAAGGTCCCAAGTAGGTGACTTTTGTACCCAGTTTGGTTTACCCGGAACTTCCACTCAAAACAGGAAGAAGAAAACCAAATATCATAGGTACCCTAACCCGGATAGCCCGTATAAGAAAAAGAGGTCTAGATATAGGCCTAAGGAAGAACGCGATATTAGAAAAGCGAACAGGAAATCTACTCGATTTGCGAAGAATAGATCCAAACGTGATCTCGCTGATATTAAGTGTTATAAGTGTGGAAAGTTTGGTCATATTTCTCCAAACTGCAAGCTTCAAAAGCTAAAAACCTTAGAACTCGATGATGAGTTACACGATAAGGTTTATGGCTTGTTATACACTTCGGGATCAGAATCTGACTATTACTCAGAGACTGAATCTGAAGCTGAAGTTGAGTTAATTGATTTTTCTGATAATAATAAAAATGTTGATACTGCTTGCACTGCTTGCAAAGGTGATATTTGTGCTTGTGATAGTGACGAATTTTATAAATTGAAATCACAATTTGATGATCTTAATATAAAAACTATTACATCTGACAATGTAATAGAACTTTTAAAGGAAGTTACTGATGAAAAACTTCGTGAAAAAATTATTACTTTAGCTGCGAGTTCAAGTTCTAGTAGTTCAAAAACTGTTGAAAAATACAAAAACGAATTTGAACACTTTGCACCATATTCTTTATCTGAAATAAATAGAAGACTTCAAAAGTCCAGTACTCCTAGTCGAGATACTTCTTTTGATGATTTAAAAGAAGAAATCGAAAATTTGAAAAGAGATATTAAGTCTCTTAAGCAAAATCAAATGATTTGCGATCACCGGATTACTCAAATTGAGAAAAATAATTCTCTACCTGAATCTTCGACTAAAGGATTTTCTGATTTTTCTAATGATAAAGAAAAAGAAATTTTTGATGAAAAATCTGATTTATTTTTAGGTATGATGCAAATTGTTACTGCACACAAATGGTATATTAAATGTACTATTTTAATTGATAATAATTTTTCTATAACTGATATAGCTATGATTGATAGTGGTGCAGATGTAAGTTGCATTCAGGAAGGATTGATTCCTACTAGATATTTTCAAAAGACTACTCATTTGGTGAAATCCGCTTCTGGTCATGCTTTAGATATAGAGTACAAATTGCCTAATACTCATATTTGCCAGAATAAAGTCTGTATTCCACATTTCTTCTTTTTGGTAAAAAACCAGTTATACCCTCCAATCATACTTGGAACACCTTTTATTAACGCAATTTATCCGTTTAATAATATAGATAAACATGGTTTTTCTGCTACTTATCAAGATAAAAAGATAAGCTATTCCTTTGTTACAGATCCCGTAACTAGAGATATTAATGCCTTGATTAATATGAAACAAAGGCATGTTGATTCACTACAATTAGAAATTCTTAGTATGAATATATTTGATACTATACAATCTGCAAAAGTTCAGCAGAAGATTAAATTAATTGCTGAAAAAATGGCCGTTGATGTTTGCGCCGATCACCCTAGTGCCTTTTGGAACAGGAAAAGGCATATTGTAACTCTTCCATACGAGGAAACCTTCTCTGAGGATGATATTCCTACTAAATCTCGACCTTGCCAGATGAATGCTGAGCTAGTTGAATTCTGCAAAAACGAGATTGATAGTTTGTTACAAAAGGGTTTGATAAAACCCTCAAAATCTCCTTGGTCATGTTCTGCCTTTTATGTTAATAATGCGGCAGAGAAGGAACGAGGTATTCCTCGCTTAGTCATAAATTATAAACCATTAAATAAACATCTGAAATGGATTAGGTATCCTATCCCTAATAAAAGGGACTTGCTATCCAGATTATATGACGCCAATATATTTTCAAAATTTGATTTAAAATCTGGTTATTGGCAAATTCAAATATTTAGAGAGCATACTTATAGGACTGCTTTTAATGTTCCATTTGGGCAATATGAATGGAATGTTATGCCATTTGGTTTGAAAAATGCCCCTTCTGAATTTCAAAAAATTATGAATGATATTTTTAACCCATATTTGGATTTTATCATCGTTTATATTGACGACATATTGGTATTTTCTAAAACTCTGGAGATGCATATTAAGCATCTTGATATTTTCAAAAAAATTGTTATACAAAACGGTTTAGTAATCTCTAAGCCCAAGATGAGTCTATTCCAAACAAGTGTACGTTTTCTAGGTCATAATATTTGCCAGGGAAAAATTACCCCGATACAAAGATCTATTGATTTTGCCTCAAAATTTCCTGATGTTATCACTGACAGGACTCAATTACAAAGATTTTTGGGAAGCCTAAATTATATTTCCCCTTTTTATAAAAGTTTGTCACGAGATCTAGCCCCTCTATACGATCGGCTAAAGAAAGATCATAAACACCCTTGGACTAACCAACATACTGAGTTAGTCAAAAGTATTAAAGGGCGTGTTAAATCTTTACCATGTTTAACCCTTGCCAATCCTACTTGGCAAAAGATTATCGAGACAGATGCGTCTAATGTTGGATATGGAGGGATTTTGAAACAAGTAAATCCCAATAATAAGAGTGAATACTTAATAAGATTTCACTCTGGTAAATGGACCGAAGCTCAAAAGAAATTTTCACTTATTGGGATTATATTCAAGCATTTGATAGAGTGCTTTATTATAACAATGAAAGACATAAGCATACTTGGTTTATCAAGGTATGCGCCAAGGTATTTACAGGACCTATCCTACTGCTTGCAAGCAGTGCAAGCAGTATCAACATTTTTATTATTATCAGAAAAATCAATTAACTCAACTTCAGCTTCAGATTCAGTCTCTGAGTAATAGTCAGATTCTGATCCCGAAGTGTATAACAAGCCATAAACCTTATCGTGTAACTCATCATCGAGTTCTAAGGTTTTTAGCTTTTGAAGCTTGCAGTTTGGAGAAATATGACCAAACTTTCCACACTTATAACACTTAATATCAGCGAGATCACGTTTGGATCTATTCTTCGCAAATCGAGTAGATTTCCTGTTCGCTTTTCTAATATCGCGTTCTTCCTTAGGCCTATATCTAGACCTCTTTTTCTTATACGGGCTATCCGGGTTAGGGTACCTATGATATTTGGTTTTCTTCTTCCTGTTTTGAGTGGAAGTTCCGGGTAAACCAAACTGGGTACAAAAGTCACCTACTTGGGACCTTTCTTTAAGCTTATCTATCTTAAGCTGTCTAGAAAGTCTTAGCTCGTTACATAATTTAAGACCTTCTTCTGTACAAACACCTATAAGCTTACCATAGGTATAATTATTATACAGAATCTCTCCGCAACTACCCTTTAACACATTCCTTACTCTTTCAGCAAATAAGGAAGGGAGGCCGTCTATAAACTTGGCTTTCCAGTGCTCATATCTATTCTCGGGTAGTTCCATAACTCTACTCATAAAAGTATCTTTATACCATCTAAACTCACTAAGGGTCTTACATCTAAGTCCATTAAGTAAAGTTCGGACGGTCTGATGGTTTGAGGTAAATCTACCGTTGAAATGCTCTAAAATTGTAAGGATAAGAGTATAAACTGCATCTTCCCTACCCACTACTAGAGCCATACCTATGTTATCAACACCTTCGTCGGTTGCCGTAGCATTTATAACGAACGCCTTTTCCTCTACAGATAAATGATTATCCCACCAGCCACGAAGTTGGCCAGTAAAACCTGCAATAATCATTTTGCAAATAGTTCTATCTGTATTTTTAACACTTTTACAGATAGTCGAATACATGAGCATTCTATGTACGAGAATGGTTAATTGTCTATCAGTTAGACCATCAAGATTCCATTCATAAATTTCGGAACCGTTATAAGACGTATTAGTCTGATTCCAATCTCGTTCCTCAATCAACACATCTTGAGGAGTAGGACGAGGATAATAATAGGTCTGCATATAAAAATGTTGATACTGCTTGCACTGCTTGCAAAGGTGATATTTGTGCTTGTGATAGTGACGAATTTTATAAATTGAAATCACAATTTGATGATCTTAATATAAAAACTATTACATCTGACAATGTAATAGAACTTTTAAAGGAAGTTACTGATGAAAAACTTCGTGAAAAAATTATTACTTTAGCTGCGAGTTCAAGTTCTAGTAGTTCAAAAACTGTTGAAAAATACAAAAACGAATTTGAACACTTTGCACCATATTCTTTATCTGAAATAAATAGAAGACTTCAAAAGTCCAGTACTCCTAGTCGAGATACTTCTTTTGATGATTTAAAAGAAGAAATCGAAAATTTGAAAAGAGATATTAAGTCTCTTAAGCAAAATCAAATGATTTGCGATCACCGGATTACTCAAATTGAGAAAAATAATTCTCTACCTGAATCTTCGACTAAAGGATTTTCTGATTTTTCTAATGATAAAGAAAAAGAAATTTTTGATGAAAAATCTGATTTATTTTTAGGTATGATGCAAATTGTTACTGCACACAAATGGTATATTAAATGTACTATTTTAATTGATAATAATTTTTCTATAACTGATATAGCTATGATTGATAGTGGTGCAGATGTAAGTTGCATTCAGGAAGGATTGATTCCTACTAGATATTTTCAAAAGACTACTCATTTGGTGAAATCCGCTTCTGGTCATGCTTTAGATATAGAGTACAAATTGCCTAATACTCATATTTGCCAGAATAAAGTCTGTATTCCACATTTCTTCTTTTTGGTAAAAAACCAGTTATACCCTCCAATCATACTTGGAACACCTTTTATTAACGCAATTTATCCGTTTAATAATATAGATAAACATGGTTTTTCTGCTACTTATCAAGATAAAAAGATAAGCTATTCCTTTGTTACAGATCCCGTAACTAGAGATATTAATGCCTTGATTAATATGAAACAAAGGCATGTTGATTCACTACAATTAGAAATTCTTAGTATGAATATATTTGATACTATACAATCTGCAAAAGTTCAGCAGAAGATTAAATTAATTGCTGAAAAAATGGCCGTTGATGTTTGCGCCGATCACCCTAGTGCCTTTTGGAACAGGAAAAGGCATATTGTAACTCTTCCATACGAGGAAACCTTCTCTGAGGATGATATTCCTACTAAATCTCGACCTTGCCAGATGAATGCTGAGCTAGTTGAATTCTGCAAAAACGAGATTGATAGTTTGTTACAAAAGGGTTTGATAAAACCCTCAAAATCTCCTTGGTCATGTTCTGCCTTTTATGTTAATAATGCGGCAGAGAAGGAACGAGGTATTCCTCGCTTAGTCATAAATTATAAACCATTAAATAAACATCTGAAATGGATTAGGTATCCTATCCCTAATAAAAGGGACTTGCTATCCAGATTATATGACGCCAATATATTTTCAAAATTTGATTTAAAATCTGGTTATTGGCAAATTCAAATATTTAGAGAGCATACTTATAGGACTGCTTTTAATGTTCCATTTGGGCAATATGAATGGAATGTTATGCCATTTGGTTTGAAAAATGCCCCTTCTGAATTTCAAAAAATTATGAATGATATTTTTAACCCATATTTGGATTTTATCATCGTTTATATTGACAACATATTGGTATTTTCTAAAACTCTGGAGATGCATATTAAGCATCTTGATATTTTCAAAAAAATTGTTATACAAAACGGTTTAGTAATCTCTAAGCCCAAGATGAGTCTATTCCAAACAAGTGTACGTTTTCTAGGTCATAATATTTGCCAGGGAAAAATTACCCCGATACAAAGATCTATTGATTTTGCCTCAAAATTTCCTGATGTTATCACTGACAGGACTCAATTACAAAGATTTTTGGGAAGCCTAAATTATATTTCCCCTTTTTATAAAAGTTTGTCACGAGATCTAGCCCCTCTATACGATCGGCTAAAGAAAGATCATAAACACCCTTGGACTAACCAACATACTGAGTTAGTCAAAAGTATTAAAGGGCGTGTTAAATCTTTACCATGTTTAACCCTTGCCAATCCTACTTGGCAAAAGATTATCGAGACAGATGCGTCTAATGTTGGATATGGAGGGATTTTGAAACAAGTAAATCCCAATAATAAGAGTGAATACTTAATAAGATTTCACTCTGGTAAATGGACCGAAGCTCAAAAGAAATACGCTACTGTGGCGCATGAAATGTTAACTATTGTTAAGTGTGTATTAAAATTTCAAGACGACTTATACAACCAAAAGTTTTTGATAAAAACTGATGCTCAATCGGTTAAATACATGTTTGACAAAGATTTTAAGCACGATGCTTCAAAATTAATATTTGCTAGATGGCAGGCTCAGCTAGCACCTTTCGATTTTGAAATACAATACAAAAAAGGAATTGATAATTCCCTTCCGGATTTTCTATCCCGGGAATATTTAGAATAGATTATGTGTTATTATACCATGTTTTTGGATGATAAGGTACTAATCACTATTCTTAAAGTGATTAAATTAAATAGAGACTTACAAGAAGTTATACTTGATATTATTATGACTGACATTATTCAAACAAGGGAAGAAGAACACTCTAATTTTCAAGAAGTTATTGATATTCTTCAGTTAATTGAAAATGTGTGTCCCTTCGGTCAAGATGATATCAGCACTAGAATTATGTTATCCTTTTTAATTCATAATGATTTGCAATCACTTTTTAATGAATAATGATTTGCAAATTCCGCAGAATGGACCCTTCATGGGTCACCCGGGGCAGAGGTAGGGGAAGATCTTCCCCTAGTAAGACTTATTCTCAGGGATCGTCATACGGATCCTCATCAACCTCTCCAGTAATACAAAGAGGAAAAAAGAGTTTGATAAACTCAAAGGTGCCGCATACAGGAGAATCCTCAGGACATTCTATACATCTGGAAGATATTCCAGAAGACAGTCCGTTATACGGACATCTGCAGGCTTATTTAGCATCTAAAAAGCAAAGTGATACTTTTGCTTCAATTGCTAAGGAAGAAGACAATGATGATATCAAGTCATATGAAAAGTTACCAAAAAGAGAAATGATATTTCTCCTTGAAAACTCTGAGATTCAGAGAAAAGAAGAACCGTGGAAAATATTTCAGAGATATCTGATTAATGGATTATACTATCCGGGTGAATCATATAAAACTCGCACCTATTATGAAACTATCCTGATCAGTACAGGTAGTGCAGAATTCCAGCACTTTTCAGGTTATAACACAAATGAAAATGTTTATAACTTTTCAAAGGTCATTATCAAACAGATTATATCTGTTGAAGAATGGGGTATTTCCACAATGAAGGAAAGGCAGATAAGCCTTAATAAATCACCAATGAATTTCACTTATTGGGATTATATTCAAGCATTTGATAGAGTGCTTTATTATAACAATGAAAGACATAAGCATACTTGGTTTATCAAGGTATGCGCCAAGGTATTTACAGGACCTATCCCTAACTGGTTTTTAAACTGGTGGTCATACCACGGTCCTACTACCAAAATTTTGCCTGAACCATTCCTGAAATTATACAAAGAATGGACAAAAGCCTCTCCGTTCTTAACAGATTTATATCACGCAGATCATATCTGCTATTTAGAAAAAATTGATCAGATTTACTTCTTTATTGAATTTTCTATCCCCTGGATCCATAAATGGACCCCGGAAATGGGTTATACGGAAGAACAAATCCCTTGTTTATATAGGGTATTCTACAACCATTTTTGGGACAAATTGATGAAAACTGATCCCAAAACAAAGACGTTATACGGCCAAGAATTATTAGATTCTATAAAAACACAAATTCATTTATATATGACAGCCCCTCAAAAAAGGATAGTAGAAGAAAGCACTGTTAAACATATTGCTCGGAGAATATCAATCCAAGATGGAGATAAAATGGATTTGATAAATCAATACTTGGAAGGGTTGAAAAGAAATCTGCTACTGTCACTAGATCAGTGTGAAAAATCAGACACTTCAATGAGAAGTGAGACGAGTGGTGATGACCTCGTAGAAGATACTCAACCTATACAGCCAGAAATGATATTATCTGACAGAGAAATTGACAAGGTGGAAGAATTCCTCCAACAGATGCAAAATATGGACAAAAAGAAGACTTGACAGCTTATCAGCCGCCAGGACCCACTTAAACAGTAGATACACTGTTCATCAACAGTAGAAACACTGTTTATCTACAGTAAAAACACTGTGTAGGGACCCAGATGTGGGACCCATTTTACTATTCAAGATTCTTTTTTTTGTTATTTAAGAATGCTTCTTCATTTGAAGAAGAGAAGGCCGGAACCCCCCTCTCTCTACTTTCTCTCTCTCTCTCCTCTCTCTAAACCAACCCCCTTTGTAAAGATTTAGTTTATACTTTGTAAATCAGTTGAAGTTAATAAAAGTTTTGAAGTTCAGTTCATCTTCAGGGCCTTGCTTCTCGGCCTTCAAGGTACTTATTCTCTTTTCTTTTTAGTATTTTATATACTTAGTTTCTCTCCCCAGCCGTGACTATGTCCGGCTAAACGGATTCATATCTATGTTGAAGAACTAATTTCTCTTGCATATTAATCATGAAGAATCCAGACTCTTTCAAAATATAAAGAAATTTTAATATAGTTTCTTGATTTGGTTCCAAGATGGTGGTACAGTCGGTTCTGGTACTACTCTTATTGGCTTTGCCTTAGTGGCTACGTCTAGCCAGCTGTGACATTAAAGCCCGCTGAAGTTGTCAAAAGGGCTACCTCTTTCACAGTTAGAACTGCTAGACACATGGGCTCAGTAAGAGTATGTATCGGGCTTAGACAGGCCCCTTACTTGGGTAAAAGGATGTAGATCCTTCCATACAGTCATTAAACTATAATAGAATTTCCGTATATTTCGAATCCTTATTGGTCGTGCGGACTACCGCCAACCTTTAAAAGTGTACTAAAGCAGCTAGATCTGGATGGCCGTGCGGACTACCGCCCGCCTACCTAGATCCTGGTGTTAAAATGGTATCAGAGCCTAGGAATTTTCATGGTAATTGTGTAATAGATATGAAAGATTCAACATAGATATGAAGCTTTTGGAATGGATCTGGGAGAAACAAGTACTAAAAGTACTAGACTTGAAGAGGTAGATATACCTCAAAACCTTGATTTGTTAAATAAATGGACAATTCCTAAAGTTTCTATAAAAACCATTTATGATTATGGTTGGTTTGATAAACTTTCTTCTAAACAATTGATAAAAACGACTGAACAGTCTTTAGCATTAAATTCATCTGAACAGACTATTCGTTTGTTAAACAAGCATGATATAGATTTATATAAACATCATTACCATTATGTGCATATTGGTATGGTTCAAATTGCTTTTAAACCTTTAACCCTTAAAGGGTTACCAGAGACCTTCTTAGCAGCTCTTAGAGATGCTAGAAATCTGAATTTCAGACAGTCTCTAATGGGTTCGATAGAATCTACAGTGGCCTATGGTCCAGTATATTTTAATACTCAACCCAATTTGCAACTATCTCTTTCTGATGTTAATATTCTTGATGCTTTAACTTTAAATGTGAAAACGCATGGTTATAATTATGCGCCTGGTTCTGAACTTATATGTCTGTCCTATAGGATTTATTTCAAATTATTATCTACTTTAAATCCGAAATGTAAGTTATACGATACTTCGGATCAGACCATATTGGTCGAAACCAATTTTGCAAAGTCCAAGGTCACCACTAGGAGACCTATCAGATGGGAGGAAATTAATTTTCCAACTACATGGACTTTAAATTCTGTTATATCCCCAAGTCAGATTACTAACGACTTGTCAAATACGGAATTTTCGCATGTCACTCAAAATCCGGATGGTAGGATTTGTATTCAATTTGATGATAAGTCTGCTATTTATAATAGACATTCCTTTTCTAATCACAGACTTCTACCTGCTATGCAACATATTTCCCCTGTTGAACCAGTTTACGGTCCAGCTCGCAATCGTGCGGCTTCTTTACACACTATTGCTAGTGATAAGCCTGATTCCAAGGTTAAGAGGGTTGAAAGGGTTAAGGTCTGCATTCTCGGTTTATCAGCATACCTATGATTTTGTTTAACAATCCCTTTGAGTTTATTAAACTCTGACCAAGTCTCAGTTTTATAATCAGAAACGGTCTCCATTTTATCAGCAAAATTTTTTGATAAATCAATAGGTCTAATATTTAAACCAGAAAGCTTTTTATCTAAAAGCTGAGCTAAGTCATCAAGAGATTTAAATTTAAAATCCTGAATCTCAGGAGGTCTTTGAATATGGGTAAGAATGTTTTGATCAACTGTTTTACTTTCTGAAGTGGAGGCAATATCAGTTGGTCCTTTCTTAGTACCCATTTTTTTATTAAAATAGTCAAATCATCAAGTTTTTTATCAAGAGAACCAATATGTTCTCCTAAAATTTTAACATATAAACCCAAATAATTGTTTTGAGAAATCAATTTATTAATTTCTGCAATACTAATAGCTGCCACATTATTATCAATAAATTTTTGAAAGGCAGTGAAAGTAATACCAGTATTATTAGGTAAAATAAAGGGAGCCTGAGGCGGATAAATTGCTTTAGTAATATTACCACTCCCGTCTTTATAAGATCTTTCTAATACCTTTATATAAAGAGGTAAATAAGTTGTTATAAACCAAGGAACAAAATACATAATTTGATTATGTAAGGCACAAGTTTCATAAAATTCTTGAGATATATTACTCAAATCCTCTTTACTATAAGTATCAAAAAACCATGTTTTAAACTGGTTCCATTTTTCACTAAAAAATTCTTTTTGAATATAAATACGGGCCCTAGAACCTGGGCTAAAATCAATTTGGTGTGGAATCATTAAATATTATTGGGGTCGAAATCCATCTCGGATAGAGAAGGAATATCCTTATCTGAAATATTGTCATTATCTTGAACAATATTTGTTTGAGGGTTAATCTTAACTAACCAAAAATAAAGAATAACGAATTTAAAGGTAGGGGAAGTGTTAGTGAGTGAATTGAACGCTACTACAAATTTTTGTCATAATGCACAGGATGTACCTACACAGGATCATCTTTTCTGTACTAGTCAGGATTCTGGTTTATGTAGTAATAGTTTGAGTAGTACGCCACTTGGATTTCGTAACCATCTAGCGGGGCGGTTCAACAGATCTTGTGGTCTAAGGCGAAATCATATTGACAGACTCTTAAATTTATGTTATAAAATTTTTACACTCAACAACAATTTTTTTTTTCTGAACAACAAATTAATCATTTAAAACAAAAATAGCGAATTTCAAAAAAAAAAAAAAAGAAGAGTACAAAGAATAAAGTAGTGGATTATCGAATATTGAGGTCCACAACTCAAAGTGAAAATTTTGATTTGGCTATCATCACAATCAAGAAAAAGAAATAAACGTACATAACGTAATAGCTTAAGTTTTGAGCATTGATAGTGTCAGAAATATTTACTGATCATGATCAATTTAAACTATAACTACAGTTCATTCTATTAATTAGTAGCATTTATTAGTGAATATCTAAAATTAATTGTAAATAACCTAATATGATATGTTGAATTATACTAAAAGAAAATCGGTGCATGAATGCTTTTGTGTTCATGCAGTTTCAAAGAAGATTGTAAAAGAAATTCATTTTACTGTCGATATATAATCTTATGTAAAAAGGATAAAATTAAAATTGAAAAGTGAAGCAAATATATTAATTAGTGAGTGAGAAAATTATCATAAATTATAGACTTATTAGTATAAGATAACCTCAATCAAATAACAAACAAATATACTTTAACACTTTTCTTTATAATAATTATTTATATAAATTCTATAATATATAGTAGTCATAATAATAAAAGATTGAGTAAATTTGGGGCCTTCAAATTTTGGGGCCTAAGACAATGACCTCATCGGCCAAGCCTTTAGAGCCACCCTGCCATCTAGGCTCACTAACCTAGTAGATATTGATGCCGCAGAATCTATTATAGGTGCTTCTACGCACCAGCCCTTGTACTTGTCACTTAGTTTTAATTGTATTTAATCTTTCATGACCCCAAAAAAAAACCTTGGAAGAAATTCTTTGGAAGGGCATCTGTCACAAGTCATTAGTTATGGTGACTTTTCCAATTCCAAAATGTTTTTTTTGGTCATTTTTATATACTATTTTCTAAGAATTTGTTATACATTAACTGTCTTCAGCAAGGAGAGGAACTGGTATATCAAAAATATATAATTGGAGAGTCCTAGAAGATATTGGAAATGAAACTTTTTTCTAAAAAAGAATTAACCCAAATAACAACTCATCCAACCAATTAAACTAAAAATAACCGGTTGATATATAATATATGTATAATTAATGTACAACTTTAAAGGAAAGCACATATGTGGCTAGTTAGGGCCTTACTCAAAGTGATTATTGGATCCAATTTTTTATATTTTTTTGAATCCTAGTATCAATTTAGTCCAAAATACATTTGAAGAGTATGTATCTATATCCACTATATTGTTGGGCCTTGGAGCTGATTACATCATCAACTTGGGAATTTTTACCTAGTTATGTTACATTAGAAACTTATTTACCTATATTCTCTATGTTTTGTAGTTTTTAATAAATATTTAGGTCGTTCTTACAAATTATGTATACTGCTCCTTAAGAGGCTCTCATCCCATTATTAGTGCCTTCAATTAAAGGATTCAATTACATCATATCCCTTTTTTCCCCTCTCCTCTTCTCTCTCCCTTTTTTTTTGTTACATCAAAATTCCTTACTCTATGCCCAGAATCTCCATCTTAATCTTCACATTGAAAATGAAGAAATATTCAGGAATTGTATGATAACTGTATCATAATTGTATTTGTGTATTAGATACGTCAATGTTTAAAACATAATTGTATCACAATTATATCTTTATGGTACATTAATACCCAAAATAATACCTGATACAATACTAATAAAGTAATTTATAATTATCATATATTTGTGATATAAACTGTGAAATTCGTCACAAACTCACAACTGCTCGATCGTAACAATATACATTGAATGTACAGTTATCATACATTTATAATACAATTCCTTCAACGATTATGATATATATATATAATTATAATACAATTGCAATACATTTCTAAAAAATTGTGACACAACTATGATCTTCATATTCTTCAAGTTTCAATCATAATTCTATACGATAAATCTAATAAAATTATATTATAATTGTATTAGTATTGTATCAAGTATTATTTTGGGTATTGATGTATCATATATAAGTCACATACTATGAGCACGTAAATTTTGCCCAATATATATAATTACTTCTAGAAAAATTCAAAAATAGCTTTTAATTATTTTTAGAATTCTAGAAATTTTGCTATATTTTACTTGATTTGTTTTGTGCGTTTATGTTTGATGCATTTGTAGTAGCATTTTAATTCCTAAGAAAATATAAATTTTTTCATGTTTACATTTTTCTTTTAGATTTTAATTGCATAATTAATTGCATTTGTAAAACACTAAAATACCAAAAACACATCAGTAATTTTACATGCATTTGTTAGTTAAATAAATTAGTCAATTGTAGATTAAAATAGGTAAGTATGTTTAGTTTTGCAAAATTTGTTTGGGTTAGGTATCTTAATTAAAAGGAATTTTTACATTCATATGCCATATAGTAAACTATATTACTTTCCATGTTTAACATTTAATATAATTACCTTTTATATACTTAATTACCATTTATGTACCATTTTAGGATTTTAATGGTATTAATTAGTCTCCTAATTTTACTCAACCGTATATTCTCACTCCTCCAAGTTTCTCTCTCCAAATCCCACCACCTCACTCACGTATCAAACCACACCCCACGATTTCCTCTTCAATCACCCATGATTTTCTCTTCTAAAACCAACGAAAATCTATAACTCCTCCACCATTGACAACTATTAAAAAGTTTTGAAGCTTTGAATTCGAATTTGGGTTTTCAAAAGACATTTGTTTGTTTGGATTGGATGTTGTTGCAAAGAATTGAGAATTCTCTCTACGTTTCTCTCTATCTCTCAATCCCAAATTTCAATAATATAAAGCAAAGGAAAAGAGAGCAGCAATTCTACCATTGACAACCATTAAAAAGCTTGAAGCTTTGAATTCGAATTTGGGTTTTCATAAATCATTATTTGTTTGGATTGGGTGTTGTTGAAAATAATTGGGAATATGGTTTGGAGTTTATATCTCAATTTTGAGGGGTTTTGGTGAAGATTAGACTTGGTTTTGGCTGAATTTCAGATTGAAACTTGAAGAAGAAGAAGAAGAAGAAGAAGAAGAAGAAGAAGAAGAAGAAGACATGACATACATTATATTGCAGAAAAATTGTAGAAAAATTATAGACTGTTGTTTATTTATTTTTCTTTTATTCATTTAACTATTGTATGAAAGTTGAATAATATTGTATGAAAATTATATTTAAGTGGTATTATATTGTAGTTGTATATAACTGAGTAGAAATAATATACGCAAATTGTAGATAATTTGTAGATAAGTTGTATAATATATAATTAGTTGTATGAAATTTATTTTTACTGTGTATAAATCAGATACAAAATATACAAAAGACATATTGTATAAATTTTATATAAAATTTATATTTAAGTTGTATGCTATTGTAGTTGTATTTAACTGGGTGGAAATAATGTGTAAAAGTTGTAGAAAATTATTGATAAGTTGTAGATAAGTTTTATAATATATAATTAGTTGTATGAAATTTATTTTTACTATGTATAATTAGTTGTATGAAATTTGCTTGTCTTGATATGCTTGTCCTACTTCAATAAACTTTGTGTACTATTTGTTATTATTGTACTTTCATATTCCTCTATAATGAGAGATGTTGGCATATCAAGTAACTTTAGTGTTCCAGACGAACCTGCGTGAAAATAAAGATAAATTCTGTTATGAACAGTTTGTAGAAATTTTGTAGAAACATTGAAATTCTGTATTTCATTTTAATTTTTCAAATAATATGTATTTGTTTTGTAGAATAAATGTAGAAATTTTGTAGATATTGTGAAAATCCATATATATATATATATATATATATATATATATATATATATATATATATATATATATATATATATATATATTACTCTGACATGTAGTTTATTTTATAGATAAAATGTAGATAAAGTGTAGGACATTGATACACAACTAGAATTTGATAGAAAATGTAACAACACAAATATGCAATTGTGTTCTCATTGGTGATACTCAATTCCATATTGAAATCGCGAACAGTTATACATAGCGGATATGATATTAAGTTTTTGTTTTCCTTTTTCGTCTCCATGTATACACAACTACAATATAATACCACTTAAATACAATTTTTATACAATGTTATTCAACTTTCATATAATAGTTAAATGAATAAAAGAAAAATAAATAAACAACATTCTACAATTTCCGCAATATAATTATATCATGTCTTCTTCTTCTTCTTCTTCTTCTTCTTCTTCTTCTTCTTCTTCATCATCATCATCATCTTCTTCTTCTTCTTCTTCTTCTTCTTCTTCTTCTTCTTCTTCTTTCAATCTGAAATTCAGCCAAAATCAAGTCTAATCTTCACCAAAACCCCTCAAAATTGAGATATAAACTCCAAACCATATTCCCAATTATTTTCAACAACACCCAATCCAAACAAATAATGATTTTTAAAAACCCAAATTCGAATTCAAAGCTTCAAAGCTTTTTAATGGCTGTTAATGGTGGAATTGTTGCTCTATTTTCCTTTGCTTTGTATTTGATTTCTATAAGTTTTTCGGATGTATCGATCATTAATTGTTGTGCTATTGTAGAAATCAATAGACTATAACTCGCATCCTCATCGACTACAATGCCATCGACCTGAAATTCTCTAAATCTCCCACAGCTATCCCAATTCTCATTCAGTTATAGTATAATTGAGATTTTGAACATAATTGTATTTGTTGCAGAAGAATTGTAGAAGATTTAGTCGTTTTTGATTTGTAAAATCAGAAAAAATATTGAAACATAGTGTATCACAAAAACAGAGCGTGATTTGCGTTGTAAAATATGTGAAAGAATATTTAATTCCCCAATAGTAGCGCGTTTAAATAAGGAAGCCTACAACTACAATAATTCCTTATTTAATGAATTGTCTATATTTTGTAGAAATACTATTAGCATGGCGGGTAATATGTAAACTATGAACATATTTGGTAATATAATTTCCTATATGGTATAGGAACGAAAATTCCCCTAATTAAAATTGGTCAAAGTTGAAATTAAAGGAAAGGAAAAAAGGAAAGGCTGTTTGGGCTTACTCCAGATTGAGCCAAGTATGTATCCAAATTTTGCCCCAGACCCGGTCCAAAACCCTTAACCTCAGAGACAAATAAACGACATAGTATCAGCCCAATACTACGCCGTTCTTTACTCTTAAACGACCAAACCCCCTCCCCATTCTAAGACTCCATTTTTCCCCATTTACACCCAACCCTAGCCGAACAAAAATTCAAAATTGAGTTTTGATAGGTTGTTTCGGATTCAAATAATTCAAAATCAAAGTTGTAGTTGTTTGTTGTTGATTTACCTGGGTTTCGAACTTTCCTTCCTCCGGTTCGGGTTTTTGATGCTCATCACTGTTGAACTTCACCAACTAGGAGTTCTAGGCTTTTATTTGGTTTTTTGCTGTTGTTTCCCTGCTTTAGGTAAGTAAACCCTCACTTATCCTTTATTTCGAATTTATGGATAAAACTTTGTTGTATTCCTGCCGAGTTCTGTTGTGGTACGGGATAGTTCAGAAAATGAAATTGGGAAACTTGGTTAATGATCGGAATAGAGGCTAATTGCAAAATAGTTTAGTATATTAGCACTTAAGTCCCTTGAGTTTTATTTATTTAGAGTTTTATCCTAGTAGTGTAGCTTTTATCTTTAAAAGACATGTGTCCATTCTTATCCCTTTGTATCAGTTAGCATAGTACCACCTCTGTTCGTTTCTCATTGGTTGTCCAGGTGGTCACAGATGTAAGACCCTTACCTTATTTAGCCCAGCAGCATCCTTGTAAAGATCCATTAAAGAATGGAAAATCTTATTTAATCTTTTTACTTAAATTCTGCAAATTTTCCTTTTCTGTTCTTTCTTAGCTAAATCACTACAATTGGTATCTAGAGCCAGGCTTTCCCTGTGACTTTCTGGTAAGTCATGTTGGAGTCACACAAGGATAAAGCTCCCGATGATGGTTGGAAAAAAAATTGAAAATCAGCTCCAAGTATATATTAATGAATCTAAAAATGGATGAAAATGCTTGAACAGAATCAAGTTCATTTGCATGCAGAGGCCACACAAAGACAAGTAGAGAACAATCGTAGACTTGACACTTTGTTGGGCCGTCTAGAGATAGAACAAAGATCGGAATCAATGGCTTCAGGGAGATCCGTTGCAACTTTGGCCATGGGTGATTCAACAATAGAAAGAGGAGAAACTTTGGTAACTGGAATGCGCAGACCCTCTCTTTTACCAGTGACACCAAAATTTTCACAAACGGGAAGGAATTTGTCTCTAGCTACCGCTCCCTTCAATCCTATGGTTTCTGCTACGACACCCATTACACAATTTGGGCCTTCAACATTTTACAGTTCAGGACCTTCTTTGTACCCTCCAACACCACTTTCACTCACTCAACCACCAAGAACTACCAATTTTTCATCTATACCAATTTCTTTGGCTAACCCTGTTTTTAACACAAGTATTCCAATGAACACCACTCAAGTTAACTCCTCCTTAACCCAAATACCTGTCACCACTACCCTCCTACCACCTCTAGCTTATCAGGCTATTATGAATAGTTCATTGGTGCAACCCAATAGTCAACATAATTTACAGCCCACTACCCAAATTTTCAGCCCTTTTAAAGGCCTAAAAGTTAAGCTAAGTTTTCCTGATTTTGACTGTGACTACCTGCGAGGTTGGATAAGACGATGTGAGAAGTACTTTGAATTGTATCAAATTGAGGCTACTGAAAAAATGAGTTATGTGGCTTTCCATGTCAAAGAAAATATGGATACGTGGTTTGATGTGTATATGATGGAACATGGGGGGTTGTAACATGAGAAACTTTTTGTTTGGATGTTTGCCGAAGGTATGGTAACATTAGACCTTTGGACATTGTGGTTGAATTTAATAGGCTACAACAACTGACAGATGTTGAAAGCTATTTTAACAAGTTTGAAGACCTACGTTTTTACTTGTTATTAATTAATCCTATCTTTAATGAAGCCTATTTTGTGTATTGTTTTATTAGAGGATTAAAACCTGATTTGGAGTCTATGGTAAGAGCATCTAATCCTTAGACAATGATAGATGCTTTAGAAGTGGCCAAATTACATGAAAAGACCTTGGCAGTCATCTATAAAAATATTCAACCACCAAAGATTTCCATCACTCAGCCCAAAATAACTTTTCCCCCAAGCCCCAAAGCAATCATTGGCCCAAGCCCAAAAAACTTACCACTCATTGTAACCCGTAATCCAGCAACTTCACAAAATAACCCTTCCTTGGAAACATTACGTGAAAAGAAGTTGTGTTGCAAGTGTCACGACAAATATTTTCCTGGGCATCAATGCAAAGTGAAAGCCCTTAATTCTATAGAGGGTACTGAAGCAACAACAATATTTGAGGAAGGGGAAAGTTCTGATGTAACGGAGGAACAAAAATCTGAAGTAAATGATGAAGAGGCTATGGTAAATGCAATGGAGGAATGCGAAGAAGAAGAAGAAGCTTGGATTAACATGTTGGATGGCCCAGATAGAAGCCCAAACACCATAAAGATTCCAGGAATACTGCAAAATGAACCCATATTCTGTTGGTGGACTCGGGGGCAACACATAGTTTCTTGAACCCCCAACTGGCAGAAAAATTGAAACTAGTCATGCATCTAATGGTTAGGCCCATTAAGGTTAGGGTAGCCAATGGAGGGATTATGTGGAGTAAGATTTCTTGCCCCAACGTAATCTGGCAAATGCAAGGTGAATTCTTCAAATTTGATTTACTATTAATGAAGGTTGGAGGTTGTGATATGGTGTTAGGAATGGATTGGATCGACATGATAGCACCCATGGTTATAAATACTAAGCCTCATAGTGTGTCTTTCATGAAAGGTAGTCGAATGGTGACATTGGTTGGATATCCAGATTCACAATCCATGGCTAAAATGGATTCAAGGTTAGTTTATGGGCTGCTTAACAGAGCTGGTTGTAATTGGGTGGCTCAAACATGTTACTTGGAATCAGTAGAACCAAATGAAAAATTGGTTCCAGCTCTTGTGAAAGACATTTTGTCTAAGTATACTGATGTTTTTAATGATCCTACTGCATTACCTCCGGCTCGATCGTGTGACCATGCCATTGAGTTAGTTCCTGGTGCAAGGCCTGTTAATCAGAGACCCTACAGTTATTCACATGAGCAGAAAGACGTCATTGAGAAAATCATCCTAGAAATGTTGGAGGCAAAAATAGTAACTAGCAGTACTTCTCCTTTTTGTTCACCTGTGATTCTTGTCAAGAAGAAAGATTCAACATGGAGATTATATGTAGATTATCGGAGGCTTAACGACATTACCATTAAAAGTAAGTATCCCATTCCTGTAGTAGAGGATTTACTTGATGAGCTTAATGGCGCTCATTATTTTTCTAAGTTGGATCTACGTTCAGGTTACCATCAGATACGCATGAAAGCGGGTCATGAACACAAGACGACATTCAAAACTCATCATGGGCTGTGGGAATTTACCGTGATGCCGTTTGGGCTTACAAATGCGTCGGCGACCTTTTAAGCACTCATGCACCAAATTTTTGGGCCTCACTTAAGGAAGTTCGTCTTGGTTTTCTTTGATGATATTTTGGTTTATAGTGCGTCGTTCAAAGAGCACTTGGACCATCTAAGAGAGGTTTTTGGACTGTTAGCTAAACATTTTTGCCAAACGGTCTAAATGCAGTTTTGCCCAAACTCGAGTGGAATACTTGGGTCATGTCATTGTGAGCACGTGATTTTTGCCCTATATAAGAATTACTCCCAATAAAAAAATTCAAAATAAAACAATTTTCCTTTGTGTGCAATTTTTGAATTTTCGTGGTATTTTTTTTTGGATAATTATTTGTATTTTTGTTTGTGCATGTTTATTTATTATATTAATAAAAATATATAAAAATATGTCGCATTTGCATTTAATATTTAATTCTACAGTAGGATTAATTAAGTTTGTTTTACAAAATAAAAAAATCATAAAAATATGTATTTTGCATTTTTAGCATTTAACGTCCAAATTGTGTGATTTTATCGTTAATTGCCATTTAATTGTGTGTTAATTGTTATTAGGAGCTAATTAGTATTTTTAGATAATTTTGGGTTTTATAATTTAATCTTAACATTTTAGCTTTATTAATTAGGAAATTGAATAAATAGAAAAGAAAAAAATAGAAGAAGACCGGATTGGGCCTTTTCTTCAATTTTTAAACCACAGGCCCAAAGATACCCAACCTTCCCCTACGACCCGGTCCATTTCGACCCGGGTCGACCCAGTCCATAACCCCAAAGACCCAACACCCCTATTTCCCTATCTTTCATTTCAAAACAAAACCCTAAACCTAACTGTTGAAAAACTACCCGCCCCCTTCTTTTCTTCTTCTTCCTCGACTCACCCCAACGACCTCCGAACTCCCCTCCAATGGCTTCCCTCCCATGTCTGCCCGTCGACCACCCTCCAGTCCACCAGCCTCCTCCTCACGACCAGCTGTTGCCGTTGCTTCGTCTTCTTCTCCGTCCAAATGAACCCCATCAACGACCCCTGCCATGGCTGCCCTTTCTCCTGCAACGAACAACCATGAACACCTCAACAACCACCATCGCTGCGTCTGCTCCCTCACGTCCAAACGACCCTCAGCCACGCCAAAAAAACCAGTGTTGCTGCCCGTTTCCACCAGCTGCTATAACAGCAGTGACAAACACACACACACACTCAGTCGCCATGGCTGTTGCTACTGCTGCTTTGTCCAGCTTCGACCATGGCTGCCCTCCGCCATTTCCATCACCCCATCGTCTAACAACTCCACCAGCTGACCACCAAAACCATCTCCACCATGAACGACCAACATCCCTGGCTGCCTCCTTCGTCTGCGTCCAAACGACCACCCCGTCCGCCATTAACGAGCAGCATGGCTGCTGCGTTGCTGCTTCTTCTGCTTCACCTCCCAGCTGCCTCGACGAGCATCTTCTTCACGTCCAAACCAGCTGCTTCCTTCTTCAGTCGACCACCCAAAGAAACCCCAACTCGCCGGAAAAAAAGAAGAAGAGAAAAATCATCAACTTCCCCCCTCGTCGCGACCAGGAGCATGGCTGATGTTGCTGTCGCTTCTTCGTCTTCTTTTTTCGCCATGACTGCCTCGTCGAGGTCCAGTTTGAGTTCGTCAAGTTTAAAGGGAAGGTGGGGGTTTTCGTTGTTCATCGAGATCCGGTACGTCGAGGTTGTTTGTTCGAGTTGTCCATTTCTGTTCGAGCTCGTCGTTGTTCATTTCTGATTAGTTGGTTTAAGTTTGATTTCTGTCCGTATTTTGTTTGATATTCTCAGATTTGTAATCAGTATATCTTTGATTCTTTTCTTGTTCGTTGTTATCATTTCTTGATTATTTTTTCAGTTTGTTTTATGTTCCTGTTTAGTTTTATTATAGAAGAGTGTTAGTTTAATCGCTTGAATCCGTCATCTTTGTTGTTTAATATAGATTTAATTCGTGTTCATTTTTTGTTTGAAATTCGTTTTTAATCCAGTGATTTAATGTGAGCTTATGTTTTGGTTTTTAATTTTTTGGTTTAGTTTGAATCATTCATCTTTATTGTAATGTTGTTGGATTTAATTTGAAGATCAATTGATTATTGAGTTTAGTGATTTGAATCCGTTTATTTGTTCTGTTTAAGTTTAATTTGAATTTGAGCTCAATGATTTGAATATACTTGTTTGTTATTGTTGTTGAATCTGAAAGTAGATTTGTTGTTTAAAAATATAGTTCAGTCAAAATAATTCCAGTTGTTTCTTTGCTGTTCATCATTTAGTTTGAATTTGTTGATTGAATTTGATTAAGAATTGGTTATAGCTGTTGTATTTTGGTTAGAATTGATTAGTTGAATTGGTTATACCTGATAGGGTAGAATGGTAAATTGCAGTATTGTCAGGGGTAGAATAGTAATTTCAGTATTTTCAGAGGGATATTTTTGGAATTGAAAATCTGAACAATTATTTATTTTGAGTGCTTTGTCTACCAAGCTAATAATATTAAATTAATGTATAAAATAATATGTAGTGGGGGACAAGACATAATGGTGGAGAATAATGCATTTGTTTAATCAATAATGGGGGACAAGACATAATAGTGGGGAATAATGCATTTGTTTAATCAATCATGGGGAACAAGACATAATAGTGGGGAATAATGCATTTGTTTAATCAACATGGGGAACAAGACATAGTAGGATTACGAGGCTCAAGAAAAGTTGATTAAATAAATAATAATTGCATTTTTTATATAGTAGTGGGTTTGGTAAGAGAAAGTGGATGGTTTTATTATTTGATTAATTGATTAAGGGGTCTGATATGAGACATAAATAGAGCAGACTTGGACAGAATGAAAAGGAGGAGAATGAGCTGAAAATAGAGAGAAAAAATTCGAAAAATATTAAAAGATTTTTAGGGATTCGAATTTGAAGAGAGTTTAAAAGAAAGAATTTTGTGAACATTAAGAGAGAATTAAGGGTTAAACATTAACTGGTTTTTCAATAAAAAAAGAAGAAGTTCACTTTGTTATTGCCCGTTGATTATTATTGGTGTTTCTGGATTTTCATGTGGTTTGTTTCTCGAGTTTAATTGGTTATTTGCTACTACTTCACTGGTTATTGCTGGATTTTATTCGGTTTTCAAATCTGTCACTGGGTGTTCCGTTTGTTGGATATTGCTGGTTATTTATTGTTGTTGCTGAGTTACATACTACTTTGCTGACTTTCTTCTTCTTGTATTGGCAATACCAGGTACACAACTGTAATTTTGACATTTTGTAAGCTGAAATGTGAAAGTATGAATACATATGAAGAATGGAATTTTAAAGTTTTAATTTAGCTTTTTCTTTGTTTCTTTTACTAATTGTATTTAGGCTATTTCATGTATTATTATTCTGTAAATTTCTGTCGCTCTGCATAACTAGGCATCTGGTAGTGATGTATTAAATAATACTTTGCTTTAACTTGATTATTAGGTAGTATATATTTAAGCATGCTTATTACTGTCAAACTGTTTAATAATTGGAATAAGAGGAAAATAACATAAGTCGGTCTTTACTAAATCAGCTTGGCAAAACTGATTAAGTTCACTAGTTATGAAGGTTTTAATATTGTCAACATTAAGTTAATCGAAAACATGTAGCTAAATTTAGTTAAAACATGAATTTAAATTAATTTCGCGAATTAGGCATTATGACATGATTTGAGTTCAAACAAGGCGAGTTAATGTTAAATTTAATAAATTTTAGAAATATGCATTAGTAATTAAGATTGATTCTAATTTTCAGTAGTTGTAAATAATTAATTTCAACAGTTCAAGTCATCTAACAATGCGAGTTTAATCTGGTTATGGGATAATTAGTTTCTTTTAAATATATATTATTTGACAATTCCATAATGTATTTATGATTACAATTTTAGTAATATTCATTTCCGTTAACATTTGTCTTAACATAGCATTTAATATGTTATTTTTAAGTATGTAATTAATTAGGATTTTTTCTCTTTTATTTTTTAGAGACAAATTTAATAGGAAAAAATGTAGGCACTTTAGGATTATCCTTTTAAAATAAATGAGATGAGCCTCGCCCAATAAAATGCACAAATTGCGGGGCCCTCGATAAATGTTTAATTGAATACTTAGACTTCGGGATGGGCCGTTTAGCAAATTTCACGGCCTTCCCCAAAGTAATAAAGCGTTAGACTCTTTAGGCACGATTTTAGTAATATTACATCCCTAAACTCGGGTGCGCATTTATGCGACCCAAATCCAAATCTCAACGGAGTCAAAATGTGTCAACAACCACTGGTGCATTGATTACGACGTGGTTCGAAACACATTTTCACGACGTTGCAATTCTATAATAATAAAAGCGGTTTAAAGTTGATAAAAGCACCTAAATTATAATATGTATTAAAATCAGATATCTAGCCATTACAACAGTTTAAGCGACCATGCTAGAATCACGGGATTCGGGGGTGCCTAACACCTTCCCTCGGGTCAACAGAATTCCTTACATAGAATTTTTGATTCGCAGACTTCATTTGGAAAGTCGAATATTTTCCTCGATTCGGGATTCAATCGGTGACTTGGGATACCATAAATCTCCCAAGTGGCGACTCTGAAATAAATAAATAAATCCCGTTTCGATTGTCCTTTAATTGGAAAAAACTCCCTTCCGCGCCCCTTTGCGGGTGGCGCGGGTGAAAAAGGAGGTGTGACAGCTCTGGCGACTCTGCTGGGGACCGAACCCAGAATCTCTAGTTCAAAATTCGAGCTTAGATGAATTGTTATATTTGGCTTTATTTATCATTTGATCTTATTACATATTTTAGCCTAAAGTGTGCAAAATGATGTTTTTTACTACTTTGATATTATTTGAACTGTACATATAAACTGTACCGAAACCTTCTCTTCTTACCTCTGGGGATGTGCTTACTGGTTGAGACTCCCTATTCTGTTAGTGTCATACCCTAAATAAAAGAGACTCGGAAAGTTTCTAAGCCGGCTGGCCTTTTGGTTCCCGGGAAGGAGCTCCTTCCTCAACTCGAGTTGTCCGCTCGGGTACACTGTCTAGAACATATACCCAGGTTGAACCTAGAATAACTTGACTTCATGCCGGATCCCTAGTAGGAATGTTTATTTGCATCATGTTGCATTTGGCTTAGGGGACTCAACACAGGGGTTGGGTCCGTCTAGGACAAGCAACCTGAAATGAAAAGACCATCTTGTTGCATCTTGTTTGTTTTGCACATTTATTTGCTTTAGATCTGCATGCTGACCGGCTTCTGAAATCAAGAATTTTGAAAAAAAAAAAGAGAGAAAAAAATATAGAAGTGTAGGGAGATAACTGCTTATTTTTTTAGAAAAATAAAACCAATGTCCAAGTAGTGTCAAAACCCTGCCGAAACTTTGATTTTTTTTTTAGTTTGATTTATTGGAAAAAAAGGAGTATTTTTTACAAAGTTTAGTTTATATGTGGCGAACTACGCTGATTTGATTCTCACCGGATGTGAGATATGTAGGCAGCCCTAATCGGGTCCAACCTCCCCTTTTGCTAAAATAGCCACAAAAAAAATGTCAAAATTTTAATTTTTGTCATAAATAAGTCGGATGATGTCCAACCTCTCCTTTGCAAAAATAGCCAAAAAAATGTCGAATCTTTGTCATAAATAAGTCGGTAATGCCGCTCATGTCAAATATAGCCAAGTGTCCCCAAAGGGACGCCGGAAGACTGACTTTGCATAAACGATCATCTTTGGTCATTCTTTTGGGTTGTGACCAGTTATCCCGCATAGCCTTAAAATCTTCGTCTCCGAAGTGCTGAAAGGTCGTGTTTGCAAAACCAGGTCTTTTATTATTTGAAAAACAAGAAAATAGTGAGTGGTCAAGTGAATACCGTTTGGTTTTTAGTTAAAATAAGTCGGCCCGGCTTTGGTGATGTCTTAAAACCATTCTTGCCGTGATAGCCTTAGAGTATCTTTTAGTTCTCGAAGGGCTATTTTCGTAAAAGAACGAACAAGTTTGTGAAAGGTCGTAAAATAATCCTTTCCGGCCTTAAAATTCATGTGAAAATGAGAAGGGGCCACGTCTGAAAAACAACCATTTGGTTAAAATTGGCATATAGGGGAGGGAATCTGGCTGTTTGTTTTTGAGTTTGTAATTCTTTGATTAGAGTATGCGGGTTATTTGATTTTCGAGACCGTTTGTTGTCTTTTGTCAAAGTCTGTTAGTATGGTCAGTTTTTAAACTTTTGTAATCAAGTTTGTTTTATTATGAAAATTGAAAATTCCAAAAAAATGTTTTATTATTATTCATCTTTTATTGGGCAGAACTACGCTCGGTCTGATTCATGCGGGGACATGATACGTAGGCAATCTACATAAGGTTCGACCACCGCTAAAAAGAAAAAAAAAAGTGAATAAAAAAAGAGGGAATGGAGGGTTTAAGAAAAAAAGAAAAAAAGAGGGAATGGAGGGTTTCCGAAACACTTGAAAAAGGCACAAATAAAACAAGTCGGGAGGATGCATGCGGTAGGAGCAAAAACATGTTAGAAATGGTTAACTGCCTAAGAACATTGCATCCCCCAACGTGCAATTGCAATATTTGTTAAAACTCTAACGCTAACAGGTTTGTTGTTTGTCCAATTCCAAACAGTTGGTTGTTAAAGCGTACAGGCACCATACAATTATCAAACAAGATCAAAAGGGCCTATACCAGAAAGCATGAGTGGCTCAGAAAATAGTGTTGAGTCGGAAAGGACGGCACATCAGATGTTGAAGGAGGCGATGGCCAATATAGAAAAAATGAGATTGGAAATGAATGAAATGCAGCTAGCCATGGCTAAGGTGCAAAAGGGGCCCGAACCACTCGTCACTCCTACTCCCCCACCAGGACACACGCCGGAATACCCTTCCCCTGACCCTTCAACAAGCTTCCCAAGCTACCACTACTATCAGGGGAGAGATTCCTATGACCCCCAAGCTCCGCCACCCAATCAGAACCCTCCACCACCAAATGTTCCTGTCTTTGTGGAACCTCTCCCAGCCACATTACAAAGATCGTCTAGTGAACCACTGTTCCAAGTTCATGACACCCAATATTTTCCTCCTGAACCCACTTTTAAAGCTCCTGAGCCATACACATATACACCCCAATTTGGGATCCCAGAGGAAGCTGAGAAACTGGTTAAGAACACAGAACATGAGGAGGCGATTCGAAAGGTCAAAAGCCTGGAGCAATCCTTCAGGAACATGCATGGGTTAGACCACCAGGTCAGCGTGACCTACAAGGATCTATGCCCTTTCCCTGACGTCCAATTGCCGGCAGGGTTCAAGATGCCCAAGTTCGATTTATACGAAGGGCATGGAGATCCTGTGGCACATCTACGGGGTTTTTGTAGCAAGATGAGAGGAGCTGGTGGCAAAGACGAGCTGCTGATAGCTTACTTTGGCCAAAGCCTAAATGGGTCAGCACTGGAATGGTATACAAGACAAGATCCGAGCAGGTGGTACACCTGGGACGATATAGCACAGGCTTTCGCAGGTCACTTCCAGTACAACCTTGAGATAGTCCCTGACCGTCTCACATTGCTAAAGTTTGAGAAGAAGCCCGGGGAGAGCTTTCGGGAATTTGGGTTCCGGTGGAGAGAACAGGCAGCCAGAGTTGATCCTCCAATGAGGGAAAACGAAATGGTGGACTATTTTCTGCAAACTCTAGAGCCAACGTACTTTGGTCACTTGGTGACGTCAGTTGGAAAATCCTTCAATGAAGTAGTGAAAATGGGAGTTATGATAGAAGAGGGACTTAAGTCCAATAAGATCCCGAGTTACTCGGCAATCAAGGCAACGACTCAGGCCATTCAAAGCGGCACGAGAGGTGCGCTTGGAAAGAAAAAGAGAGAAGAGGTCGCGACAATAGAGGCAGGCAACTGGTCCAGATCGAGAGGTCCTTCCCCTCGCTACCAAACCAGATCCCATTACCCAAATTATCCACACAATCCATACAACCCTCCACAACCCTATTATCTACCACAAGAACCCCATTTCTCTATCCATCACGCCCAAACTTACACCCAGCCTCTGGCTCGTCCACAATGGCGAGCGCCGGCTCACCAACACACATATCCTCCTCCACAAAACACATATCCACCACCGAGGGCCTACAGGAATCCTCTAGGGCCAAGCTTCCGCGGAAATCAGGCTTTCAGAAACGAAAGGATGCAGAAGCCGAGAACATTCACTCCGTTGGGAGAAACCTATACTACTCTATTTCACAAGTTGAGGCAGATAGGATTATTAAGTCCTGTTGAACCCAAATTGCCAAATCCCCTTCCCAGAAATCTGGACCATTCAGTAAGCTGTGAATATTGTTCAGGAGCTCTTGGGCATGATACTGAGAAGTGTTGGAAGTTGAAGACTGCCATACAAGATCTTATTGACACAAATAAGATCGAGGTTCAGGCACCAGAGGCACCCAACATCAATGAAAACCCGTTACCGGTGCACCATGAAGCCCACATGATCGAGATAGTGCATAAAGGAGGGAAACTTAAAACACACTCACAAACGGTCATGATGATTCGTGCCAGTCCGAACGAAAATTCGACCAGTGAAAAGGCAGTGGTACAATTGGGAAAAACAAATAACAAGCCATTTGTGGTAATGGGGAAAGGTTCGTATGTTGCTGCAAAGAAGCCAGAGACAGCCAAGGCAGTGCTGCAGGGAGTATCAAGCACACCAATGTTGGTAGTAAAGGGGGTCCACGTGGAACTAGTTGTTATCAGGCCAGTCATGCAGTTGCCGATAACAAGTGAGAAAGTTGTGCCATGGAGCTATAGTCAAGTGACAGTGATGCATAAGGGGAAGGATGTAGTGGAAGAAGTATGCGAAACTCAGGGACTAACTCGTTGGGGAAGGTGTTTTGTTCCCGCAGAATTGAGAAGGGTCAATCCTGTAACAATAAAGAAGCCAGTAACGGAGAAAGAAGCAGAGAAGTTTTTAAATAAGATGAAGGCACAGGACTACTCAATTATAGAGTAGTTGAGGAAGACCCCGACCCAGATTTCATTGCTATCTTTGTTAATCCATTCAAGTGATCATTGTCAGGCCTTAATGAAGATTCTGAACGAAGCCTATGTCCCGGACAAGCTCTCAGTGAACCATTTGGAGATAATAGCGCACAAAATCTTCTAAGTAAACCAAGTAACATTCTCTGACGATGAGTTACCGGTAGAGGGTACTGAACACAACAGAGCACTCTACCTGACGGTAAAATGAGAAGAATCGATGGTCACCCGAGCACTAGTTAATAATGGGTCAAGTGCCAATATCTGTCCTTTGACCACTCTGAACAAACTAAAGGTTGTTGATGATAGGATCCACAAAAACAGCGTCTACGTCCGAGGTTTTGATGGGGGCGGTATTGACACAGTGGGTGATATTGTACTGGAATGAACCATTGGTCCAGTCGAGTTCACCATGGAATTTCAAGTGATAGATGTGGCGATGTCGTACAATCTTTTATTGGGACGACCCTGGATCCACGCAGCTAAAGCAGTGCCTTCTAGACTGCATCAAATGGTCAAATTTAAATTGGATAGACAAGAGATTGTGGTACACGGGGATGACGGCACACATGCCGTTAGTGATGCTATTGTGCCCTTCATAGAAACTGGCGATGACAAGGGCCCATGGGTTTATCAGGTTTTCGACGCAGTCTCAGTAGACAAAATTCCTGAGGGTGGGGGCCTTCCACTTCCCAGAATCACAGCTGCAACCTTCATGATAGCCTCAGAGATGTTGAACAGCGGGTTTGTACCAGGAAAAGGTCTAGGGATTGATCTTCAGGGAATGATCCAACCAATTTCCTTGCCTAAGAACTTGGATACTTTTGGGTTGGGATTCAAACCTACCGCAACGGATGTAAAGCAGGACCGCAAGTTGAAGAAAAGAGTCTGGGTCCTTCCTAATCCAATCCCACGCCTGTCCAGATCATTTGTCAAAGCAGGGTGCAGAAAGTTGCCAGTCCTGGAAGTTCTTGGACCCTTGATCGGGCCGAATGGAGATTTGAATGAGGGCTTTGAAAGAATGTTCGCAGATGTCAACATGATAGAAGCTGGAGAGGATTCTAGTAAGGCAGACATACAGTTTGTGGGTCCTAAGGCCAATGTCAACAATTGGATAGCTACTCCTCTTCCTACTCGGAGGGAGTCTTGGTAGTTGGCTCTGATTTTCCTTCTTGTTTTCTGGATTATTCCAGGGTTGTAATCCAGATTCCTTTTTATGGTGTTCAATAAAGTGTGAAACCTTGTTATCCCATAATTCAATAAAACGAAAATTTTCTTCTTTATTTCTTATTTTATATGTTATTTTTAATTTTGTTTCCTTCGTTTCTTTTTCTGAACAGTTCTTTTCATACTGGTTCTAACGACATGGCATGCACAACGGATCTTCAACCTAGTCTAAAAGATCAATCTGATTCCGAACTGACTATACAAGAGGTCGATTATGATAATGAATCGAAATACGATGAGGATGAAGCCTTCGAGGAGATAAACAGAGAGTTAAGCCAGTTTGAAGAAAAATCCAGGCCCAACTTAAATGACACAGAAGCCATCAATCTAGGGGATGCAGGCGATATCAGAGAAACTAAAATAAGCATCCACATTGCACCAAATATCAGGGAAGAATTGATCAAAACACTTATTGAGTTCAAAGATGTTTTTGCATGGTCATATGATGACATGTCGGGGTTAAGCACGGATTTAGTAGTCCATAAATTGCCTACCGACCCGGCATGCCCTCCCATCAAGCAGAAATTGAGGAAGTTCAAAATGGATATGAGTGTGAAGATTAAAGAGGAAGTAACCAAGCAGCTACAAGCAAAGGTTATTCGTGTTACTCGATATCCTGATTGGTTGGATAATGTGGTGTCGGTGCCAAAGAAAGATGGGAAGATCAGGATGTGTGTCGATTTCCGTAATCTGAACAGGACAAGCCCAAAGGACAACTTTCCTTTACCCAACATCCATATCTTGATCGACAACTGTGTCGTACGTGATATCGAATCTTTTGTAGATTGCTATGCTGGGTATCATCAGATTCTGATGGATGAGGGAGATGCGGAAAAGACAACCTTCATTATGCCGTGGGGAACTTATTGCTACCGGGTAATGCCATTTGGTTTGAAAAATGCTAAAGAAACGTACATGAGAGCGATGACCATTGTGTTTCATAATATGATTCACAAAGAAATTGAGGTATACGTGGACGATGTGATCATAAAATCCAAGCATCAGGAAGACCACGTAGCAGACATAAGGAAGTTTTTCCAAAAAAATTCGAAGGTATGATATTAAGCTCAACCTGGCCAAATGTGCATTTGGTGTTCCATCTGGAAAGCTATTGGGATTCATCGTCAGTCGGCGAGGTATTGAACTGGACCCGTCAAAGATCAAGTCTATCCAAGATTAGCCACCGCCGAAGAACAAGACAGAAGTAATGAGTCTGTTGGGAAGGTTGAATTACATCAGCAGATTTATTGCACAACTCACAGCAACCTGTGAACCCATCTTTCGGCTATTGAACAAGGATGCCACGGTAGAATGGACGGTGGAATGTTAGGAGGCATTTGACCAGATCAAAGGGTATTTATCAAATCCACCTGTATTGGTTCCACCTGAGCCAAGGAGACCGTTAATTCTTTATCTAACGGTCTTGGAGAATTCGTTTAGCTACGTGTTGGGGCAACACGACATTACAGGAAGAAAGGAGCAAGCCATCTATTATCTCAGCAAGAAGTTTACTTTATATGAGGTTAAGTACACTCAACTCAAGAAGACATGTTACGCCCTAACTTGGGTTGCCCAGAAATTGAAGCATTATTTGTCCTCATATACTACTTATCTCATTTCACGCCTGGATCCATTAAAGTATATTTTCCAAAAGCCTATGCCCACAGGGAGGTTAGAAAAATGGAAAATATTACTCACGGAGTTTGACATTGTCTATGTGACGAGGACGGCCATGAAAGCCCAAGCGCTGGCTGATCACTTGACTGAGAATCCTGTTGATGAAGAGTACGAGCCATTGAGGACGTATTTTCCTAACGAGGAAGTAATGCATATAGATGAGTTGGAATTACCTGAGGAACCAGGTTGGAAGCTTTTCTTTGATGGAGCCGCAAATGCGAAAGGAGTTGGAATAGGAGCGGTACTTATTTCTGAAACATGACGTCATTATCCTGTTACAGCTCAACTGCATTTCTATTGTACCAACAACATGGCTGAGTATGAGGCATGCATTTTGGGTCTGCGACTAGCTGCAAACATGGATGTCTAGGACGTTTTGGTCTTGGGAGACTCAGACCTCCTGGTGCATCAGATTCAGGGTGAATGGGAAACACGGGATTTGAAGCTCATACCATATCGACAATGTTTGCATGATCTGAGCAAGCGATTTCGATCAGTGGAGTTCAGACACATCCCGAGAGTTCACAATGAGGTTGCCAATGCTTTAGCCACTTTAGCATCGATGTTGCACCACCCAGACAAAATTCATATTGACCCATTGCACATCCAGGTTCGTGATCAGCATGCCTATTGCAACATGATAGAAGAAGAAGTGGATGGCGAGCCATGGTTTTATGACGTCAAAGAGTACCTCAGGATGGGGATATACCCGGAGCAAGCCATTGGAGATCAAAAAAGAGCCATTCGGCGATTGTCAAATGGATTCTTCCTTAGTGGAGGAGTGTTGTACAAAAGAACCCCATATTTGGGATTGCTGAGATGTATAGATGCCAGTCAAGCTATGACAGTTATGACAGAGGTACATGCTGGAGTTTGTGGGCCACATATGAGCGGATATGTATTGGCGAAGAAGATTCTTCGAGCGGGGTATTATTGGCTCACTATGGAGCGTGATTGTATCAGTTTCGTGCGGAAATGCCATCAATGTCAGATACACGGAGATTTGATTCATTCTCCGTCGACAGAATTGCATACAATGTCAGCGCCATGACCATTTGTTGCATGGGGCATGTATGTCATTAGACCTATTGAGCCGGCAGCTACCAACGGTCATATGTTCATTCTGGTGGCCATCGACTATTTTACTAAGTGGGTTGAAGCTAAAACTTTCAAATCAGTAACCAAGAAGGCAGTGGTGGATTTTGTTCACTCCCATATCATCTGTAGATTTGGGGTCCCAAAAGTGATCATCACGGATAATGGTGCTAATCTTAACAACAATTTGATGAAAGAAGTATGTCAACAGTTTAAGATTACACACCGTAATTCCACCCCATATCGTCCCAAGGCGAATGGAGAAGTTGAAGCAGCCAACAAGAACATCAAAAAGATACTGAGGAAGATGGTAGAAGGGTTCAGACAATGGCATGAAAAATTACCATTTGTGATGTTGGGTTATCGCACTACCGTCCGGACTTCAGTAGGTGCAACCCCTTATTTGTTGGTATATGGAACCGAAGCAGTGATACCTGCGGAAGTTGAAATTCTATCCCTTTGGATTGTCGCTGAAGCTGAGATTGATGATGACGAGTGGGTCAAAGCCCGGTTGGAGTAGTTGAACCTGATTGATGAAAAAAGATTGGCAGTTGTATGTCATGGCCAGTTATATCAAAAGAGAATGGCGAGAGCCTACAACAAGAAAGTGCGCCCCAGAAAATTTGAGGTAGGGCAGCAGGTGTTGAAACGAATCCTGTCACATCAAGCCGAAGCAAAAGGCAAGTTCGCCCCGAATTGGCAAGGACCGTTCATTATAACCAGAGTATTGTCCAATGACGCTTTATGTTTAACAGATATTGACGGGAAATGCATCAACATGGCCATCAATTCCGATGCAGTTAAGAGATATTATGTATGATTTCTTTTGATTGTAATTGTTATTTGTTTGTGGTTGGCATTTATCGGAGAATGAAATGACGGAGGCAATTCTTTCTTATATCCAAACACTTTATCCTTTGCTTCCCTTTTTGAGCCTTATTCATTCTTTCATATCCCTCTTTTGGAATCAGTAATTAAAATAAAAGAAAAAGAAAAAAGAGAAAAATGATGATAATAAAGACAAAAGGCAAGTCACAAGAAAAACAAAGGAAGTAGGAACTACGTTTGACCTGATTCCTCAAAGAAGGATACTTAGGCGCCTCACGGCTCGGTCATAGTGTAACAATAAAAATAAAAATCCCCCCAAGCAAGAAAACTGGGGCAGAAGTTATGTTTTAAAGTTTCAAAAGAGGTTTGATTCCAAGAGTTGTAATGTTTCACTCATCAAAGTTATTTTTGAGTTTTTGATAGCCTTTTCTTTTAGCCAGACACGAAAACCCATATTGATGTCCAAAAAAGACCTCCCGATCAGTATCTGAGAAGTGCCAAGTCATGCAAATGGAAGTCGGGAACAACACTCTGATCCCCAGCAAAGAAGAGGATCGTAAACCGGAAATGAATTGATAGCCAAAAGAATCCCCAACAGAGAGAGTCATATCAGCAGCACTCCAATCCCCAGCTGAAAAATAAAATAAAATGAGAGAGTCTTATCGGTGAAAACCTTCACAGGCACCATAAGGTGACGGGAGTTGAGAGAAACGAGAGAGTCTTATTAGTGAAAACCCCTCGAAGGGCACTATGAGGCGACAAGACAAGATTGGCGGAAAGGATCCGCATTTGGCAAAGAGTTGAATGTCTGTTTATCCCCAACAAAATGAGGCCATCCGAAAGATTGATTAATACAAATAGACTGGGTTGATCAATCCGGAATGCACGACATGATCATTGGGATCGATTATATCATTCAGATAAGTTCTTTTCTTTCTTTTCCCCCAGCATTTGTTCAGAAAGACTTCTTCTTTTTCTATTTTTTGAAATCATCATTTTTTCATTTCTTGGTTTAAAAACTTTACCTCCCCAACAATTTGTTTTTGAAAAGGATTTTTAGATCTTACTACCAGTTGCCAAAATGGTGCAAAGCAAAATACGAATAGGACATGCCAAAGATAAGGCGACAAAGAAAAAAGAAGTTGGTCGCAAGACCAAATGATCGGACAACACAGAGCGGGGAAGGAAGAGAAAAGAAAAAAACCATCCCCACCAGGAATATCATCCCCAACAAGTTTTGTAGCAAAGCAGGGAAAAAAAAGGGAAAAACCATCCCCAGCAGAAGTGGCACAACCACTGACAATGTTTTAAACTAACAAAATTTTTCTTTGATTTAAGGCAGGAAAAGGAAATATTATTGACCACAGGAAGACAGGGTCGCAAAGAGGATTATTAAACTGGGGTAGAAAATTTTCTCTCATTACGAAGATTTTCTTGAAATCAGATAGTCATTTGGGAAAGAGAGAAGATAACACAAGTTTTGAAGAAAGCAAAATCCTCAACAGTATACAAGAAGGGAGATACAAGTTTAAAAGAAAAGCAATCTTGGAAGAAACAAGATAACCCAAAGTTGTAAAAACAATGACCTTTGAATCAATATCATCCCCACCATTGTTAAAAGGAGGAAGATAATTCCCGAGCAGTGTTATTCCCGGCAGGTTTCAGGGAAGTGAAAGCACCAGCTTTAAAGGAAATAGTCTTTGAAGAAAGAAAATGACATATTGGTGAAATAAAATATCGGTGTTATCCACAACAGTTTTCAGAGGAATAAAACACCATTTTTGAAGGAAGAAGTTGTTGAAGTCAGGAGCCCGCCTGGAGAATGGAGGCTGGATTATTTTGAGAAAGTTGTTGAAGTCAGGAGCCCGCCTGGAGAATGGAGGCTGAATTATTTTGAGAAAGTTATTGAAGTCAGGAGCCCGCCTGGAGAATGGAGGCTGATTTATTTTTCAAAGTTGGAGAAGTCAGGAGCCCGCCTGGAGAATGAAGGCTGATTTATTTTTCAAAGTTAGACAAGTCAGGAGCCTGCCTGGAGAATGGAGGCTGAATTATTTTGAGAAAGTTGTTGAAGTCAGGAGCCCACCTGGAGAATGGAGGTGTTACATTTAAGTTGTTGTTGAAGTCAGGATCCCGCCTGGAGAATGGAGGCTGAATCATTTTGAGAAAGTTGTTGAAGTTAGGATCCCGCCTGGAGAATGGAGGCTGAATTATTTTAAGTTGTTGAAGAAGTCAGTAGCCCGCCTGTAGAACGGAGGTTGTTATAATTTTAAGTTGAAGAAGTCAGGAGCCCGCCTGTAGAACGGAGGTTGTTAAATTTTAAGTTGAAGAAGTCAGGAGCCCGCCTGTAGAACGGAGGTTGTTAAATTTTAAGTTGAAGAAGTCAGGAGCCTGCCTGTAGAACGAAGGTTGTTAAATTTTAAGTTGAAGAAGTCAGGAGCCCGCCTGTAGAACGGAGGTTGTTAAATTTTAAGTTGAAGAAGTCAGAAGCCCACCTGTAGAATGGATGTTGTTAAATTTTAAGTTGAAGAAGTCAGGAGCCCGCCTAGAGAATGGAGGCTGAATTATTTTAAGTTGTTGTTGAAGTCAGGAGCCCGCCTATAAAATGGAGATTGTTATATTTTAAGTTAAAGAAGTCAGGACCCCCCCTGGAGAATGGAGGTTGCGTCACCTTTCAAAAATCAAGTTGGTGTCAGGAGCGTCCCCGCCTGCAGAATAGAGGAATACATTTCAAGATCAAACAGAAGTCAGTAATAAGGAGGGTTACAACAAAAATACCCAGCATAGCAAGCTTTAATGTAGAAAGCAGTGTCCCCAGCAGACAGAGCGGAATAATAAAACTTGTGTTCAGAAAAACAAAAGGCCAGTGTCATCCCCAGCAGTTTTGAAAGAAAGACACCAAAGGAAACACAAGCCGACAAGAAAGCAAAGCAACCAGAGCGCGTGGAAGATAGATACGATTTTATAATTCCTAGTTCAGTCTAGCTTTTAGTTTTCTTTTGAGCACAATGTAATAAGGAGATCAGTAAGCAGTAGTAACAACATGCGACAGCAGTAACAGCAAACAGCAGTCCCATGGTAGTCTCAGCTACCAAAACTTCCCGAACTAAATTAACCTGATTCCCTTTTAGCCAGAGATATGTAGGAAACCTTTGAAGCAAAGGTTCGGTTAAATATTTCAAAAAAATGCTTCACACGGAGTAGTCCAACGGGCAAAAATCGCTCATATCCGCTCATTTTATCTTTGCACGAAAACCCTTCGCGTTTTTGGACAAAGAGGGGCAGCTGTGAGCACGTGATTTTTGCCCTATATGAGAATTACTCCAAAAAGAAATTAAAAAATAAAACAATTTTCCTTTGTATGCAATTTTTGAATTTTCGTGGCATTTTTTTTGGATAATTATTTGTATTTTTGTTAGTGCATGTTTATTTATTATATTAATAAAAAATATATAAAAATATGTCGCATTTGCATTTAATATTTAATTCTACAGTTAGGATTAATTAAGTTTGTTTTACAAAATGAAAAAATCATAAAAATATGTATTTTGCATTTTTAGCATTTAACGTCCAAATTGTGTGATTTTATTGTTAATTGCTATTTAAGTGTGTGTTAATTGTTATTAGGAGCTAATTAGTATTTTTAGATAATTTTGGGATTTATAATTTAATCTTAACATTTTACCTTTATTAATTAGGAAATTGAATAAATAGAAAAGAAAAAAAATAGAAGAAGACCGGATTGGGCCTTTTCTTCAATTTTAAACTACAGGCCCAAAGATACCCAACCTTTCCCTACGACCCGGTCCATTTCGACCCGGGTCGACCCAGTCCATAACCCCAAAGACCCAACACCCCTATTTCCCTATCTTTCATTTCAAAACAAAACCCTAAACCTAATTGTTGAAAAACTACACGCCCCCCTTCTTTTCTTCTTCTTCCTCGACTCACCCCAACGACCTCCGAACTCCCCTCCAATGGTTGCCCTCCCATGTCTGCCCGTCAACCACCCTCCAGTCCACCAGCCTCCTCCTCACGACCAGCTGCTGCCGCTGCTTCATCTTCTTCTCCGTCCAAACGAACCCATCAACGACCCCTGCCATGGCTGCCCTTTCTCCTGCAACGAACAACCATGAACACCTCAACAACCACCATCGCTACGTCTGCTCCCTCACGTCCAAACGACCCTCAGCCATGCCGGAAAAACCAGTGTTGCTTCCCATTTCCACCAGCTACTATAACAGCAGTGACGAACACACACACACACACACACACACAGTCGCCATGGCTGTTGTTTGTTACACCCCAAGTTTTTATACGTGAGAGTACGTCGTAAGTCATTGATGTAAGCTTGGAAATGAGATTATATTTGGAAGCAAAAAAAGTAAGTTAATCATGTTACCTTGGAGGTTACAAATATTTAAGATCATGAATAACGAGTACCAAGAGGGTTGGAAATCTTAGAAGCTAAACCAATTGAAGAAAATAAGTTTCGTCGAAAGTCGACAAGTTTCGAATGTTATAACATGTACTTTGGGGTGAGACTAGGGTTATAAACATGATAAGGAGGTTATTCTATGAGTTATTTTAGTCGTATGATATTCATTTTCTACATTTTAAAGGCAAGCAAGTTGTGGAACAAGAGTTGGCAAAGGTCATCACAAGTTACATTCATAAATTTGCTGAAATTTAGGTCAAATGTATCTGAGAATTTCTCCAAATCTACTTGGAATCATGGGGTGTTCTACCTACCAAATTGAAGGTCTACGAGTCTAGTCTCTAACTCATTAAACCGTTCGTCAATACGACATCGGAGTAGAGAGATATTCGCATTTTTGTGAGACCGTGCAAGCAGCTCCCAATGGGACCCACTTAGGCGGTGGTTGACCTACTTCAATTTATAAACGTTTTGGACGCCTATTTTTGCTCATTTTTCAACTACAATTCGTCTCCAAACTTCCCCTAACCCTCCTAAACATATACCACAAGGCTTTGAAGTGATTCCAAAGTGATTACACCATATTTCAACATCAAAACTTAGTTCTAGTGAAGAACAACACCTCTTTGAGGTTGTGTTGTCATTGAGGATTGTTGTGGGCTGTATTTGGATAAAATTCCAAGTTTTTGCTGCTGTCTAAGGTGAGTATAACAGCATACTAATTGTGCTTAATCTTGATTGTATGTTGTTTAAGTTGTTAGGATGATAAACTACAAGATAATACTTGGATTAGCTTAAGTCACTTCTATGGTGTTGTATTGCTATTAAGGGTTGTTATAAACTGAATATAACTTGGATTTTGACTTTAAGTTATTGTATAAGGTATGTATATTGTGATCTTGCTTGTGCCTAAGGTTATCTTGATGTTGATTAAGTTAAATGGATGGGCTAGACATGAACTAGTGAATAAAGTTGCTAATTGAGGATAGTTGAAGTTGTAGATTATTTTCGTTGTTATAAATATATGGTTTAAGGATGGAATCATTGATTAATGACTTCATTATCATGTTAATGATACTTTTATGTTGAAGTAAGAAGTCTATAAGGATTGATAAGGGGTATACGGATTCCAATCGGAGCTTGTCGCTGGTCGTAATGTAGTTGTGACTTCTTGTTATTATATGGTGTCTTGATATTGATAATTATGTATTGATGGATTGCTCTGGTAATTGTTGTTGGTATATGGTATTGGAGGAGGCCCTTGTTACAAGGGAGATGCTGCCCAAATTTACGTAAACGAGCTACTAGCTTAAGTTATAGACTTAGCCTTTGCTCAGCACTGATTTTGAATCTCCTTATACTATGATAGATTGTGTTGACTTGTTTGAAGAGTTGCTTGGAAGTGATTAAGGACTCAACGGGTTTAAGGTATGTTAAGGCACTTTCTTCTTTCTTTTGGCATGATCTAAAGTGAAATGAATACGCTACTTCACAACGGATCTACTCCTAGCAACTAAGGTTGTTCATGTTGTTCTTTCCTTGTAAAATTATTCTAAGCAAGTGTGTATGATCCTTGAATCCTACTAAGGTTCATATTGAGGGTATGGATGTCCATAATGTTCTTAAGTCACTCCAAAAGGTTTAGAATGTGATTCTATGAGTCTAGCATGCATTATATATATGTATCTATTTTACTCTACCGAGCAGCGCTATAGTCGGCCGGGTATGGCACATATTGTGCAACCACTGATCAGTTGGGTTTACCGAGCTCCACGTGGCCGGGTACGATTCTACCAAACCTTATGATGGTCGGGTACGCTTTTACCGAGTCCTCTTTGAGGCCGGGTACGATATGATGATGATGATGCCCACATAGGCGAATGTTTTAAAAAGTTTATGTATATATATGTATTATGCATTTCATATCAGTAACTCCCAGAGGCACTCTGATGTTACAGGTTGTATCTCCTCTATCTCTCTCTTTATATTACTGTTCTTGTTTATGCTTTCCTGCCTAACATACTCGGTACTTTATTCGTACTGACGTCCCTTTTGCCTGGGGACGCTGCATTTCATGCCCGCAGGTCCCGATTGATAGGTTGACAGTCCTCCTAGTAGGATATTAGCTCAGCGGAGGTGTTGGTAACTCCACTTGCTCCGGAGTTGCCTATTTGGTCAGTATGCTTTGGATATGTATTGATTGATATGGCGGGGCCTTGTCCCGGCCTTTATGATTTTATGTACTCTTAGAGGATTGTAGACATTTGTCAGGTGTATGGATAATTGTATGGCCTTGTCGGCCTATGTTTCGAGTTTACTAATGGTCATGTCGGCCTTATAGGCCCGTATGTCACATATATTAGTTTGTATATCATGTTGGGTCTTCATATGTTGACTATTCCCTTATGTTTTATTTTTGTTATCTCATGATGGATTTCTGGCTCATTTACTCATGATAACATGATAAGAAAGATATGTTTCGTTGGTACTCGGTTGAGTAAGGCACCGGGTGCCCGTCGCGGCCCTTCGGTTTGGGTCGTGACAGAAGTGGTATCAGAGCAGTTCTATCCTAGGGAGTCTACAAGCCGTGTCTAGTAGAGTCTTGTTTATGGGTGTGTTGTTCACCACACTTATAAGCAGGAGGCTACAGGGCATTTAGGTCTGTCACTCTTTCTTCTTACTCTAGATCGTGCAGTAGAGCTCAGTTGTAAGAATTCAAATTCCTAAATTCGACTTTAGTCGTAATACAACGATACCTACTTCCACAAAGATAGTTGGTAAGAGATTGCATGTGGACGTGAAAGAGTTGAGTCAGAGGAACTCGATTTCACATCATGCTTATAATGAGTAAATATGAGATCTTCAACAGATCAAGTGTGTACTAAGATGTGTATGCTTCTTAATAAGGAGCCTTAAGGCACGGATATCTATTCACGAATATGGTGAAAATCTATGAGGAATTCAGAAGCTAGATACAAGTTTTAACAAGTAAAAGAAGTGAGGTGAAGAGGGGTACGAGGCACCCAGATAATGAAGATTATCAATATTTTCAAATCAGCCAGAGAAATATAAGCATTTTGGTACCTTCATCAATGACAGAGGTAAGTACAATTGGCCACACCCATCTCAGTTATGTTCTATGGGAGCTAACAGATATTATTTAAGAGAAAGATGGGATATCAGGATCCAGTTGGAGTTAGAGTAACCCAAAAATTATGGATAGGTTGTTATCATAACTAACGTTTCCGAAAGATGGTGCAAATGTGGTAATAGATCTCCTTCTAAGATACTCAGATGGTGAACTCTAGAGTAGTACAATCAGATACGAATACTGGAATATTCAAAAATTTCAGAAGATAGGCAGTGAGATCCTATAAGGGACAAATATTTACCTTAGTATGACTCTAGCCCCGAGTAAAAAAAAAGAATGTTAGGCATTCCCAAGAGCCAGTGAGATGAAGCTAGGGAGCTTATAGGGAAAGAACATTTGTTGAAGTTTTCAGAATAAAGTGATAGACAAAAGAAATATTATCTGGAGAATAAGAAGAAAATAAATGAAGCATCATGAGTAAGATGTGATATATGGGTAATAACAATAAATCAAAATATGACACGATGATAGAGTCTATAGTCAAGTGAAGGAAAATATAAGAGGTGACAAGCCTTAAGGCAATAAAAGAGTATAAGCCATAAAGTCATATTCTTATTTCAAGAAATGAGTTGGTGACTTCAACGTGATTACCAGGAGGAAAGGTAGGACCCCAGAGTAATAAAAATCAGTATGGGCTGGTGAATAAGATAAAACCGAACATGAATTAGGGACCGGAAGATTTGATAATGGTCGACATCGTGAGAATTTCAAAGATCGTGCTCCAATAATAATAGAATAGAGAATAGACGAATAACCTTTAAAGGACATTTAGGAAGTCGCTTACCTAAAGCAAGCACTCTGAGCAGAGTTAATCTTAAGGGACTAAGTGTGCCAGTTACCGTAGGTGTCACCTTTGTGCGTAAGAAATTTAGTTATCCCTGGTACAGAAGGTTACCATAAGGTGATTAAGGTTCATTGATAATGTGAAAAGACACCGAATATGAAAAGGTAAAACAACAATAGGTAGATTGTCGTAGTACTAAATCATAGTACTCCCCTAAAGAGGGGAATATGGTGTGATATAATATTAAGTCGGAGTTAAGCGGTTCAGTTAACTATAGAATGGTAAACAAAGAATGTGGTAAAAAGGAGAAAGGGATGATGTTGCATTTATTCAGTTCCTGCAGATATGTTGCGACTCCAGAACCTTATACAAGCACGACACCGGAGAGAGGCAGTAAAAGTTTTCGGCCAGGATGTTATTGATAAATAAGTGTGAATGGACACTTGATACATCAGGAGCTAGTGGCGAGAGATAAGTTAAGACAAAGGATATATCCCAAGAGGGATTATGCAGAATATATATATATATATATATATATGAGAGGGATTATGCAGAATATATATATATATATATATGAGAATGGACCAACGAGTAATTAGTAGTTGATTCAGGAAGAGCCCAGTTATGGCTAGACAAGAGGTCACGGATAAATCAATAGATCATGCAAGATAAATGTAGTGAACCACAGCATAGTGAATTCAGTCTCGCAGATACGAGATCGCAATCATTTGAAAAAATTTCAGATAGGAGTTGAGGCAATTAAAGGTACCATTTTTAAAGTTTATAAAAATAAGAGAGAGTGCCACTAAGGAGACAATAAAAATTTGAGCTTAGAAGTAACCCTACGAGCACAAAGGCATAAATTTATGTAACTAAGGATTATTATAGGCGAGTAAGAATAACGAAAATTACCTTCGGGTGTACGATATATCAAGCTCGCAACTTTACAAGAGCCAGAAGGTCTCCCTAAGTACTACAATGAAAGACTAGCTGAGGAAATAAGGAAGAAGGTTTCCACCTAAGCATAGTGAGCTAAAGAGTAAATTATCCTGTAACAACAGTCTCACTACAATATTGTATACACTCCATAAGAAAGTGGCACCTATCATGGCTAATGAATGGTAAAAAAAGCCATCAAAGGTGATGTTTGAGATCATATGAGGTACAGGAAATTATAGTATTCGTGGGCAAAATGACAAGCCAAGTATTCATGCAACAACTGATAGAACGACCAGCAAAAGTAATTGCTTACATTTAAGGACAACTGAGAAGACACGAAAGGAAATTTATGGTGCTAGCAAGTTAAAGGAAGGTTGCGAGTAGTATAAATAGATCGGTGTAGGTCCTAAGGTAAAGTATTGTAGAGCAACAAGGTTTTAGGTTGATAGGAGTAAGGATAGGAAAAGGTGAGTGAGAAGTTGACGAGAATATGTATGTCCTCGTGATTAAACCCATCAAAACAAGGGAGTTGATGATTTCCATATGAATAAAAAACTCTGTACAACCTGAATGAACATAGAGGAGTCTAAGACTAGGTGCATTTAGAAGAGATGGAATGCTGCCCTGGCGGTAGAATAAGGGTGTAATTGTGATAGATAAGAGGATGATTCTTAGGCCTTTGATTGAGTAATGATTTAATGAGAAAGGGATTTCATTAATTGCACGGGATTAGAATACCCCCATAAGATGAATCGCGTTGGGATGCAATGAAATACGGATATTGAAGTATAGTATTATCCCTAGGTGGATCAGGAAAATCACTTCAGATGTTCCCCAATAAGATGTGAGCCCTAGTGACAGTGTATTACGTAAGAGGTTGCAAGTTATCAGTGATAGATTATAGATCAACATTAAGGTGAATAAACAATAGATGGGTACAAGTTCCAAAGTATGAGATGAGATTTGTTTGTTATTCTTAAGATGAATAAAACTGAGGAAGCACTAAAGGACTTAGATTTATACATATAGGATAAGCAGCGAGAGAGTAACCTGGAGTTGGGTAGCAAGCCTCGGTAATTATAAAACGAAGTAAGTTTTATGGTATAGTATAATCAACCTAGATGTAGTAAATCCATAAGGATAGATATACAAGGCTATGAAACAAGAGATAGAAATAGTCTTAGGTTCGATAAAGTACCAAGCGAAAGACATCAGTACACCTATAGATGCCTAGAGGGACAGCTTGTCATAATTATGTACATGTTCTTAAATTGAGGCTTAGAGATTGGCTAAAAGATGGAGGAAAAAGAGAAGACGAGTCACTAGGCACTCATATAAGGACACAGTCGTACATACTGCATGATATAAGGTAGCAAATGTTACGATGTTGGAAAAATTCCGACCACATGTCATGGCGTGACAAAGAGGCCTAAAAGGGGGGAATGCCCAAGCGTTTGGATTTATTCACAAAACAGTTGCTTAGATGGCAAGATGAACATTAAAGTATTCATAAGAGCCATAGTTTATGAAACTGATAAGCGCATCAGTCAACATTCTAGGACGAATGTTCCAAAGGGGGGAATGATGTTACACCCCAAGTTTTTATACGTGAGAGTACGTCGTAAGTCATTGATGTAAGCTTGGAAATGAGATTATATTTGGAAGCAAAAAAAGTAAGTTAATCATGTTACCTTGGAGGTTACAAATATTTAAGATCATGAATAACGAGTACCAAGAGGGTTGGAAATCTTAGAAGCTAAACCAATTGAAGAAAATAAGTTTCGTCGAAAGTCGACAAGTTTCGAATGTTATAACATGTACTTTGGGGTGAGACTAGGGTTATTAACATGATAAGGAGGTTATTCTATGAGTTATTTTAGTCGTATGATATTCATTTTCTACATTTTGAAGGCAAGCAAGTTGTGGAACAAGAGTTGGCAAAGGTCATCACAAGTTACATTCATAAATTTGCTGAAATTTAGGTCAAATGTATCTGAGAATTTCTCCAAATCTACTTGGAATCATGGGGTGTTCTACCAACCAAATTGAAGGTCTACGAGTCTAGTCTCTAACGCATTAAACCGTTTGTCAATACGACATCGGAGTAGAGAGATATTCGCATTTTTGTGAGACCGTGCAAGCAGCTCCCAATGGGACCCACTTAGGCGGTGGTTGACCTACTTCAATTTATAAACGATTTGGACGCCTATTTTTGCTCATTTTTCAACTACAATTCGTCTCCAAACTTCCCCTAACCCTCCTAAACATATACCACAAGGTTTTGAAGTGATTCCAAAGTGATTACACCATATTTCAACATCAAAACTTAGTTCTAGTGAAGAACAACACCTCTTTGAGGTTGTGTTGTCATTGAGGATTGTTGTGGGCTGTATTTGGATAAAATTCCAAGTTTTTGCTGCTGTCTAAGGTGAGTATAACAGCGTACTAATTGTGCTTAATCTTGCTTGTATGTTGGTTAAGTTGTTAGGATGATAAACTACAAGATAATACTTGGATTAGCTTAAGTCACTTCTATGGTGTTGTATTGCTATTAAGGGTAATTGTAAACTGAATATAACTTGGATTTTGACTTGAAGTTATTGTATAAGGTATGTATATTGTGATCTTGTTTGTACCTAAGGTTATCTTGATGTTGATTAAGTTAAATGGATGGGCTAGACATGAACTAGTGAATAAAGTTGCTAATTGAGGATAGTTGAAGTTGTGGATTATTTTCGTTGTTATAAATATATGGTTTAAGGCTGGAATCATTGATTAATGACTTCATTATCATGTTAATGATACTTTTATGTTGAAGTAAGAAGTCTATAAGGATTGATAAGGGGTATACGGATTCCAATCGGAGCTTGCCGCTCGTCGTAATGTAGTTGTGACTTCTTGTTATTATATGGTGTCTTGATATTGATAATTATGTATTGATGGATTGCTCTGGTAATTGTTATTGGTATATGATATTGGAGGAGGCCTTTGTTATAAGGGAGATGCTGCCCAAATTTATGTAAACGAGCTACTAGCTTAAGTTATAGACTTAGCCTTTGCTCAGCACTGATTTTGAATCTCCTTATACTATGATAGATTGTGTTGACTTGTTTGAAGAGTTGCTTGGACGTGATTAAGGACTCAACGGGTTTAAGGTATGTTAAGGCACTTTCTTCTTTCTTTTGGCATGATCTAAAGTGAAATGAATACGCTACTTCACAACGGATCTACTCCTAGCAACTAAGGTTGTTCATGTTGTTCTTTCCTTGTAAAATTATTCTAAGCAAGTGTGTATGATCCTTGAATCCTACTAAGGTTCATATTGAGGGTATGGATGTCCATAATGTTCTTAAGTCACTCCAAAAGGTTTAGAATGTGATTCTATGAGTCTAGCATGCATTATATATATGTATCTATTTTACTCTACCGAGCCGCGCTATAGTCGGCCGGGTATGGCACCTATTGTGCAACCACTGATCAGTTGGGTTTACCGAGCTCCACGTGGCCGGGTACGATTCTACCAAACCTTATGATGGTCGGGTACGCTTTTACCGAGTCCTCTTTGAGGCCGGGTACGATATGATGATGATGATGATGCCCACATAGGCGAATGTTTTAAAAAGTTTATGTATATATATGTATTATGCATTTCATATCAGTAACCCCCAGAGGCACTCTGATGTTACAGGTTGTATCTCCTCTATCTCTCTCTCTTTACATTACTGTTCTTGTTTATGCTTTCCTACCTAACATACTCGGTACTTTATTCGTACTGACGTTCCTTTTGCCTGGGGACGCTTCATTTCATGCCCGCAGGTCCCGATTGATAGGTTGACAGTCCTCCTAGTAGGCTGTTAGCTCAGCGAAGGTGTTGGTGCACTCCACTTGCTCCGGAGTTGCCTATTTGGTTAGTATGCTTTGGATATGTATTGATTGATATGGCGGGACCTTGTACCGGCCTTTATGATTTTATGTACTCTTAGAGGCTTGTAGACATATGTCAGGTGTATGGATAATTGTATGGCCTTGTCGGCCTATGTTTCGAGTTTACTAATGGTCATGTCGGCCTTATAGGCCCGTATGTCACATATATTAGTTTGTATATCATGTTGGGTCTTCATATGTTGACTATTCCCTTATGTTTTATTCTTGTTATCTCATGATGGGTTTCTGGCTCATTTACTCATGATAACATGATAAGAAAGATATGTTTCATTGGTACTCGGTTGAGTAAGGCACCGGGTGCCCGTCGCGGCCCTTCGGTTTGGGTCGTGACATTGTTGCTGCTGCTTCGTTCAGCTTCGACCATGGCTGCCCTCCGCCATTTCCATCACCCCATCGTCTAACAACTCCACCAGCTGACCACCAAAACCAGCTCCACCATGAACGACCAACATCCATGGCTGCCTCCTTCGTCTGCGTCTAAACGACCACCCCGTCCGCCATTAACGAGCAGCATGGCTGCTGCGTTGCTGCTTCTTCTGCTTCACCTCCCAGCTGCCTCGACGAGCATCTGCTTCACGTCCAAACCAGCTGCACCTGCTGCTTCCTTCTTCAGTCGACCACCCAAAGAAACCCCAACTCGCCGGAAATAAAAAAACGAAGAGAAAAATCATCCCCCCCCCCCCCCCGTTCCGCGACCAGCAGCATGACTGTTGTTGTTGTTGCTTCTTCGTCTTCTTTTTTCGCCATGACTGCCTCGTCAAGGTCCAGTTTGAGTTCGTCAAGGTTAAAGGGAAGGTGGGGTTTTCGTTGTTCATCGAGATCCGGTACGTCGAGGTTGTTTGTTCGAGTTGTCCGTTTCCGTTCGAGCTCGTTGTTGTTCATTTCTGGTTAGTTGGTTTAAGTTTCATTTCTGTTCGTATTTTGTTTGATATTCTCGGATTTGAAATCAGTATATCTTTGATTCTTTTCTTATTCGTTGTTATCATTTCTTGATTATTTCTTCAGTTTGTTTTATGTTCCTGTTTAGTTTTAATATAGAAGAGTGTTAGTTTAATCGCTTGAATCCGTCATCTTTGTTGTTTAATATAGATTTAATTTGTGTTCATTTTTTGTTTGAAGTTCGTTTTTAATCCAGTGGTTTAATGTGAACTTATGTTTTGGTTTTAAATTTTTTGATTTAGTTTGAATCATTCATCTTTGTTGTAATGTTGTTGGATTTAATTTGAAGATCAATTGATTATTGAGTCTAGTGATTTGAATCCGTTTAATTGTTCTGTTTAAGTTTAATTTGAATTTGAGCTCAATGATTTGAATATACTTGTTTGTTATTGTTGTTGAATCTGAAAGTAGATTTGTTGTTTAAAAATATTGTTCAGTCAAAATAATTCCAGTTGTTTTTTTGTTGTTCATCATTTAGTTTGAATTTGTTGATTGAATTTGATTAAGAATTGGTTATAGCTGCTGTATTTTGGTTAGAATTGATTAGTTGAATTGGTTATACCTGATGGGGTAGAATGGTAAATTGCAATATTTTCAGGGGTAGAATGGTAATTTCAGTAATTTTCGAGGGATATTTTTGGAATTGAAAATTTTAACAATTATTTATTTTGAGTGCTCTGTCCACCAAGCTAATAATATTAAAATAATATATTAAATAACATGTAGTGGGGGACAAGACATAATGGTGGAGAATAATGCATTTGTTTAATCAATAATGGGGGATAAGACATAATGGTGGGGAATAATGCATTTGTTTAATCAATCATGGGGAACAAGACATAGTAGGATTATGGGGCTCAAGAAAAGTTGATTAAATAAATAATAATTGTATTTTTTATGTAGTAGTGGGTTTGGTAAGAGAAAGTGGATGATTTTATTATTTGATTAATTGATTAAGGGGTCTGATATGAGACATAAATAGAGCAGACTTGGACAGAATGAAAAGTAGGAGAATGAGCTGAAAATAGAGAGAAAAAATTCGAAAAATATTAAAAGATTTTTAGGGATTCGAATTTGAAGAGAGTTTAAAAGAAAGAATTTTCTGAACATTAAGAGAGAATTAAGGGTTAAACATTAACTGGTCTTTCAATAAAAAAAAAAGAAGTTCACTTTGTTATTGCCCGTTGATTATTATTGGTGTTTCTGGATTTTTATGTGGTTTGTTTCTCGAGTTTAATTGGTTATTTTCTACTACTTCACTGGTTATTGCTGGATTTTATTCGGTTTTCAAATCTGTCACTGGGTGTTCCGTTTGTTGGATATTGCTGGTTATTTGTTGTTGTTGTTGCTGTGTTACATACTACTTTGCTGACTTTCTTCTTCTTGTATTGGCAATACCAGGTACACAACTGTAATTTTGGCATTTTGTAAGTTGAAATGTGAAAGTATGAATACATATGAAGAATGGAATTTTAAAGTTTTAATTTAGCTTTTTCTTTGTTTCTTTTACTAATTGTATTTAGGCTATTTCATGTATTATTATTCTGTAAATTTCTGTCGCTCTGCATAACTAGGCATCTGGTATTGATGTATTAAATAATACTTTGCTTTAACTTGATTATTAGGTAGTATATATGTCGCGACCCAAATCCCGGTCGTGATGGCGTCCAACACACTACTAGACAAGCCCGATCATTATTCAACACTTAACCCAATTTATCAAAAATAGCGGAAAGAAATATCAATTAAGAAAGATTAAAATACTGAGGATTTTAACAAAATACACAATATAATCTCACTAGGACCCGGTGTCACGAATCTGAGCCTCTAGAATACAGAATATCATCCTAATACACGGTATATCCAAAGTCCGATAATGCGGAAATAAAGAGATAGGATAGGAGGGAGAAGATCAATGGCTGCGAATGCCGTGCAGCTACCTCGATACTCCCAGAGGCTGGATCTGCTGATCAACTGGATCTACTGAGCCTGAGACTGCCCTGGATCTGCACACAAGGTGCAGGGAGTAAAGTGAGTACTCCGACACAGTGAGTAATAAAAGTAACTACAGTCCAAAGATAAGAAAATCCAGTAAATACACAAAGTAAGCTACAATCCGAATATACAACAACATATGGAACTGAGCAGCTAAACACTAGTATAAATACAAATACATGAATGCAATGCAATGCATATGATGGTACATTCCAGTACCCACTGCGGCATGCAGCCTGAGCCATCAATATTTATTTATCATCGACGACGCTCACTGGGGGTGTGTACAGACTCCGGAGGGGCTCCTACAGCCCAAACGCAATATCTTGGTCAGTCATTGTTACCTGACCGGTCAGCCATTGTTACCTGACCAATTTATATCATACAGTGCCATTGTTACCACTGTTCAAGTATATCATCCAGTGTCATTGTTACCACTATTTCAAGTATATCACACAGTGTCATTGTTACCACTGTTTCAAGTATATCACACAGTGTCATTGTTACCACTGTTTCAAGTATATCACATAGTGTCATTGTTACCACTGTTTCAAGTATATCACACAGTGTCATTGTTACCACTGTTTCAAGTCACTTTATAATCAGTCTAGAAAATAATATAATAATCCCCTTGGACATTTACAAAACAGAAGTTCCCAGCCCGGAATACATTTAAAAATATCATTTAAGTTTTCAACACTTAGAATTGTGGTTGAGTTTGCAAAACAACATTTAAAACCTTGGAGTGAAATTAAATGATATGCAAATCATGCTAAGCAGTAATATCAATCCTCGAAGGATTTTACAAATTGGCACAAGGCCCTAAACATGGCATCAAGCCCAGTAATATCAATGAAGTATGTGTATCAATCACCAGTATAGTATAAACATCACAAGGGATGGACCAAGTCACAATCTCCAATAGTATCTGACCCCGCACTCGTCATGGAGTGCGTGTCACGCCTCAATATAGCGTTACGATGTGAAAGTCCGGGGTTTCAAACCCTCAGAACAGCATTTACATCTATTACTCACCTCAAGATGGCCAAAAGTCTACTCCGTGATGCCCTTTCCTTTCGAATCGACCTCCCCGCGCGTCGAATCTTGCCAAAACCAAAAGGAATATATTACAATACGCTAAGGGAATATAACCCAATCGAAAAGACTCGAAAAATATCGAAAATCACGAAATTTGCAAAACCCGAGTCCCGGGCCCACTTCTCGAAAAATTATGAAAGTCACATCACCGGATTCCTCGTCTCGCCACGAGTCCGTACATATAAAATTTACCAAAATCGGAGTTCATTTGACCCCTCAAATCACCAAATCTTATTTTCAAATCCCTAGACCTAAATCCTCAATTTTTCTACAATTTTCATGCTTAAATCCATACTTAGTACTTAACTCAAAATAGGTGGGGATAACTTACCTTCACATTGATGATGAAAATCCCCTCTTGAAGCTCCCCAAAAATCGTCCATACTTTGAAGAAATGAAGAAAAGTGAGCTAAATCTGTGTATAAAAGAATCTGCATGTGCTTCGTCGAATTGTACCTTGCACTTGTGCTATACAAGTTGTACATCATATTAAAATTGTTCCTTGTCGGACACCTTCTGTTTAAACACCCATAACGTCTTGTATAAATATCCAAATGACAAACGGATTGAAGATTTAGAAACTAGACTCAAAGATCTTTAATTTGATAGGTTGTACACCATATCACTCTTTATATATCCCGAGATATGAGCTTCTAAAGTGCATCGTAAATTCTGCCGAAATTGCTCCCGCAGCCCTTTTCGATCCATCGTAACTTTCCGAGATGATATCCAAATCGTGAATGGTTTAACTTTCCGAAAACAAGAATGTATGGGCTACAACTTTTGTGTTTTGCACTTTTTCTGATTTCTTATAGATTACAAGATATGAGCTTCCAAACTGGACTACTCGTACCTAAAATTTTCTGGGCACAGCAGAATTTTCTGCAATTTTCTGCAATTTTTCCTAAGTCCGAAATCACTCCGAGACACCTCCGAAACACTCCCAAGCCCTCGGGGCTCCAAACCAAATATGAACACTGACTCTAAAACATCACACGAACTTGCTCGAGCGATCAAATCGCCAAAATAACATCAAAATCAATGATTTGAGCCTTAAATCCAAGAATTCTTTCAAATTTCATAAACTTTCAAATTTTCCAATTTAAGGCCGAAACCCGTCAAACAACGTCCGTTTGTAACCAAACTTTACAGGAAACGCTTAACCAACATATATGACCTGTACCGGGCGTCGGAACCAAAATACGAGCCCGATACCATTACTTTCTGATCAAATTTCATTTTCATTTTCCTTAAACATTTTCAGAAAACAATTTCACGAAAAAATTCATTTCTCGGGCCTGGGACCTCGGAATTCGATTCCGGAAACATGTTCAACTCCCATATTTTTCTATGGACCTTTTGAGACCGAAAATTCACGGGTCCGGATCCGTTTACCAAAAATGTTGACCAAAGTCAACTTTAACAATATTAAATATCAAAAAATTTCAAACTTTTCCCATAATTCATATATTTCAACACAAAGATATTTCGGACACACTCCTAAGTCCCAAATAACCTAACAAAGCTATCCAAACCATAAAATTCACATTTCGAATCCGATATCAAAATTTCCACTTCTCGCCAAATTTTCTCAAAAACCTTCAATTTTCCATCTTTAGCCGAACAGCTCCAAAATGACCTACGGACCTCTGAATTCACTTTCGATCGCGCTCTCAAATCCAGAATCACCATACGGAGCTAATCCCAGTCTCAGAATCCCAAACGGACATCAATAACACTGAAATGCATTTTAAACCAAACTGATGCAATTTCTTCTAAAATGCTATCTTCCACAATAGGCGCCAAAACGCTCCCGGGTTATCCAAAACCCGATCTAGGCATATGCCCAAGTCCGAAATCATCATACGAACCTGCTGGAACCTTCAGATCCCAATTCTGAGGTCGTTTACTCAAAATTTCAATCCTAGTTCATTTCTTCAATTTTAAGCTTTCAAAATGAGAATTTCCATTTAGATTTGACTCCAAACTTCCTGAATTTTAATTCTGACCATACACACAAGTCAATATACCTGAGATGAAGCCGCTCATGGCCTCAAGCTGCTGAATGACATGCCGGAGCTCAAAACGACCGGTCGAGTCGTTACAATATATTTAAGCATGCTCATTACTGTCAAACTGTTTAATAATTGGAATAAGAGGAAAATAACATAAGTCGGTCTTTACTAAATCGGCTTGGCAAAACTGATTAAGTTCACTAGTTATGAAGGTTTTAATATTGTCAACATTAAGTTAATCGAAAACATGTAGCTAAATTTAGTTAAAGCATGAATTTAAATTAATTTCGCGAATTAGGCATTATGGCATGATTTGAGTTCAAACAAGGCGAGTTAATGTTAAATTTAATAAATTTTAGAAATATGCATTAGTAATTAAGATTGATTCTAATTTTCAGTAGTTGTAAATAATTAATTTCAACAGTTCAAGTCATCTAACAATGCGAGTTTAATCTGGTTATGGGATAATTAGTTTCTTTTAAATATATATTATTTGACAATTCCATATTGTATTTATAATTACAATTTTAGTAATATTCCTTTCCGTTAACATTTGTCTTAACCTAGCATTTAATATGTTATTTTTAAGTATGTAATTAATTAGGATTTTTTCTCTTTTATTTTTTAGAGACAAATTTAATAGGAAAAAATGTAGGCACTTTAGGATTATCCTTTTAAAATAAATGAGATGAGCCTCGCCCAATAAAACGCACAAATTGCGGGGCCCTCGATAAATGTTTAATTGAATACTTAGACTTCGAGATGGGTCGTTTAGCAAATTTCACGGCCTTCCCCAAAGTAATAAAGCATTAGACTCTTTAGGCACGATTTTAATAATATTACATCCCTAAACTCGGATGCGCATTTATGCGACCCAAATCCAAATCTCAACAGAGTCAAAAATGTGTCAACAACCACGGGTGCATTAATTGCGACGTGGTTCGAAACGCATTTTCACGACGTTACAATTCTATTATAATAAAAGCGGTTTAAAGTTGATAAAAGTACATAAATTATAATATGTATTAAAATCAGATATCTAGCCATTACAACAGTTTAAGCGACCGTGCTAGAACCACGGGATTCGGGGGTGCCTAACACCTTCCCTCGGGTCAACATAATTCCTTACTTAGAATTTCTGTTTCGCAAACTTCATTTGGAAAGTCGAATATTTTCCTCGATTCAGGATTCAATCGGTGACTTGGGACACCACCATTTCGATTGTCCTTTAATTGGAAAAAACTCCCTTCTGCGCCCCTTTGCGGGTGGCGCGGGTGAAAAAGGAGGTGTGACAGTCATCACAAAGGATGGGGTCAGAATTGACAGTGCAAAAATAGAGGCCATGGTGAATTGGCCTAAGCCCAATTGCATCAAAGGGCTGCGAGGTTTTTTGGGATTAACGGGTTATTACCGCAAGTTCATTCAGAACTATGCAGTAATCAGTAAACCATTAACCATGTTACTAAAGAAAGGGGGTTTTGTGTGGAATGTGGGAGCAACACATGCGTTTGAGGCTTTGAAGTTAGCTATGACCCAAGCACCAATATTAGCATTACCCGACTTTAAGTTACCATTTGTGGTCGAAGTAGATGCTACTGATCTGGGAGTAAGAGTTGTTCTGTCTCAAAACAACAAACCAATTGCTTTCATGAGTCAGGCTTTGTGTCAAAAACACCTGGGATTTTCAACATATGAGAAGGAATTAATTGCCCTTCTTTTAACAATTGAAAAATGGAAACATTACCTTCAACCCAGTCACTTTATCATCCGGACTGACCATTTTAGTTTAAAATTCCTCAAAGATCAACGCATCACTACGTCATTACAACACAAAGGAGTGAAAAAATTGATGGGCCTAAGCTATGAAATATACTACAGGCAAGGGAAAGAGAATTTAGTAGCAGATGCGTTGTCTCGAAGGGAAGAGGAAACCAAATGGGTTAACCAAGAAGCAGAAGCTTTGTGTTTGGGCCTAAGTGTGATTCAACCCAATGGGTACAAGAAGTGATAGAAAGCTATGAAGGTGATCAAGAGGCTCAAGAACTAATCACAAAGCTCAGCTTAGACTCCAAGGCAGTACAAGATGTGTCACTACAGTTATGACGGCTAAGGTTCCAAAGAAATTATGGGTGGGAAAACAGTTAGGCCTCAGGGCAAAATTGATTCATGATATGCATTCAACCTCATGGGGAGGGCACTATGGAATTCATGCCACATATCAAAGACCTAAGGCACTTTTTTACTGGCCAAAGATGATTAAAGATGTGAAAATGATGGTACAGGAATGTGAAGTCTGCCAAAGGAACAAAGATGAGAGTGTAGCCTACCCTAGATTGCTACACTCTTTACCTATTCCGGAAAGAGCTTGGGAACATATTTCCATGGATTTCATTGAGGGATTACATAAATCACAAGGAAAGGAAGTCATTCTAGTGGTGATTGATAGGTTTATAAAATATGTGCATTTCATTGCATTAGCTCATCCGTATAATGCTACTCAAGTTGCTCAATTATTCCTTGACCATGTTTGCAAATTACATGGAGTTTCGTCCTCAATTGTTTCTGATAGAGACCCAATTTTTGTGAGCCTATTTTGGCAAGAACTTTTCAAAAACCTACAGGTTCAGTTGAAATTGAGCTCGGCATATCATCCCCAAACCGACGGTCAGACAGAAAGGTTGAATCGATGTTTGGAGTCTTACCTCCGATGCATGACTGGGCAAAGGCCTAAGGAATGGGGCAAATGGTTATCTCTTGCAGAATTTTGGTACAACACGAGTAATAGAGTCCGCAATCAATATGACTCCTTTCAAGGCTCTATACAGGTATGATCCACCCCAGCCAACCTTCGAGCTGATTGCACAATCCAAGGTTGAATCCGTGGATCAATTGTTGAAAGAAAGGCAGATAATAAGCAAACAACTGAAGGAAAATCTAATTAAGGCTCAGGAACGAATGAAGCAATACGCTGATAGCAAAAGAAGTGAGCGCACCTTTGAAGTAAGCGATTTAGTCTTCATCAAATTACAGCCTTATCGCCAATCTTCAGTGGCTGTGAGAAAGAACCTAAAGTTGTCCTCCAAGTTTTTTTGTCCCTATCCGATTATCAAAAAGATTAGTTCTGTGGCGTATGAGCTCCAATTACCTGTCGAGTCTCGAATCCACCCAGTTTTTCATGTTTTTCAACTGAAGAAGAAATTGGGTCCAAAAGATTTTTCCATAAAGGAACAACCTTTGAGCACACCTGAAGGCCAGTTAATGGCAGAACCAGTGGCTATACTTAACTGGAGAATGGTGAAGAGGAACAATCAAGTTGTTACACAAATCTTGGTGCAATGGGCCAATCTGGCTCCAGAGGATGCAACTTGGGAGGATTATTCATTTATCACTTCCCAATTCCCTGAATTTCAACCTTGAAGATCAAGGTTCTTGAAGGAAGGTGGGATGTTGTGGAACGGGATAGTTCAGAAAATGAAATTGGAAAACTTGGTTACTGATTGGAAAAGATGCTAATTGCAAAATATTCTAGTATATTAGCACTTAAGTCCCTTAAGTTTTATTTGTTTAGAGTTTTATCCTAATAGTGTAGCTTTCATCTTTAAAAGACATGTGTCCATTCTTATCCCTTTGTATCCGTTAGCATATTACCACCTCTATTCATTTCTCATTGGTTATCCAGGTGGTCACAGCTGTAGGACTCTTACCTTATTTATCCCAGCAGCATCCTTGTAAAGATCCATTGAAGAATGAAAAATCTTATTTAATCTTTTTACTTAAATTCTGCAAATTTTCCTTTTCTGTTCTTTCTTAGCTAAATCACTACAAGTTCATGCAGATTTAGATCTGGCTCGCCTAAGCCTCAAATTCTATTTGTCTTCCCTTTTTTGTTCAATACTTAATGCTGAATATGCTTACATTAATTGTTCAAGTTATTTATTAGAATTGAAGGAATTGAAACTCTATTTGATATTTAGGAATTTATGAGATTTGATTGCAATTCGTTTGAACTCATGTGGCTGTTTGTTGTTAGAGGATATGTCTCACAGATTTAAATTTCATTCAAGTCGTTTGAACCACTCAGTTTAGTCCCTGTGGTACTGTATAAGTTGCTGAATTTCTGGATTTTTATCTTATAATGACATGATAATGTAGACCTAATCATTTGCAATATGTATAGCTTGTATTCGTGATGTGAATTACTCGAGCAATTATATAGGTTCTTTGTTTCATGTTAAGAACAATTGAAAGAAGTAACCTCCGTCGATGGCTGATAGTGTACTGTTTTCTGCGAAATTGAGTTTGAGTTAGCGAACTAGCCATATAATCGTTTATTCGTATGTTGATATTTAGAACTTTATGTGACTGTTGCTGATTTTGTATTTGATGCTGAAGTGCAAAAAAATAAATTAAAGAGAGGTGTTAACAGAGTTATTGGGCTTCTGTCTTCAGAAATATTTAAGCCCCGCTTGCCTAGAAGGGATTTGTGTGGAGCTCAGTTTCTTTCATTAAGTTAGGTCGTTTTTTGCATTGTGAATCTGACTTTCAAATGAACTCCAATGCAGCAAAGGTCCAAAGAATTAGAATCAATTAATACTTGTACACTTATTCACAAGTGATTTCCGTAATTCGTAGCCCCCACAACAAAATCTCAAATTAGTTTAGGACTAAACAATTTTGAAACACCGTAGCTTGCTTTAGGCGCGATTAATAATAAAACATTGTGACTATGGGTACGGTTCCTGTGGCATAGTATGATACATGATCCCCAATTTGAGTGCATGTTTCACGCGTCCCGACCATAACTTCAAATAACAATAAACATGTTGTAAATCGCGTGTGCGTTTCACGTGGCGTGGTTTGCAATGTGTACCAAAATGACAAGTGTACGACATCGTAACTTGTTCAAGAAATAACTCCATCAATGCTAAAAAGCAGTTAAATATTTAATTAAAAGCGGTAAAAGATAAAAGGCACAATAGGTTTTAAACATGTATTAAGTCAGATAATTTAGCCAAGGATTAATTGTTAAGTGACCATGCTAAAACCACGGAACTCGGGAGTGCCTCACACCTTCTCCCAGGTTAACAGAATTCCTTACCAGGTCTTCTATGTTCGCGGACCATAAATAGAGTCAATTTCCTCGATTTGGGATTTTAAAATAAATCGGTGACTTGGGACACCATAATAATTATCTCTAGTAGCGACTCTAAATTAAATAAATAATCTCATTTCGATTAATGTCACTTAAATTGGAAAAACTCCTTAGTCTTCAGAAAAAGGAGGTGTGACACATGCATTAATTTTTTTAGAAAGAAAGTAAACAAGATTTAAAATTTACCCACAACTTGATTCTAAAGTAATATTCCAAATTTCGTATGCAGTGTATCAATAAGAAAGAGAGATTTTGGGTGAGTAGTAAGAAAGAGGAAATGAAAAGCTTTGGAAAAAGAAAAGAATCAATAGTTTTGGGGGGACAACAATGGGTATAAAAATTAAGAGAGCTTTGGGTGATTATCAAGAGAGAAAATATTTTCGAAATCCTTTGGAAAAGGAACAAAATCTTAAATAGCGGTTATTGGAAATGGGGTGGGTATCATGTAACTGATAGGCTAAATTTAAGGGATCTTGAATTTTCTTCTTTTTTATGGTTTTGTATATAACTTGTAAATATAAATATACAAAGTAACTAATAAGGAACCTAAATAAAGGAGGTAAATAGATTTCTATTATAGTATAGCTAGGTAAAAATCTCATCAGCTTGCCTTTGGTTCTTTTACTCTCTTTTAATCAGAAGCGGATTAACATTTTTCGTTTTGGTTCTTTAAGTTTGTAAAAAGTGAACATTTTCTTATTCATGTCATATATTTAACAAAACTTTGACTGTTAAATTAGCATGAACTTGAAAAAAAAGATTTAGCAGGGAATCACATTATGAGGTGCAATTTCTGCATTCTGTTACCCTTGTCCATTTCTGATGTTTGTGCAGTTTTTTGAGGTGCAATTTCTGCTATTTTTGATCTATTTTAGTATTTGGTGCCATTTTTTATGGCAATATGAGATTTGAAAAGAATTTTCTGCTGCTTTTGGTTAAAAAATTTTCCCCCACAATTCCCCTTGAATAAACTATCCAAAATTTGTTAAGTATTGAAGGATAACCAAAAGTGCTCAATTTTGATAACTTAAGGATCAAAACTGCTCAAATTACACCTAAAGGACTACTTTAAAATTACCCCCAAACATAAGAGACTATTTTTGTTATTTTCTCCCTCTTATACATTTGATAATTTTCATGGAAAAAAATAGGTTAAGACGGTGCCGTTTCAGGTTCTACTATCTTTGCACACTGGTGTGAGGGTTTTGAACATAAACCTCAAACACCAGCCGGGTGAGGAAAAAGTTTGCTGCATCTGAATGCACTTACAAATAAAAGCTTAATCCACAGGAAGTCACAAAAATGGCGTGGAGGCAAATTCTATTTTTCAACAGAAGATTAATCTCAGCACCTTCAAACTCGTCGGTGCCAACTGGGTTCGCTAGCTTTTCGTCCAAATCCAATCCTTACATAGGTATTTCAGTTTCATCCTTGAGAATTTAATATAGCTGTAATCTTTGTGAAAATTTAACACAAACTATCGTGGGTGCAGTAAAGGTAGGGATACCAGAGTTCTTGAATGGAGTGGGAAAGGGAGTAGAGACCCACGTTGAGAAGCTAGAGTCTGAGATTGGAGATTTCTCGAAGCTTCTTCTTACTCGCACCCTTAAGCTCAAGAAACTTGGCATCCCTTGTAAACATGTCAGTATTTATCCCCTTTCCTTTTAATTTGTTTCATTTGTCCAATGCTTTTTAGTAAATATGTTATTGTTTTTACAAATGTGAGATGGAAGATTGTGTTATTGGGTAGCTCGGATATTATGTTTCATTGCACTAAAAAAGGAAATTGTTTTCCAGCTTTAAAGTAATTCTTCAGAACTAAAGGGCTTTGATCTGTATAGTTGATTCCTCTGTCAGGCTGATAGAATGCATTCTTGCAAAAGATTTTAATTTTCTGTAGTTCATTAATTGTTGTTAGTTGTCTAGTTGCACTGTCCTGGAAAAATCGCACTAGATGCAATAAATAGTAGTGGAAAGAATCATGGATTAAGGCTATGAGAGAGTTAATAGTGGAGTATTTTGTTTTTCAGTTCGTTTTAGGTATTTGATATTTCAAGTTGTATGATTGTTAAAGTTATTCTAATAGTTAAGCTTGTGGTTGAGATGATATTCCTTTTTTTTTTTTTTTAAATGAAGTTATTAATTTTATTATCGAGAAGGGAAAATCCCATAAATGAAAATGTATATAAAACGCGGAGAATCTTACTAGAAGGCATGATCCTATACAGTCGTCAATACTAATCGGAATATCAAAGGTGCTCCAGATATATATAAAAAAACAACAAAATGCTCCACCGACCAATAGGAGCAAGTTTTCTAGCCTTTCCAACGCTCGCATATTTCTGTCTTTCCTATTGTCCACTTGAACGCTAGAAGAGCTACTTCTCATGTGCCTCCATCTCTTCCTGCTGAATTACAGACTAACCTAGAAGCACCTTTCTCAGTTACTGGAATCATCGATACCACCTCCCGATATGCTCCACACAATATACCATAATCTGTATGAAATAGGACAGTGAAGTAATAAGTGATTGTTATGGTTCCCTCCTGCTTTCACGTGACGCACCAACAAACTTGGATTGTCCTCCTCCCGTAAAGTTTTCCGCTGTTAAGATGGCTTCACGTGCTCTTGTCCAGGTAAAAAAGGAAGCTTTAGTTGGCACTCTAGGGATCCATATTGAGGAGTAAATTCCTTGCACTCCCTTTTCAACAATCTGTGATGTTATCCTTCTGCCCTCTCCATATCCACCTGTCTATGTCCATTTGCTTTGATATGATATCCAATTCGATACCATCTTTGCTATGAGATTATGTAGAAGTGTCATAATATGTCTTGGCTTTGAAGTTTTACTTCAACAGTGTCAATAGCCCTACATGTTTTTGCAAGTCCGCTGAAATGGATATCCTGCAGTATTTTGCATCAACAATATAGGGTTGAGAGTCTTTGGAAGATGTAGGTTAATTAGATCAGTTACTTTTGTTTTTTGCGGTTATCTCCCTAAGCAGATTAAGTCTTTTGTTGTAATGGAGCTTATTCAATTCCTTCTTGTAACTTTGCATCTGGATGCCTGCAATGAAGAATCTTATTTCATTAAAAAAGGTTAATTAGATCAGTTGGTTGAAAGATCGTGATCAAGATGTAACTTTTGAGACTAGACATCTTTCCGACAAAGTTGTTCTTGACAAGTTTATAAGTATGACCACCGTTAGGAGCCAATTTAGTTCTCTGATATGCATTTAAGCAGTAAGAGATCCAAATTTGGTTCTTAAATTTTTGCATTCAAATGCTATTCAACATAATTTTTTATATATGCTTTAATGACGTCCATCTGATTTAGTGGTTAGTTGAGCTCTCCATTTGAATAATGTCTCGTAGCTGTATCTGTAAAACAACTTTTTTTTATGTAGTTGACTGTCCATCATAGCTGAGGATTGACCGTTACTGTCGAAGAGCATAATTTGCGATAGTGGTGTGTTTGAACATGTATTATAAAATGATGTAATATGTCTGAAATTGATGTCTTGTGCAAGTTATCCTATTGAGATGATTGATTAGTTTGTTACTTGTGTTAGTTCGGTATGTCTGGAAGTTTACCCTCCAAACTGCGAAGTTGTAAGAAATTTTGCTCTGTTACATTATGCGCAGTTTGCTTGCTTTCTGTACTTTAGAGGTTTGTAGGGTAGTCTTGGATTCAGGGTTCTGGCAAGGACAGCTGAAATGGGATGCCAAATATTAGAAGCTGCGTGAAATTAGGTGGAGTTGCACTGTAAAATAGGGTGGGGAAAGAGAAGTATGGGTTTGTCTGTTTTTTATTCATCTTTGGATATTCCAAAACACTTTTATCAAGAAAATTGTAAAAAGCATGGTTATCAAAAAGGAGAAGGGATTGCATGTGTTCACGTTTGGACTGCCCAACCACTGGAAGAATTAGTGAAGATTAACTTTTGGTTGTAATTGTCATGCATGAATATGAAGGTGGAGCGAATGATATCAATTTTGCCGATCATATCAAGTCTGCTATTTAGTGGTGGCCAAACTTAAGGCTTTCTAGTCTTAGTAGAGTAATCTTTTCTTATGAGGTTCGACAGTTAACAGTTCCTAAGTTCTTGCCAATTTGATAACCCTGAGAAACTGAGCGAACTAATGCTTAGAACTAGTTCCTGTAGGCACTTTCTAAGATTTGGAGATAAGCATACCATAGCGGTAGCTTTTATACAATAAGTAGCATGCCATATTGGTATGCTGCATTGATTAATCATGGCACTGTGTTTTAAACGACAGCCATCAATCCCTTCTGCTGTGTTTTCGCATCCACGAGCCCTTCTTGACATATTGCTTGTGATGTTGCAGAGGAAGCTGATATTGAAGTACACCCACAAATATAGGCTGGGACTTTGGAGGCCCAGAGCTGAGCCTGTGAAAGCCTAATAAATCATTTGGTTTTGGTCCTTTTAGTGAAGAAAAACATTCTGCTCTTATGTTCATGTTTTGAACTTCTTGGATGGAAATTGGTCACAAGGCAGCCAACTGCATCAGGGGGCCCATGTTAGGGACTGTTTTTGATCAGTGAAGTGAGAATTTGGGATTTGCATTATAAACATACACTAATAACAAATGCCCTCTTTATTTTACTTCTATCAAGACTTGTTAATTAACTATTGCATTCGTCCCCTATCATCATGTTTGCTTTTCACATAATTCAAGAAAACTGGAACATTTTATTCTTTAGCACTGTTCTTTTACAAGTAATCAGTATCAGACATTCATGTTTTATATGTAAGGTCGATATGTGAGGGGGTACCTTTAGAATAGAAGTAGTCATATTTAAAAAAGGGCAAAATACATAGTTTACCCATCGATCGTGCAACAAGTTAACGGAATTTCTTTTACGCACTGAACCTTTCAAAAGTGTGTCTATACATACCACTTTTATACTTGATCAATTTTTCAGATAACGTAAAAGTCACGCCCTAATAGGGGCATAACACGGGTCATTGACTTTAAAAAGGGTAAAGAAACATTAGAAATTACAATTAAACATCTTCATCTTCCCATTTTCTATCTTAAGCATCATTGTTGCTGCCACCATGGTTGTTTGTGAGAAAGTTTTCAACAACACAAAAATTCAAGTGTTCAACCACATTTTCTAAACAACAAGCCGAAAAAATGGTTGTTTGTGAGAAAGTTTTTGACAACACTAAAATTCAACCACACTATCTCTAAACAAGCCGAAAAAAATTGATCAACAAATTGAGTTCAACAACCCAATAATTAACAAGACCCAATTGAATTTTCAAGCTTTTTCAATACCCCAACAATGGTGAATTCTAGATTTTTTTTCACCAAACCTTCAATACTACCATTAAAGCTTTTAAATCTATCACAAATAAATGGTTCCACAATATTTGGATAATAAACCAACAAAAGTCTCTCAATTTCAAATGTTCTTTCAATAATTCTATGTGGGGAAAAAGATGAGGGGGAGGGTGGTCTGAGGAAGAAGACCAGGGGGAGGGGGAGGGGAGACAAAATATGAGATTTTCTTCAGGATTCACGCGCATTTTTTGATTGTAAACACGCGAGTGCTACTTGGACAAAGTAGTGCGTCTTAGACACACTTTTGAAAGGTTGAATGTGTAAAAAAATTTCCGTAAATGAGAGATATATAACGGGGATTTCGCTGCAAGATTAATGGGTAAATTATGTATTTTGCCTAAAAAAAAAAAGTGATTACAATGACATATAAATTGGAAGATCGACAATTACTGTGGATTGCGGACAGAGGGAGTAGATGTTGATGGTCATATATAGCTTTTGTTTTTCGTAAGAATTGCAAAAACTGAAAACTTCTTCCAATGGAGTTTGGTTGAAAAATTTTCCGGAAATTATTTAACTTATTTGGTAACAGACGCCACAATCTCTTCTTTTGGAAGTCCTGTTATATAATGTTAAAAGTGTGATGCTTGACCACTAAACGTCAATTGTATCTCATAGACAAGGAGTATACTTCCCGTAAGAGTTAATAACCAAAACATTCATGCGTGGATATCTCAAGTCAAGATTAGTAATTCTATTCCGCAAGTCAAGCTCTGCAATGGCCCCTTCTACATTCTTAACGTTCAAATGTACAACATCAAAATCATGCCTGGATCAAGGGGCATGTAGTTGAAATCCCTTTTTCTAGCACACCTACAAATATCAGGAGCTCTTTACCAAAATCCAAAATCGTTGTTACATTTCTGTACAAGAGCAGCCACAATTTACCCATTTTGAAATAATTTTAATTGTTTGAGGCAGTTCCGCTGAGATTCCACATCCACAACCCCTGATCTGCATTGTTGCAACAAGTAAACAGTTACTAATGATGGAATATCCAGAAAACTGAATCCTGCTTCCATAATGCACATCACAATGTTTTTCTCTTGACTCATCTAGCCTTGTCGATTCAGACTAAATATACAGGCAAGACATTTGAATAGACATTTTTCAGTGAAACCGAACAATGCAGAAAATATACAGTAAAATGATATAGTGGGCTTCTTGTCGAAAGTGATAAGTAACTGCAGTAGCCCTCTTGACTTGCAGTGAAGCAGTTGGTTTTGCATGGTAAATTACCAATATCTATCAGGAGGCGAGCAATTCTCATCCAGCAAGATAGATCATGTCATGATCTGGTAGTTGTTTGAGTGCTTAATAAACCATATTTCTTTTCAGACATTTGTGACAGCGATCAACACTTTTGTACAAAAAATAGAAGGGGAAGAGTTAAAATTTGATTTTGAAAAGTTACGAGATGGAAGTCCCCACTTGCTCCTCTCTAAAGCTGACCTGACTGATTGTTGAGCGGATGGGAGTATCTAAGGTGAATGGTGACTTGGTAAGCGAGAACATATTCTGATACCAAATCATAAACCAGTGAAACAGATATAAGTCAAAAAGAAAATGGATGCAAAACCTACCACTCTGAACTTGAAAGGCGGCATACTAAGTGCTGTCACACAAGAGAGCCCAGAACACCTGTAAATTAAGAAAACATTATCATGATTTACTTCATTGAGAACAATCAAAAAGTGGAACAATAACATAAAGACAAGATTGTATGATTTGAAGCCATGAGTGCAAGAGTATTTTGATTCTCCCCCTATCAATGCTAAGCTAAGTTCATCGTAACTCCTCTAATACACTGAGTTTTCTCCCTATATTTATAGAAATTAGCTTATGTGCTTAGGATTTTGTTCTTCCGTGTTATGGTATTTTCTTCCGTTGTTATATAAAACACAGCTGTATTTCCACCAAAGAGCAAATAGTAGTTTTCCTAAACCAGATGAAGTTTACTCAGTTTTTTAACATATAATGATCAATGTTTTAGCTCCAAATGAGGCAATAATTTTACTTCACACTCATTTGTGCATATACAGTCAAATAGTATTTCCAGAAAGCTATAATTACTACAAACTGTGACATTCACATACCTAAGAAAGTTCAGCTACGTATTAGGAAAATCTTTGAACAGACATTATAAAATGGCATTTCAAAAATTTGACTGAGTGCTACGCCATGCTTCATTAAGCACAATTCAGTCACCTTGTTAATGCCTAACTGGATAACCAGAAACAACCTACTTAATTCCATCAAATGTATGCAGCTTCAGTTGAAACACTAGAAGCGTGCCAACGTCGACCAGCTTAAGATTTTCATGCAATAATTATAAGGAAAATGAAGAAAACAAGTTTCAGTAAGCTTCTGATATTGTATGATTCAACCAGAGGAAAAGGAAATCTTTAACTTGCAAAGCACGAGGATTTGGCTCATAATAATTAACGACAGACATAAATTGGACTTTGGTGCATTTAGCTAATGAAATTTCCAGAGCATTTTGAATAACAATATAGTTTTGTATATAGGCAACTGCTGCAAGCAAGAACCTTGATCTCTCTCTTTCTTGCTTATTTATTCAATTTCTTCAGCAAGTTATCATGCTTTTTTCTGGGTGCGCACTATCATTTCATATAGACAGTTCTCATAAGTAACATGGAACAAGAAGAGTTAAACACAGAAGAAATAATAAGAATTGACAACCAATAAGCTCGTACAGCCATAGCACTGACTCTAAAATATGTTAACCTTCATACAAGATAAACCACCTGATTATTTCTTCAAGTAATATGCAAATCCTCCATCCTAACATGTCATTTCTTTTCCCCATCCTTCTGCGACAGTTTAGTCATCAAAACTTAATTGGATTATTCCAAATTAAATGGACCATGCCTTGAACCACCCAGTGTCTTTAAGTTCAATGTTCCTATAAGAATTGTATGCTAAAGTATTGCAGTAAAGAGCTGTGATCTTCATTTTCTTTCAGGCAGTTTAACAGCAAAAGAAAAACTAATCTTCAGATATATCTAATGGAGGCAAAAGCAAGAGAAATTTGAACGTACAACAAAATGTAGTACCTTCAAAAGTAAAAATACCTAACAACTTTATATGCAAGTCATTATCTCACTCAAATAAACACTAGGTCAGCAATAAAAAGACATATACTTGGTTTAGACGCCCTAGGATATTGAAAGAAGAACATTCAAAAGATATCCAAGATAACAAAATTTATGAAGAAGTTCATACTCTCAATAATGCCGATGCATCAAAATTTCGCATGCCCCAGGATACGAGAGTACCTTGAAATATAATAATCAAGAAGAACAGAACAGTGATCACAGTTGCTAATATATTCATCTTCGAAGGTGATGCGCTCTCCTTTTTAATTTTCTTCAATGCCTTAATTCTTTCAGTCCTTCTACGCTTCCATATAGCAATCTCAGATATTTCCTTGACGAACTTAATGTCAGCAGCATTTAGTGATGGACCCTTTGGGGGTCTAGGTGGTTTAGGAGGCTTTGGCTTCCTTGTCCTCTCAATATCCATTTTATTGTCCCTCGTATTTTCCATCTCCTCTGAGACTTTGTTCGACCAAATTTCTGTACACCTAATGGAAAGCTCATCAGCACTTAACACCTTCTTATAAGTATTTGAACCGTCTTGCTTCCTGGCAAATCCATGTGACGATTGAACTCCACAAAACCCACTCACCGCTTTATACAACTCTTTATTAGAAGCTTCCTCAGTCAGATAACGGTTATTGCTGCCATCTTCCTCACTAGTTGTTCCCCCACTCTCTAGATCTATCTCTAAATCACTTTCCCTTGACTGTATATGATCCATAGCTAACCGAAGATTTCTTTGTCTACCTATCTCCTAGTCCTTTAGCTGAAAGCAAAAGCATAAGTTAGGCACAAACTCACTGGAAAGCTAAGCCATTGTACTGAATTTGTTCTTGCTTCCAAATCTTGGAAATATGGACATCACAAAAAAAAAAAAAAAAAAAAAATACATGCAACCATCCAACTAAAGAAAAGGAAACACTAATCTGGGTTTTTAATAAAATAAAAGACATGTACACAAAACACCAAAACATTCAAATGAACACTTCCCTTTTTGCCATTTTAAAAATATTTACTTGAGCCAAAAAAGCTATCCAAATTTTAGGCCAATAAACAACATTATCCAATAACCTGAAAAAGATACCGACTTTTTCTCATGTTCCAAAAACTTCAAATGGATTTGAAATGCCAACTCAATCTTGTGCTTCTTTAAGAATACAATATACAAATAATTATACACACAGTCACACACAGGAAAAAGTACATACATATACAAGGCTCAATCACATGGAAGATTCGTTTCAGCAACACAGAAAACAGACATGGAAAATGACAAGAGAAAGGAGCTTTAGCAAAACCCCAAAGAGGATGAAAATCAACAGTGGTCCCTTTGCAGCTGGAATATGAATATAAAATTTATATTTAAAGCATTTACACAAGCTAGAGTTTAAATACACTCATTTCTTTGTTATCAAACAAAAAGGAATGAAAATTGGACATCAATTCCCATTTTGAAATTTTTCTAATCCGAATAATCCAAAAAAATTATCCATTCTCCCCCAAAAAATAAATTTTGCAGTACACTAAAAACCCCAAACAGAAATAGAAAAGGAATCCGCAAAGGGGGAAAACATTAAGAGGAAAAAAGTATGAGAAAAACCGTATAGAATTATATGATTAGCAGATCAAAGCCTAAACATTATAAACGCAAAAAAAGATGCACTCTTGAAAAAAAAATGATGCTTTAAATAGTAGTATTAATTATGAAATAAATAAAAGAGGATTTTATACATACATTGAAGGCGACAACATGGGGAGGATTTGGCCTTAGAAATGGATTTCATCAATGGCTTCTCTGAACTGCGGCAGGGCGTGGAGGAGGAGGCAAGGAGGTGAAGAAGAAAACGAGGTCGTTTAAGGAGACAAACGTGTCCTTAGGAGATGTTGTAATGGTCAAAGGATGATTGGAAGTTTGGAACATTCCCAACACAAACACTTGAAGATAATGTTCAAAAGCAATTGCGCATTATCTACGTGCGGTTTGTGGGGTCCGTGTGCCGGTCTTATATTTGTCTTTTAGTCGAATTTTAAAATTTGCGTACAATTTTCCAATTTTTATATCACATTTTGAAACGAAAAGAGATAAACTCCGTAGGCTCACTTTTATTTGTCCATTATAAATTTTGTACGCTCTTAAAAAATAATAAATAAGTACATAATTTACCATGTCATTCATATTAATTGATACATATATTTAATAGATTTAAAAAAAATTAAAATAAGTAATCAATATTGTGATATAACAGGAAAAAAGAAATAGTCTCTCTTGATATGCTAAAACAACAACAACAATGTATGAGTCAAAATCTGATCAAAGAAATTCTACTTAAGGAAGAACGACCAAGAAGCAACTAAGCCGAAGTCACGTATAGGAAGCAATATATCGGCGAGTGATTTAGCTACGATCGAGGTCGAACACTCAATTCGGCCTGAACAGCTAGTTCAACACTTAGACATTTTAGAGGAATATTCTACGAGATATTCCAAGAACTTAGGTACTCCGGTTAAGGACCGCTGAGTAAAGGAAAGCGTTTTGTATAAATATCATGAGAGAGAGTAACAGAAAGGGGGCTGATAGGAACACATATATACATATACATCTCTGAAGGAGAAGATGTTCCATCCTTTCTGGCTCCTCGCCGGAAAAGGAGAAGAGTTTAAAATCTCGATATTCATCTGTAATTCAACTTTATCAAACATACGGAGGTCGGTCTTGTTCAAGGATGGTGAATCTTTTCATTTATGTATTCTTTATCTTCATTTGATATTATTAGAACACTAATCTTTTTCTCCCATGAAACTCAATCACCACTGTAATCAAATTTTATGTTCAGTTATACTTGTTTATTCCTATTTTCTATCTCAAATTTAGAGTAAATTATCTCTGGCTAGGATTTGCCCCAAATCTTCTTATTTAATTGGTTTAAAAAAAGGCCTAATACGTTTTAGTCAAACAATTTGACATCGTCTGTGGGGATTTTCTAGCCAAAGTTTTAGTTTCCTCTAGATCTAAACTCGGTTCTAGTTCTACTTCCCGATCGCTGTAACTTCATCCTCTTGCCTGTGTGCTCATGGTGCAGACTATGTTTCCATGCCTTCACGCACTCGGGACTGGATCAGATAGGGACTTGAATTGGAAGATCACAACGAGTGAAGTAAATCATCAACCCACAAGGTGCTCAGATTCAACTGACGCTGAAGCTAAGAACGAGGCTGAGATCAGATCTAAAGCTAGCACTCTCAGTTCGTTGCCAATCAGATCGAAGAGACTTTCCAGACCCAAGTAGTAGAGACAGCAAAAACACAAAGCCAAGGACCCATAAGATGCCATCCAAGTTCGGTGGATACTAGCCCAACCAATGATAGCAACTACGAAGCATAGCCAAAGAAGGGAACATGGTCGCTCCCTTCCACCGTCAACTAATCAGTCGAGGTAACATGCAATTTTGTTTGGCTTTAACCTTCTATTTCTTGTCAGGGTAAGACAGGAATAGGGGCTCCCCCACCGACACACGAACAGGGAACAAACGCCATCAAAATAGCACACCAAGAAAACACTCCGCGTCCTATCATCCCGCAAGCAACGGTCAAGCGAAACCCTCCGACAAGTTGGTACTCAACGCCATAAAGGAAAAGCCGGTATAGAGTGGGACCGAGTCATCAGGCCGGAAAATATACGAATCTCTCCAACATGCAGACAGAACACAAGTGCATGAAACTCACCCACACACTCACCAAAGTCACAATGCGATGACACAACTAGCCAAAATTCAATTTTTTACATATATTGAGACACCCGAAGTTTGAGCGAGACATTCATCGCCTGGCCTACCAACAACCTCTCCAGGACAATCGATGAACTAGATAAACTAGGACTCCTAGAATGTATGTACGAACCGAACAAAAATATGTAATACTCTCCAATGAATAAATGAAGCGGTCTATGACATTCTTACACAACTCCACCAAAATTACACATCATGCCAATGCAAAGGAAAGGTACATTCGATCTCGCTCGAATTAACTTACATTCGACCTCGCTCGAATCATTCTACATTCGACCTCGTCCGAATCAATCTAAATTCGACCTCACTCGAATTAACTTATATTCGACCTCACTCGAATCATTATACATTCGACCTCGTTCAAATCATTCTACATTCGACCTCGCTCGAATCATTCTACATTCGACCTCATTCGAATCATTCTACACTCGACCTCGCTCGAATTAACTTACATTAGACCTCGCTCGATTCATTCTACATTCGACCTCGCTCGAATTAACTTACATTTGACCTCGTTCGAATCATTCTATATTCAACCTCGCTCGAATTAACTTACATTCGACTTTGCTCGAATCATTCTACATTAGACCTCGTTCGAATCAATCTAAAGTCGACCTTGCTCGAATTAACAAGTCAAAATTTGACCTCGCTCGAATTAACAAGTCTAAATTCGACCTCGCTCGAATTAACAAAGCCTGAATTCGACATCGCTCGAATTAACAAAGCCTAAATTCGACCATGCTCGAATTAGCGAGACATATTCGACCCCGCTCGAATTAGTAAGTGTAACACCCCGTAAGTTTAACAACCTTGATACTGCAATATACATTTGATATGATATTTTGAGTGGAATATTTTTGTAAAAAGTTTGAAAAAAATATGATTTTATATAGTTATCACTATTACTACTTTCGAATATGTTTTAAATTATACACATATATAATATGAGGAAGTTTATGAGATTTTCTTTATTGTAAAGAGTTTCTCACAAGAAAATAAGGTTATCTTTTACCATTTTATAAATTAAGCGTACAAATTTTTTTACTCTTTATATGAGAGTAGGAAAATTAGAAGTTGAGAAAATATATGTATCTTTACATGAATATTTTAATGAAATAATAATGTATGTATTTTTTTTATATGATACCACATGAACATGATAGTAATGTATATATAAAGTGTACTAAAAGTGAATAATATATCAAGTAATTTGAAATAATTCTTAATTATGCGGGTAATTAGTTAATTATCGGGTAACGAGTTATTACCTAGTTAATTAATAATTAAGGGATAAGATTAAATACCTCACCCCCACGTGGAAGCCCCCTTTTAATTCAAAAGTGACTCATTAGTCATTTATTACATGTGTCACACTAAGAATTGGTTTTACAATTTAATACCCTTAATTAATGTTATGAACTATCTCCTTCTTACTCTTGCATAAGAACAGTGGAAAAAGCCTACAATGGAGATACCATATTACAGTTTAAAAATTGCAGTCTCATCATTTCTAGTTATCTTTGTATTAAAACAGGCATGAAAAATCTTTAATTGAGTTTGGTTCAAACCAAAAGAATTAGAGAAATGCCTTAGACAACAAGGTTTCAAAGAAAACTCTTATAGATTCTTGTTTGGAGATGTATATGTAAAGAAACTTTGTCTAAGCCTATTGATTTCTCCCATGAATTTGGCCTAGAGTCATGCCCTTCTTCCACAAAACCATCACCCCATATGGTAAGAATTGTTTGGCGTGGTATGGGCCAAGACCAACAATTGTTATCGTAGACCCTAAACTTATAAGAGAGGTGCTAACGAAAAATTACATTTTTTAAAAGCCACCTGGCACTCCATTTATTAATTATGAAGCAGATAAATGGACGAAACATAGAAGACCTATTAATCCTGCTGTTCACCTTGACAAATTGAAGCATATGCTACCTGCATTCCAATTGACTGCGTGAAATGTTGAGCAAAATGGGAGAAATTTTTCTCGACAGAAGGAACAAAGATAGATGTGCGTCCATATCTACAAACTTTGACAAGTGATGTCATTTCAAGAACTGCTTTTGGCAGTAGTTATCAAGAAGGAAGAAAGATTTTTGAACTTCAAAAGGAGCAAGTGGAATTACTTTTACAAATAGCACGCTCATTATACATCCCCGAATGGAGTAATTAAAACATTTCCTCCATTTTTAAGGAGATTGTCCATGGATACAAGTAGAAATTTGGCGACAAAGGTATGTTAAGGCTAATCCTTCCTTCTTTTGGCATGATCTAGGCAACGATACGTAAACGTAATGTTATTTCATAAGTGTTTCTACTCTTAGCAGTTAAGGATGTCTATGTTATTTATTCCTGTAAAATGATATTAATTAGAGGTATATTGACATTTTGACATTCCGAGAAGTTTTATTAATGTACTTCTCATGCATTGCACTCATTTGCATGTGCATTTACCCATGACTCAGATGACATTATATACGCGTATATATATATATATGTATATAGGATATGGGAAAAGGTTACGGCATTATATACGCACCACCACCTGATCAACTAGTATACATTGATGATTTTGCCCACAGTGGCACCAGATGGCGTTATATACGCGTATATATGTAAATATATGTATATGGGATATGGAAAAAAGGTTACGAAGTTATATACGCACTACCACCTGATCAGCTGGTATATGATGATGATGTTGCCCACAATGGCTGAAATGATATGATGGGACGCCCTCAGAGGCTTGATGATGTTATGTACATACAAACCTATGCATTACATGACATTTATATGCATATGCATGACATTATAAATACTTCATAATTTACAGAGCTATCCATACTTACAGGTTGAGCCCTTTACTCTATGTTTTTAATTAATGTTGACTTACTGTTATGTTTCAGTTCTGCCTTACATACTCAGTACATTATTCGTACTGACATCCTTTTGTTGGGGATGTTGCATTCATGCCTACAGGTATAGGTAATCAGTTTGACGAGCCCTCATAGTAGACGAGATTGGCTTCAATGAAGAATCGGTAAGACTCCACCTCATCCGGAGTGTAGCCGAGTCTATGTGTCACTATGTCAGAAGTTTTCTATAGACTTATAGATAGGCCAATACCCTGTCCTATTTTATGTCAAATACTCTTAGAGGCTTTGTAAACAAAGGTTCATTTTGTACAGTATGTCAAAGGCCTTACCGACCCATATGTATTCATGTTTTAAGAACGATAGTTTATTGATACAGTGTTGCCCACTTATAGTTATGGATTACGAGTTGTGGCCATGTTGGCCCACGATAGTTACAAAAGGAATAAGTCCAACTAACTTGGCCTATGTATGTTCTAATTTTGGTCAAATGATCATGAGTTACAAAGTGGCTCGGGCCAGCACGGCACCGGATGCCAGCCACGCCTCCCTAGGTTCGGGGCGTGACAAGGTGGTATCAGAGCGGGTCGTGTCATAGGGAATCTATAAAGCCGTGCCTAGTAGAGTCTCACTTATGGGTGTGTTGTGCGCCACATTTATAATTGAGAGGCTATAGGGCATTTAGGAAATGTTACCCTTCTTTTGTTTCCAGATCGTGCCATAGAGCTAAGTCGTGAGAAGTATAAAGCTTCCACCGAATGTTGTATGCACCAAAAGTACTATCACAATAGAGCTTTAAGGCGTAGATGGTAATTTCTGCCTATATGAAAGGAAAGTTATGAAAGAAACAAAATATACGATGCGAGATTGTAAAGTAAGTAAGGTAAATCTGAAGAAGATACGAGATACTCAAGTACAAAAGGTTGTGAATAGTCGCGACTTCAAGAATCATTTTGGGTTTAGTTTAAGTTACAGAGGAGAGCCTAGTGAAAATTTTGTAAATCTCTAAGAGTTTACATTCGAGGACGAATGTTCTAAATAAGGGAAGGATGTAACACCCCGTAAGTTTAACAACTTTGATACCGTAATATACATTTGATATGATATTTTGTGTGGAATATTTTTGTAAAAAGTTTGAAAAAAATATGATTTTATATAGTTATCAATATTACTACTTTCGAATATGCTTTAAATTATACACATATATAATATGAGGAAGTTTATGAGATTTTCTTTATTGTAAAGAGTTTCTCACAAGAAAATAAGGTTATCTTTTACCATTTTAAAAATTAAGTGACAAATTTTTTTACTCTTTATATGAGAGTAAGAAAATTAGAAATTGAGAAAATATATGTATCTTTACAAGAATATTTTAATGAAATAATAGTGTATGTATTTTTTATATGATACCACACGAACATGATAGTAAGGTATATATAAAGTGTATTAAAAGTGAATAATATACCAAGTAATTTGAAATAATTCTTAATTATGCAGGTAATTGATTAATTATCGGGTAACAGGTCATTACCTAGTTAATTAATAATTAAGGGATAAGATTAAACACCCCACCCCCACGTGGCAACCCCCTTTTAATTTAAAAATGACTCATTAGTCATTTATTACATGTGCCACATTAAGAATTGGTTTTACAATTTAATGGGTTTTCAATGTCTTAGCCTTATGCTTTTTATGTTTTGATGATCTAAAAAACTTGTCTTGAAGAACAAGATAGAGAACCTGGCCCACAGGGTATACATTTCATGTGACCTGGTCGAAGTCTGAAAAATCAGCAAATGGATGAACAACCACATGGAGGAACACAACAAGGACCTGGTGATCTGGTTCATTAGGGTTCTCCGATGCAAGCACAAGTCAGTGACTGTACGTAATCAACATAAAGAGAAACACAACAGGGACCTGCTCCCTTAGGGTTCTCTGACAGAAGTACAAGTCAAATGCACAGCTAGAACGTAGCAGAAGAAAGTGACCATCTAGCAACTGTCCCAGAAGAGGAACACAACTAGGACCTAGTCCATTGGTGTGTCCTGACAGAAGTACAGAGTCCACTATCCAGCTGGAACGCAACTGCCCAGAAGTGGCTGTGCAGACAGTACAACAGTCACTTCTCATTGGGAAGAAGCGTACACCAAGAGTTGACATCACTATCCATTGTGCTATCTTTTGTGATAAAACAACCTGGTGCAAGACACACCATTCATTGTGCATTCAGTGATATTCTCTCAAGAAACAAAAGTATTCATCCGGCATTGAAGTCACTGGTGTGTCAAGAATAAGAAGATAACTCCATTAAGGAACATTTTCTTAATGAGTTTATGTACATCTAAAGTTGAGTTGTAATCTTGTTATTTATTCGTCATTGTAATTCCTAGTTTGCTTTCATAAAAGCGGTGTCTTAGGAACAAACCAAAATTCATAAACTTCTGAGTTTATGTTATGACTAGGGATAGTCATAAGTTTAAAGCCTTTGTAACTAGGATAATTATCGAGTGGCTTGTGGTGATTGCATCACAAGTTAGTTTGAAGTCTTTGCAATAGGGTTTTTGCAAAGTGGCTTGTAATAGGGAGATTGCAAGTTAGTAGAGTTAAAAGCCTACAAGAGTAGGTCGTGATTTTTTGATCCCCTTGTGTGGGGTTTTTCCACATAGAAAATCTCTTGCTTTCTTTACTTTCAGTCTTTACTGCATTCTAAGCATCATCTCATAGAAGACCAGGTACTCTATAGTTTGGTAGACTCATATAAACTAACAATTGGTATCAGAGCAGGTTTCTCCTATCAGGCTAACACCTAGGAAAGATCCTCAATCGCTGTTCCACCAAACTTTGAAGAAGGACAATCAACCTATAGACCTCCCAGATTCAATGGTCAATACTATGGCTGGTGGAAGACTCGTATGCATGATTTTATGATAGCAGAAGATTCAGAGCTATGGGACATCATTTGTGATGGTCCACATGTTCCCATGAAGAAGCTTGAAGAAACAGGACCAATGGTGCCCAAAGGGAGAAAAGAGTACAACGACATTGACAGAAAAGCTATAGAAAAGAACTATCATGCCAAGAAAATCTTGATGTGTGGCATAGGACCTGATGAGTACAACAGAGTATCAACTTGTGATACTGCCAAAGAAATATGGGAAGCTTTACAAACCTTACACGAAGGAACTACTCAGGTCAAACAATCCAAGATCGACATGCTCACCACTGAATATGAGCTCTTCAGGATGAAGGATGATGAGTCCATACAAGATATGCATACCAAATTCACCTCCATCATAAATGAGCTTCACTCACTTGGAGATGTCATTCCCCGAAACAAGCTTGTAAGGAAAATCCTCAATGTTCTACCTGGGTCTTAGGAAAGTAAGGTAAATGCCATCACTGAAGCTAAAGATCTACAGACTATGACCATGTATGAGTTGATTGGTAATCTGAAGACATACGAGATGAAAAGAAAGAAAGACAGTGAAAGAAGAGAGCCCAAGAAGGAAAAGAACCTGGTGCTTAAGGCTGAAAGCAGTGATTCAAGTGATGAAGATAGTGACATTGCCTATCTTACTAAGAGATTTCAAAAGATGGTTCGAAGAAATGGTGGTATACCAAAGTGGGGCAGTTCAAGTAAAACAAGGAACAACGATCTCTGTCACAGATGTGGAAAGTCAGGGCATTTTATCAAAGACTACCCACTCTCAAAACAGGAGCAATACAAGCAAAATCCTGACAAAGCAGGAAAAAGGAACCTGGTTCCAGATAAAAGATTCAATCGAAGAAGTGCTGTAGACAATATTGTTAAGTAGGCTCTTGCTTCTTGGGGAGACTCCTCGAGTGAATCCGAAAGGGAATCAGATGCAAAAAAAAGTTCCATGCTGGCAGTGGAAACTGAAGCAACGAAGTACGATTCACTGTTCGCGTTGATGGCTCAGTCAGATGATGATGATGATGAAGAAGATGAAGAAGATGCGGTAAACTTCAAGGATGTTCAGAGAAATCTGAAATCCTATTCTTCTAAGAAGCTAAGGTCTTTATCTAATGTCCTAATTGATGCCTATTATAGCCTTATAAATGATAAGGAGATCCTGACCATAGAACTAGGACAGACAGAGCAATCTAGAGATGATATAGTGGTCTGTGTAGTGGACTTAAATGAGACAATAGCTAATCTTGAAAAGGAAAAGGAAGCCTTGAATGAAAGAATAACTAGTGTAGAAAATGATAGAGACGATCTGATGGTAGTAGTTGTTGATCTAAAAGAAACAATAGAAGGACTTAACAATGAAAAACACACATTAGAAGAAAAAATTGCATCTACTGAAGAAGAAATGGATGACCTGTTAGTAATATGCACTGATCTAGAGGAAACAATTGAGGGACTCAATAGAGAACATAAGAATGTAAGTCTTGGGAAAGGAAAGGAAGTAACGAGCGAGACACACATCATGCTTAAAAAGGAGTTAATTATTGTGAAAACCAGTCTCTGTAGTGAACTCGAGAGGAATCAACAACTTCAAGCTGAATTGGAGAAAGTAAGAAATGATCTTGAGAAATCTCTGAAGTTGTCACGACCCAAACTCAGGCCTGGTCATGATGGTGCCTCTCGTGAAAATAAGGCCAGCCGACACAATACCCATTTTAACCCTTTAATCATTAAGAGTCATTTTTAAGCCTTAATTAAACAAATGTTCCATAATATAAGTCTGAATGAACAGTGCGGAAATAACATACAAGCCCGACATCGGGGTGTCACTAGTCATGAGCATCTACTACAACTGTCTAACTATATCAAGACCAACATGGTCGGGAAAAGTCACAATTATACATAAGGAAGAACAAAGAGGGAGAAAGCAGAGCTGTGATCGCCAGGCAACTACCTTGCTAACTCCGAAGAAACTGCCACCAAGCTCAGAAATACCTGAATCTGCACACAAGGTGCAAGGAGTAATGTGAGTAATCCAACCTAGTAAGTAATAAGAGTAAATAAAGACTAAGCAGTAGGAAACGATGAATCCACATTTATGATAAACTCAATAAGCATAACAGGCTTCCAAATCAGAATATTAGTCAATCGTCTCATTTAAAATCCAGTTTTTTTGGGTAATAATCATTTGAGAAATGCTTTACGACAGTTTCAGTAGGGGTTCAATACCATTTATAATAAAAGAGATGAAAGACATAATCGGCCCCTCGGGCGAAACATAGTTCGTATACAGCCCCTCGGCATAACAGAAAATTCACAATCCTTTTCATAACTTAAAAACTTCAGTTTAAATGAAATTATTTAAAACATTTGTTAAACATTTTAAATAGAGTATCGGTCTAAAGATGAGTGAAAGCAGTAATTAAATCAACATGTTTAATGGAAACTCACTTTAAAGAGGAGTGAAAACAGTAAGTTCATAAACTAGCTCCTCAGGCAAAGCATCACTCATGTACATGTATATATATATATATATAGCCCCTCGGGCAAGCCTCTCAGTCACTCGTGACTCAACTCTTACCAATCAGCTCTCACACTCAGTACTCACGCTCAATAGGTACCATATAGTAACCGTTGCGGCATGCAACCCGATCCATATATCGCTGCGGCGTGCAGCCCGATCCATATACATATCTATAAATATATTGCTACGGCGTGCAGCCCGATCCATAGATATATAATCCTCATAACCAGGCCCTCGACCTCTCTTAGTCATTAACCTCACAATCAGACTCTCAGTCTATCTTAGTCATCAACCTCACAATCAGACCCTCGATCTATCTCTGTCATCAACCTCACGATCACTCGGTCCATCAGTAAAACAAGGAACTCAACCCAAATAGTTTTCACATTTTTAAGAAATAAAGTGATAAAGCCAGATTTAAACAATAAACAGGTAAAATATGACTGAGGATATGCTTTTAAAACAAATAGAGTGAGGAAAATTAGTGAAAATGCCCCTAAGGGTCTCAGCAGGTCAGCACAAGGCCCCAAACATGGCATACAACCCAAAATATAATATAAATCTCTAGAACATGGAATATCATAAGATTTCAAATCAAATACGCGACTTAACAATCGTACGGGACGTACCAAGTCACAATCCCCAACGGTGCACAACTCCACGCTCGTCATCTAGCGTGTTCGTCACCTCAAAGTAACACAACGATGTGTAATCCGGGGTTTCAAACCCTCAGGACAGTATTTACAATCATTACTTACCTCGATCCGGTCCAAACTCTAGCCCGCGATGCCTTTGCCCTCACGAATCAACTTCCGGATGCTCCAAATCTCTATGAAAACACTTGAAATCATAGCTTGGAGCTCCAAAATCGCACAAAAATGGTGAACAAAAATGATTGAAAATCGCGAAGGGGCATTTTTATATATTCTGTCCAGCACTTCCGCACTTGCGATCCCATAAACGCACCTGCGCTTCCGCTTCTGCGGATTCCACTTACTCCTTCAGATTTCGCATTTGCGACCCAGGTATCGCACCTGCGGCCTCGTAGATGCGGTCAAAGTCTCTGCTTCTGTGGCCAGCACCGCTTTTGCAGTTCCCATTACGCACCAGCGGCATAGCACCTGTGGTCACCAAATCCGTAGGTGCGGAAACAACAGAGGTAGCAAATTTTCTGCTGCAAAACTCCAAGTCTGGGTTCCCAATAACCATCCGATACCATCCCGAGGTCTCCGGGACCTCAACAAAAAGCACAACCATATCCCATAACCTTATTCGAACTTATACCAATCTTCAAAACACTTCCAACAACATCAGATCAACCAAAACACATCGGATTCAAGCCTAAGTTTCCAAATTCTTCCGAATCACGCTTTTGATCAAAAACCCAACCAAACCACGTTTGAATGATCTAAAATTTTGCACAGGCGTCACAAATGACACATTGGAGCTACTGCACCTTTCAAATTTCCATTCCAACCCCTATATCAAAATCTCACATGTCAACCGGAAAACACAAAAATCTCAATTTTGCCAATTCAAGCCTAAACCTTCCAGGACCTCCAAAATGGATTCCGATCGCGCTCCTAAGTCCCAATCACCTAACGGAGCTAACCAAATCATAAAAATTCCAATCCGAGATCATATACAAACAAGTCAAAACTTGGTCAAACCTTTTAAATTTCAAGCTACAAATTGAGAACTGTTCTTAGCCCGAGAACTGGCGAGCAAAGTGCAAAAGCTCAAAATGACTGGTCGGGTCGTTATAGAAGTGGACCTGGTCCTCGAATGCTGTCACTGCTATGTATCTCAACAACAGTGGGAACAAGCAAGGCATCAGGTTCCAAAGAGAGTAGACTCCCTACAACCCGCACAACAAGTATGTCACTGTACTTGAGAACTAACTATGTACCCACTGTGGAACAATGCATTTTAAAGAAAATTGCCAGTCCAAGGTTCAGTCTGCTCAGAAAAACAAAGTGTTTACTGATGAAGTGACTACTAACAAAAGACCAGGTACCACTCGCAAAAAGCGGATGTTGCCTACATGGACTAGGAAAGCTCTCATTCATCCTTTCTATCATAATAAGGGACCCAAACTAGTTTGAGTTCCTAAATCTAACCCTTGATTTGCATGAGTAGGGAACAGTGAGAGTAAGCAGACTGCGATGGACTATGGACCGTGGATGCTTAAAATCTCACAGTTGAAAACATCATGAATCTCGTTTCACTGAAAGCCCTGTAGGAAGGAAATGTATCCTTAAGAAGGAAGTAAATGGTACATTCTTTGTGAATGAAAAAGTGGAAAGGTTCTTTTGGCACTCAAGTGGGAATGTGTACTATGTGAATGGCTTGAAAAGTATAGTCACCAATCTGATAACTGGCCAAGTGGTCTCAGTAGACAAAGGAAACAAGAACATCCACTCCGAATTGATTATGAATCTCCACAAGCTGGTGATATGAGATGAGTGAAGTTGGAACCTTGGAATGAAGGATTGTTATATGCAAGCTTCTCACCTTCGAATAAATTAACTCAACAGAATCTGGTCTGTAATCTGCCAAACTCAAGCGTCACCTGAACACGAGTTCACAAAACAAAGGAGGAGACTCTAGAGAGTTAGTGGTTCTTGCCAAAAGGATTTAAGCAAAAACAAAAAGGAGCGGTAAGAAGGGATCACACACAAGTTCTCAACACTCAAGGACTCCGCAGCATAATGGTATTGCTGAAAGAAAGAACGGAATTGGAAAATACTGCATGGACAGTGCTCATCGACTGTGGAATTACCAAGAAATTCTGGGTAAAAGTAGTAAATACTGCTTTTTACTTGGAGAACAGGTGTCGGATCAGGTCCCTCCTGAATCAAAACCCATTAGGAGCTATCACATGAAGGAAAATGCCATGTTCTCGACAACAGGATCAGCTTGGGAAGCTCAATGCAAAAAAAATATGAGCGAAGGAATCCTTCTGGGGTACAATCCACAAAATAAGGCCTCAAAGTCTCCAACAAAGGGCAAACAAAATGGTAGGAGGTACTCATGGGGTACTCAACAAGACACCTTCTCTTGCCAAGAAAAAAACGGTGATGATAAATATGATGAACCAACTCTGGTCTTTGGGAAATATCTGAGGCATCAAATAGGGAGGATGATGAAATGAGTAAGATAAAGGAGATTGGCAAAAGATAACACAACATCATCCTCCACGTCTCACAAAGAACCTAGTACGTCACCTACCACCACTGAAGCTGAGGAGGAGTAGAGATGCAGCTCATGGCACTTCACAAGCAACATAACACAAAGTGTGGGGAAATCAAATTAACCTCCAAATCTCCCTCTTCAATCAAACTTCTGTCTCAAATTAGAAAACTAAAGGCTCCCATCTGCGTGACAAGTCAATCACTCTCTTTTATTCTAGAGTTAGGTAAGCGTATAATTATTTTTTTGCCCTTTCTGTATCTCCACTCCAGAATGAATTCAAAGTGTAAGTCCGTAGGAATCCTACTTAAAGGCTGCCCACAAAAAGTTTGAGATACCTTAAAGGAACTCAGAACTTGGTCCCGTGTTACCCCTCAGGAAACTATGCTTTTAATCCTGTTGGGTATGATGATGTTAACTATACATGTTTTTCTATAGAAAAGAAAAGCACTTTTTGGAATGGTTCACTTGTCATGATTCATGCCTCATCCTCTGGGAGACAAGGAAGCAAAACAAAATGGCCTCATTAACAACTGAAGAGGAATTTCAAAAACAAGAGGATCAAGCACATTGAAGGGTGAGATCATCTTTTGAGGGTCAATATAAAGAAGGGATTGATCGGTGAAAAGTATTGCAGAACAGAACACCAAACTCTAGATATCTGCATCAAAGCCTCGAAGTAGAGAAAATTCTGGATCAATCAAGGTGAAGATAGGGTCACAAGAGTCTAATGAAGAACCTGATCCTCCATCTGTTGGCTATGTAAGACACCGTCAGGTAAAAGTAGATAAAGTATTTTTTGACCAAACCTAACTCACATCAATATCGTTGTAGGTAAACATGCACGACGATCATAGAAACTAAAGGTACAGTTATAAACTGTGAAAGAGGAGCTACTAAAACCTTTTTCAAAAATTGTTCTGGCATCAGGTTCATGTACCTCAGGTTAGTAGTAATGAGCTTATTCTACATGCCCTCTCAAAACAAAAATAATAATAATTTGTGTTTAATAAAATTAACTCAACTGCCACATCATCCGACTTTTCAACATCTGCGTGTCGTGTTTTGTCTTTCAAATCCTTTCATCCCCTCTGCACGGTAACACTTTCCCACAAACCTACCACCGTTTTCAAGACTATTCAGAACCTGTTTCTTTCTCCTCTCATCATTAGCCTTTCTTCCAATAAAACTTTCTCTCTCTCTCTCTCACGGCAAGTCATGAACCTTCATCTCCTTTGTATAGCCAAGATCTGCTCCTCATCTCTCTCTCTCCTCGTCTATCAAGTACTCATCTAATGGCGATCGAACAATCGTCTCATTCTCCCACCATTAACACCGCTCCCACTTCGTTATTATCCTTGAAATTATCCCCAGAGCATCACTATTTCACGCCTTCTACCACCTTACCCACTCCTGGCTCCTCCTCTATTCCTACAGTTTTCCCATTTCTGATAAATCCTGTCTACCATCATTTTGAGAACCCTATGTCTAGTCACTCCTATGATCTCATCAAAGAACACTCAGGAGGTTTTACTCCTCAAGTGTCAGAAGCCCCTGAGGATGATCCTGACCAGTATCTAAACTCCTCTATGTTGGACTTAGTGACCCTCAAAAAGTCACTAGAAAAGGAAGCATCACATAACATTATGGATATAGTTGCTGAGAGTCTGATGAATGAAGGAGCATATCTCTCGTCTGAGTACCAGGGGAAAGATATTCCATTCCTAGGATATGTAAGAACCACAACACTCCTCGAGTCCTTGGCTCATGAGATATCCTCAGAAAAGCCTTCTGATGAACCTGATTCTCTTCCATGCAAACTCACTCCTGCACCCCATGTTCACTCCAAGCTCTTAGAGTCTTCCTCCAAATCACCCATTATCAGGTCACAACAGCAAGAGAGTTTTGAATCCTCATTGCAGAAAAGTAAGAGGAGTGTCAAGACAAGGAAAAAGAGGAAAATGAATCCAAGGGATTTCGTCACTAATAAGAGTGTGTCAGTAAACCAGATAGACAAAGATGCTTCTAGGGAACCTGGTTCCTTGGTACAACAATCTATGAAAGTTCAAAAGTCTATGGAAAAGGCCTCCGATGAAACTATTGAGGAATAAAAAGGGTCATCCGTGAAGTACAACAGCAAGTCTAAATTGAGTCAAATTGAGCTAGCCATGTCTGAGGATAATACTGTAGGGATAACAAGCTGGAAAGGAAAGTCTGCCAAAGGGTCTAGCAAACGAAAAAGGGGAACTATTAAAGAACCTGGTTCAATAAGGTCCATGACCTGTGATGGTGGTCTTTGGCAGCAGAGATTAAGAACTCAAAAAGTGTTGTGGGGTCGTACTTTTGATCCAGCAATTTCGGAGATGGCAGGTATGAGACAAATTCTGGAGTTTGTGGAATTTCAATAATGGGAACACTTGTTTGAAGGGAGCATGCCTCTGGTGTACGAAGATGCAGTACAAACTTTCTACGCATCTCTTTTAACTGTTGAGGGGGATCACATCTGTGTGCTCGTAAATGGAGTAGACATTGTACTCGACGCTTCAACATTGAGAAAGGTTCTCAGAATTCCGTGTAAAGGTATGTCCTCAGTTAAGGGTGTCTATGGAGTAAACTTTCGGAGAGCTATTATGAAAGAGCAAGCTATTCAATAGGGGGAACATGTGCATAAGAAGGTATTGCTTCCTGAGTACTAGCTTCTCTTTGAACTGGTCAATAAAGTACTCTTACCCCGCTCTGAGAGGTGATCTATTGCTACAAAATCGGATATGGTCCTAATGGAATGCTTGATGAGTTTGTCCCAATCAATTTGCTAGCAATCATGATAGATCATATGCAGAAGGTGGCAAACTTTAAGGGTGGAAATCATGGGTTACCTTATGGATTTCTCCTCACTCAGGTGTTCAGATTCTATAAGGTCCCCTTGGGGAATCCCAGAGTGGGCACACGCAAGCAGACCTTCTCTAAGACTACTCTAGAAGAATGTGAATGTATAGAAGAGTTGGTGGAAGCATCTCGACCATTTCTCAGCTGATCAACACTCAAAATATAGCTTCTGAGGAAATAAGAAGGCTGAGGGCTCAAAATGCCATACTGGAAACATAGCTCTGTCAAGCAGCTAAAGGACCTGATTTTGTCGATGAGGAAGTTGCACGACTGACAAAGGAAAATGATAGACTTTGGACTCAATTACTGAAGAACATCTGTCTGCAAATGCCCGACTAGACCTGGTTCTTAAAACCATTGTTGTCTCTTCCTCCAAGCCTCCTTCCCTTAGTGTCCCCTAGGATCCTCTTAGTGTCCCGCTATTTTTGCTCCAAAATCCTGTGGTTGTTGTTTTACTTTTGTTTGCTTGTTTTTGTGATGGCATGCTGAACTTAACCATTACTGCTCCTGACCTGCTCAGTCCAATGTAAATATTAATAAAACAGCTCCCCTTTCTTTGCCTGTACAATACTATGTTCCTCTGGCTTCTCTTTTCTGTCATGATTGTGTGCACATATGTGGCATGATCTAGCTGTGTTAGACTTCTTTATGCTTATTACCTTCTCGTGCTCTTCTCTATGCTAATTACCTATTCTTTTTAATGATGCCAAAAGGGGAAAAGAAGTATGTAGTGAGATGTAAGGGGTAATATTAAATGTGTAGTGAGAGGTGAGGGCTAATATGCTTTGTGTATGTAGGTGAGGAAAAATCACAAAGGAGGGAGATCTGAGATTAAGGGGGACTTCACGTAGTTCTTTTCTTATCTGGTTATTTCTGCTCTAAACAAATACTGTCCATGCCTAAGTTTGTCATCACTAAAAAGGGGGAAATTAATGGGTTTTCAATGTCTTAGCCTTATTCTTCTTATGTTTTGATGATCTAACAAACTTGTCGTGAAGAACCAGATAGAGAACCTGGCCCATAGGGTATACATTTCATGTGACCTGGTCGAAGTCTGAAAAGATTAGCAAATGGATGAACGACCACAGAGACGAACAAAACAGGGACCTGGTGATTTGGTTCCTTAGGGTTCTTCAACACAAGCACAAGTCAGTGACTGTACGCAATCAACATAAAGAGAAACACAATAGGGACCTGCTCCCTGAGGGTTCTCTGACATAAGTACAAGTCAAATACACAGCTGGAACGTAGCAGAAGAAAGTGACCATCTAGCAACTATCACAGAAGAGGAACACAACTAGGACCTGGTCCAGTGGTGTGTCCTGATAGAAGTACAGAGTCCACTATCTAGCTGGAACACAACTACCCAGAAGTGGCTGTGCAGATAGTACAACAGTCACTTCTCATTGGGAAGAAGCATACACTTAGAGTTGACATCACTATCCATTGTGCTATCTTTTTTGATAAAATAACCTAGTGCAAGATAGACCATTTTTTGTGCATTCAGTGATATTCTCTCAAGAAATAAAAGTATTCATCCGGTATTGAAGTCACTCATGTGTCAAGAACAAGAAGACAACTCCACTAAGGAACAATTTCTTAATGAGTTTATGTACATCCGTAGTTGAGTTGTATCTTGTTATTTGTTCGTCATTGTAATTCCTAGTTTGTTTTCTTAGAAGCGTTGTCTTAGGAACAGACTAAAATTCGTAAATTTCTGAGTTTATGTTGTGACTAGGGATAGTCATAAGTTTAAAGCCTTTGTAACTAGGACAGTTATAGAGTGGCTTGTGGTGGTTGCATCACAAATTAGTTTGAAGTCTTTGCAATAGGGTTTTTACAAAGTGGCTTGTAATAGGGAGATTGCAAGTTAGTAGAGTTAAAAGCCTACAAGAGTAGGTCATGGTTTTTTGATCCCCTTGTGTGGGATTTTTCCACGTAGAAAATCTCTTGCTTTCTTTACTTTCAGTCTTTACTACATTCTAAGCATCATCTCATAGAGGACTAGGTACTCTATAGTTTGGTGGACTCATATAAACTAACACAATTTAATACCCTTAATTAATATTGTGAACTATCTCCTTCTTACTCTTGCATAAGAACGGTGGGAAAAACCTACAATGGAGATACCATATTACAGTTTAAAAATTGTAGTCTTATCATTTGTAGTTATATTTGTGTTAAAATGGGCATGAAAAATCTTTAATTAGGTTTGGTTCAAACCAAAAGAATTAGAGAAATGCCTCAGACAACCAAGTTTCAAAGGTAACTCTTATAGATTCTTGTTTGGAGATGTATGTGTAAAGAAGCTTTGTCTAAGCCTATTGGTTTCTCCCATGATATTTGGCCTAGAGTCATGCCCTTCTTCTACAAAACATCACCCTATATGGTAACAATTGTTTGGCGTGGTATGGGCCAAGACCAACAATTGCTATCGTAGACCCTGAACTTATAAGAGAGGTGCTAACGAAAAATTATATTTTTCAAAAGCCACATGGCAATCCATTTACTAATTATGAAGCAGATAAATGGACTAAACATAGAAGACTTATCAATCCTTCTTTTCATCTTGAAAAATTGAAGCATATGCTACCTGCATTCCAATTGACTGCTAGTGAGATGTTGAGCAAAATGGGAGAAATTTTTCTCGACAGAAGGAGCAGAGATAGATGTGTGGCCATATCTACAAACTTTGACAAGTGATGCCATTTCAAGAACTGCTTTTGGCAGTAATTATCAAAAAGGAAGAAAGATTTTTGAACTTCAAAAAGAGCAAATAGAATTGCTTTTACAAATAGCACGCTCATTATACATCCCCGAATGGAGTAATTACAACATCATCTTTCCTCCATTTTAAGGAGATTGTTCATGGATACAAGTAGAAATTTGGCGACAAAGGTATGTTAAGGCTAATTATTCCTTTTTTTGACATGATCCAGGCAACTATGCGTAAACGTAATGTTATTTCATAAGTGTTTCTACTCTTAGTAGTTAAGGATGTCTATGTTATTTATTCCTATAAAATGATATTAATCAGAGGTATATTGGCCATTTAACGTTCTTTGAAGTTTTATTAACGTACTTCTCATTAATTGTACTCATTTGCATGTGCATTTACCCATGACTCAGACGATGTTATATACGCGTATATATATATATATATATATATATGGAATATGGGAAAATGTTATGGTGTTATATACACACCACCACCTGATCAATTAGTATACGTTGATGATTTTGCTCACAGTGGCACCAGATGGCGTTATATATGCATATATGTGTAAGTATATGTATATGGGTTATGGGAAAAAGGTTACGGCGTTATATACATACCACCACCTAATCAGCTGGTATATGATCATGATGTTGCCCACAGTGGCTGAAATGATATGATGGGACGCCCTCAGAGGCTTGATGATGTTATGTACGTACAGACCTATGCATTACATGACATTTATATGCATATGCATGACATTATAAATACTTCATGATTTACAGAGCTATCCATACTTACAGGTTGAGCCCTTTACTTTATGTTTTTAATTAATGTTGACTTACTGTTATGTTTCAGTTCTGCCTTACATACTCAGTACATTATTCGTACTGACATCCTTTTGTTGGGGATGCTGCATTCATGCCTTCATGTATAGGTAATCAGTTTGACGAGCCCTCATAGTAGACGAGATTGGCTTTAGTGAAGAATCGGTAAGACTCCACCTCATCCGAAGTGTAGCCGAGTCTATGAGTCACCGTGTCAGAAGTTTTCTATAGACTTATGGATAGGACAATACCCTGTCCTATTTTATGTCAAATACTCTTAGAGGCTTTGTAAACAAAGGTTCATTTTGTATAGTATGTCAGAGGCCTTGCCAAAACATATGTATTCATGTTTAAAGAACGATAGTTTATTGATACAGTGTTGCCCACTTATAGTTATGGATTACGAGTTGTGGCCATGTTGGCCCACAATAGTTACAAAAGGAATAAGTCCAGCTAACTCGACCTATGTATGTTCTAGTTTTGGTCGAATGATCACGAGTTACAGAGTGGTTCGCTCGGGCCAGCATGACACCAAGTGCCAACCACGCCTCCCCAGGTTCGGGTTGTGACAGTAAGTCAAATTCGACCTAGTTCGAATTAGCAGGTCAAAATTCGACCTCGGTGGAATTAACTACCGAAAGTCAGGGACTCCTTGCGAAAGATCCAAGATATTCGAACGAAAAAGAAGGAAAGGCTAAAAATATACACTTAAGGACAAATCAACTGTTTCATTCAAAAGAGAAATAATGCCTTACAAAGTGCCAAAAGGGGACCCCCACCCACTAACTAAGTACAGAAAAAACTAAATACAGAAGGAAAAATTGAGTATAAAATCCTCACACAACATTATCTTCATCTCCACTGTCACCCTCTCCATAGGAATGTTCATCGTCGAAGGTAGCCCCATCCTCGGCCTCATCAACTCCACCGGCCTCCGGCATCGTGTGGTCATAACCATAGGCAAGCCGGGCCTCACGTGATTTAACACGAGCTTCCTCGAAAGTGGCTTCAGAAATATTCCCCGTTGGCAACAAACCCTTATACATATATTGCTAGGCCTCAACGTGGACCCACATCTCATACAAAGGGTGAGAAACGTCAATAGAGGCGGGCGCAGGAGGAGTCAGAGCCAACAATTGTGCCCTCTCAGCCTTGAGAGCAGTAATTTCATCATCCAGGCTTGAGACGTCTCTTTCAAGATTGCCAATTCATTTGTCAAGGCGCGCCTCCTTCAGAGCAGTCGTTTCCATCTTAGTTGCGCGTTCAGACCTGAGAACACAGATAGAATCTTCCAGTGCCGCAGCCCTCACCAAGGCTGCAACTCGGGCCCCCTCAGCCCTCTCCAGCTCGGTCGCCTTCCCTTCCAATTCGGTCTCATTCTCCGCCAATTCAACACTTAGACCGACGACCCTAATATCACTCTGATCAAGCTTCACTCGTAAGGCCACCACCTTCGCCTGAAAATCAACACACTCAGTGGCAACACCCTTGCCCACCTTGAGCTCTTCTTCTTTAGCCCTAAGCAGCCCATCGAGTTTACTGTATCTGCCCATAGACCGCATCAGGTCCTCGTCCTTCCGCTCCAACTCCTCCCTAAGGGATTGATGATTGTCGCCCGCCTTGAGTCGTGCATGCATCTCACAACACTTGTCATGATATTGGTGGTATTTTGAAACTATTTTCTGAAAAGCAGCAGCCCGTATCTCCTCGCGGCAGATACTCTCAGTCTCCAAAATGAAAGTCTGAAAAAAGTAAAGAGAACAAGAAGAGAAAATTAGAAAGAGTGAAAGACATAAAACGAAGAAAGCAATAGACTCACCCTCAAAGCCATTCAGGCTACACCCCGTGATAGGCCAGTATTGCTGGTCTCCTGAAGGGCCCTGCTTTCAGTAGCAGAACAAAGAAGGGAAAATTGGGGCACCAAGCTCACCATGTCCTCCAACAAATTACACTCCGGGGGATACGTTCTCCTCATCTAAATTGATATCACTAGTAGGCTCAAACACAACTAACACGGGATCGCCCCTCAAAGACCCTTCGGTCCCGGGTACCCTATCAGCCCTTATTCCCCGCCTTTTTAATGGAGCCTCTTCAATGTTGTCCTGAGACGATTCATCCACCAAATGAACCACCGGAAGCAGAGCCTCCACCTGATGAACAACCTTATGACGGCCATGCTCGGGAGGGGCCGTAGCCTGTAAAGTAGCAGCGATATGAACGCTCTAACTTACAGCTGCAATTGGTGCAGGTTCGATCGAGAGACTCGATTGACGGAAAGCAAGTATGGGAGCCCTCGCCCTCCTTGTGACCCGTCGACCTACCAACGAGAGAAGCTTAAACCAAAAAGGAAAATGTAGAGCAAAGGGAAAAACTACTAAGGGTAAAGCGAGATAACTCACCGCAGAATGTCTACCCCTGAATCTCTTATGAAACGACGACCACTCACGAATCCCCATCGCATAGGGCAAAACCTAGCTCACCCACTCACGAATATCAGCGACTAGCGGAGGAGGTGCCTTCTCGGCTGTAAAATAGAGGGAAAAAGAAGAACAATTAGATCACCAGAAAGGGACAACAAGGGGACAACGAGAAACCGTTTTAAAAAGAAATATATATATGTATAAAGAAACTTAAGGGCAAAATTCCACTCTTCAGGAAATCTGTTAGGATTGGACACCACATGCTCCGTCCTCACAAAGAAGAAGCTCTCCCAAAAGTGGCGATTGGTCTTGTCGTCCATCTTCACCACCAAGCCCTTGGTCTCGCAGTGACGAAGATGTAATCATAGTACCCCTATAAAAACTAGGTACGCAGAGGTGAAGCAATTGACTGAGAGAAATCCCCGGCATGCCAGTTCCCCGTACTTGGTAAGCATGAGTAAGAGCTTGTATATATACGGAGAGAGATGAGCCAGGCATACCCCATAATAGCGACAAAAGTCTTCCTCCAGGTAAGGAAAGGGAGGTATGTAACCGATGACAAACGGGTATGCATAAAACGCGCAGTACCTCTGGCGATGTATCTATACGATGTCGTTACCCGTAGGAATAAGTTCAACATGATCAGTAATTCTTCACTTAGCCTTAAGCATAGCAAGTGCCGCATCGTCCATTATGGAAATGACGGGCTCAGGTTCGGCGTCAGGTAAGTGCTTGAAATCAATCATGGCTTTCTCCGAGCGTGGAATTATCTCATCCACGGTAGGAAAATTCTCGCCTTCCACAATGGCCGTCCCTTTGTCATGGGAGGGCACATCTGTTTCCGATGCAACAGTACCGACGACTCTATCAAAAGTAGAAGGAAACAGCCAAGAAACAACTAAGTCGAAGTCATGTATAGGAAGCAATATACTGGTGAGTGATTTATCTACGATCGAGGTCGAGCAGTCAATTCGGCCCGAACGACTAGTTCAACACTTAGACGTTTTAGAGGAATATTTTTCGGGATATTCCAAGAATTTAGGTACTCTGGTTAAGGACCGCTGGGTAAAGAAAGTATTTTGTATAAATATCATGGGAGAGAGTAACAAAAAGGGGGCTTAGAGGAACACACACAGGGAAAATTATGTACATCTCTATGAAGGAGAAGATATTCCCTGATTTCTAGCTCCTCGCCGGAAAAGGAGAAGAGTTTTGAATCTTGATATTCACCTGTAATTCAACTTTATCAAATATACAGAGGTCGGTCTTATTCAAGGATGGTGACTCTTTTCATTTATGTATTCTTTATCATCATTTGATATTATTAGAACAATCATCTATTTCTCCCATTATGAAACTCAATCACCACTGTAATCAAATTTTATGTTCAGTTATGCTTGTTTATTCCCATTTTCTATCTCATATCTAGATTAAATTATCTTTGGCTAGGATTTGCCCCAAATCTTCTTATTTAATTAGTTTAACAAATATGCCTAATTCAAACAAACAAATCAGTGTAGTCCCACAAATGAGTCTGAGTTTTGATATGCTAAAAGTGATAATTAAAATACTAGACAAGTAAAATTGAACGGAATGCATATTAAGAGAGTGATGATATCTCACTGACCTGAAAAATATATCTCGTTTTGATCTAAAAACTTTGAATGGATATCACTTTTTTTTGGTAATGAAGATATTTATTCCGCATTGTTTAAAAGTTATTAAAAGTTGGGACTATTCTAGGACACAAGGTTCCTAGCTTGTCCAGTTCAAAAGTAGAAACAACAAAAAGGGGCGGGGAGAAGTACAACATAGGATTTCCAAAAAAGTTCGAGTTGCTTCCATGCTTTGCCAGAATATCAACCACTCCATTAGCTTCCCTGAAGACATGAGTGACCTGTGGCTCTCCTTCTCTAGTAAGCATACATGTGCAATCAGTAATCAAATTTTGATATAGACCATTATCGTTAGAAAGCATGTTGACTAGGACATTGCAGTCTGTTTCAACTACTAGTGGCTTGATGTCTTGTTGTATAGCTATTTTTAGACCCTGTATAAGGGCGAGACCTTCCATGTAGATATTAGTAGCATGAGGGATGAACATGTTGAAACCTAGAATCCAGTTACTATCATTGTTTCTGATGACCCCCCCAATGCCTCCCTTACCTGGGTTTCCTAAGCTTGAGCCATCTATGTTTAACTTGAAAGTTCCCGGATCAGGTGGTTTCCATTTTATGTAAATGGTAGTCCTTAAGCTAGGTCTCTTAGTAGACTCTGTTAATAATTTAAACTCCGTTGCACTTTTAACAATATTTTTTAACAAGAGAGGGGTTTTAGTATTGTTAAAGATGAGATTATTTCTGTGGATCCAGATATGCCAAAGTGTGAAAGGCAGGATATCTACCTTAATTATATATCTGTTAAAAGAGGATTTTGTTTGGCAAAGAGTTTTTAACCATTTATGCATAGTGAGGTCATTGTGTGGTTGGTTTGGGTATTTGTAGAAGCTTCCCAGTTGATCCCAAATAGGTCTTGAGTGACGGCACTTGAAGAACATGTGTTCCATGTCTTCTTCTTCATTTTGACAGATGTTGCAAATGCTGGAGGCAGTGATTTTCCTATTGAAGAGCATTTTGGATATAGGGAGCCTATTGTGGACAACCGTCCATAAGAAAGATTTAATTTTATTTAGAGTATCTAACTTCCATAACTAAGAAAAGTCTATCCAGTTTCCCTCTTCTTTTGACTGAGCCTTAACAATTTTGTAGGCAGCCTTGTAGAGAAAGACCCATTAGGTCCTTCCTCCCAAGTAAATTTGTCGACTGCCGGCTCACTTTGTTTTACATACGTGCTAAAAAAAATTTTGCGAATGTTTTCTAGAAGCTCGAAGGAGAGGTTATTGATGTTAAAAGATCCCTCTTCTAGGATGGAACTTAGGAGGAGATTTTTCTCATTGAGTGGTAGGTTCCCCTGTATGAGGGATCGTAGGGGGCCTGAGTCCATGATCCAGGCATCATGCCATAGGTTTATGGATTCCCCATTACCTACTTCCCAATGGATGTCTTTTTCACAGATTTCTCCTCCAATACAGATATTTTTCCAGGTGTGGGTTCCTCTTTTTCCCCCCAGGTAATTCCATCTGGAGGAGGCCTTATTGATGTTATATCTAATCTGTACGACTTTTACCCATAAAGATTGTTTTTCCCTTTCAAATCTCCATACCAAGGTTGCACTGAAAGATTGGTTTTTCCATTTGGCTTTGTATAGCCCCATGCCTCTTTCCTTCTTATCCTTAGTTATTGTGTTCTAATTAATAAGATGACATTTTCTTTTTTCAGAAGTGCTCCCCCATAAGAAATTTCTTTGGATGGTCTCGATATTTTTAAGGGTAGCTTTGGGAGGCTGTAAATTTGCATGACGTGATTAGGGATTGCTGCTAGGGTGGATTTTATTAGGGTAGTTCTGCCTGCTATAGTTAGAAGGTTTATTTTCCAACCTTGTAGCCTACTGTTGAGACAATCAATGATATATTGGAAATCTTTTTTGGATGGATTTGAGTTCAGGATTGGAAATCTCAGGTATTTCCCTACTTCATTTGAGGATCTCATGGATAAACATTGGCTGATACAATCCTTGTTTCTGGAGGAGGTATTTTTGGAGAAGATAACTCTTGACTTTTGGAAATTAATGGATTGACCTGAATAGTTGCAGAATTTATTAAGGGTGTCTATTATTGAGTTGCAACTTTTTTGGTTGGCTTCTGCCATTAAGATTAGATCATCTGCAAATAACAGGTGAGACAGCTGTGGTACCTTGTTAGACATTTTTATGGGGATCCAATTACAACAGTCAATTTCGTGATGGATAAGCCTAGATAGCATTTCCATGCAGATTATGAACAGGTAAGGGGATAGAGGCCCCCTTGCCTAATCCCCCTTGTGGGTCTAAAAAAATATGTGCTAGACCCGTTTATCAGAATGGAGGTTGAAGTGGTAGAAATACAAGTCATTATTAGGTCTATTAAGTCTTTAGGAAAATTTAAGGAGGTTAGTGATAACCTTACGAAGGACCATTCTATTTTATCGAAGGCTTTTTTCAGATCTATTTTTATTAACATTTTTCCTTTCTTTCCCTTAGTTCTCTTAAAATAGGTCATTACTTCGTTTACAATGATGGCATTATCAGAGGTCCTTCTCCCTTTTAGGAAGCTTGTTTGGGTGGGGTGTATGACCTTTGGGAGGAGTGGTTTGATTCTATTAACTATAATTTTTGTAATGGTTTGGTAGGCAATGTTACAGAGGGTTATAAGTCTAAATTATTTTATAGTTTTTCTGACATTTTGGAATTAAACAAATGTAAGTTTTGTTCATTTCCTCCACCATCTTTTTATTTCTAAAAGTATCTTTACAGAGATTGATTAAGGAGTTTTTCATTTCATTCCAGAACTTTTGGTAGAAGAAAGGATGGAGACCATCCGGTCCTGGAGCTTTATAAGGCTTAAAAGAGAAAACTGCTTGTTTAATTTCCTGGATAGTATGTTCCAAGCTTAGGGCAGGGTGGTCCATGCTATCAAGAGTAACATAGTAGGATATTGGCATTTGATTTAGACGGGAGAGAACCTGGATAGTAATTAAAAATTAGTGGTAGAGGGATTTTTAAAAAAATTAGTAATTAAAAGGATGATCTCTTTTTGGTCATAAAGCCAGCTACCTCCCTCATCTCTTAAGCTAAGGATTCTATTTTTTCTTCTACGTTGCATTGTGGTAATATGAAAGAATTTTATATTTGCATCATCCTTATTTAGCCATTGTATTCTTGATTTGAGCTTCCAGAAGTCCTCTTCTAGTTTTAGAAGTCCATTAAGGTCTTCTGTTAGAGTAGATTCCAGGTCTCTTAGGAATTGACTCATAGTATATTTAGGAGATTTTTGAATCCCGTTGAGCCTAGCTATGATGACATTTTTTTTATGGAAAATGTTCCCAAAGGTATTAATGTTCCAGTTTTTAACATCTTTTGTGAAATTTTCAATAGCCATTAGAAGAGAGTCATGGCTATTCCAATTGACTTCTACTAGATGTTTAAAAGAAGGGTGGGATAGCCACATTGATTCTATTCTAAAGACTTTATTTTTGCGGGGCATAATTTTTTTTTAAGTCTAGTTTAATTGGACAGTGGTCTGAGTAAACCCTGGTTAGGTGGGTTACTTGGGCTTCTGGGTAGAGATTAATCCAGTTTGGGTTGGACATGTATTTATTCAACCTTTCCATTATTATTAATTTAGATTTTTTCCTTTTATTTGACCAAGTGTACTTAGTACCCTTAAACCCTAGGTCTAAGAGCCCACAATAGTCAATACAGTTGATAAAATTGGAAACCCTACTGTTGTTAACGGGTAATCCACCAAATTTTTTATTTGCCCCTGTCACTTCATTAAAGTCTCCAGTGACTAGCCAGGGGCCCTTAAAGGAGTTTGCTACTATTTTTAGGTTATTCCACAAGATATTTTTTTCATTTAACAAGCAGCTAGCATAAATAACTGATAAAAGCCATTGGTGTGGAGAATCTTTTACCTTTACCATGGCGTGGATTTCCTGGTCAGTGCTAGCAACTTGATCAACTATTACCTCTGCTTCATTCCACATCATAACCATTCCCCCCGAGTTGCCTTGAGCTGCGACTTGGGTCATTTTTGTGAAACCCAAGTCCTCGACAATAGCTTGGTGGTCCATTAACTTTGTTTCCAATAAGGCTACCAGAAAAAGGTCTGTTGTAATCTAACATTGATTTAAAGATCCTTCTGAATTCATCATTACCCGTTCCCCTGCAATTCCAGATTATGATACTCATTGATCTATTTAGGGTTTAGGGTGTCTCCACCTGTACCTGCCTTAGGTTTGCTTGGGGTGAGCTCCCCCATGCCCTATTGTCTTGGTTCATCCAGTAATGCTCGTACAGAGTTGGGATTATCACTGCCCCGTACTTGTAGATTGTTAGTGGGCTTTGAAAAACTCGTATATTGATCGAGAATTTCCTCAAGTCTTGGGGGCAACGTAAGATGTACCTTTTTCTTTTTTTTCCTTGAACATCAGCGTCTTTGGGTCCCTTATCATGCCGTACTCCACTCGTCTTGCTGTCGATGATCCTTCCTCTTCTTCCCCCTCTTTCGTCTGTGTTTGGGCAAGTGTAGGGGTACTGTTTAATGTTGTTGCTGTAGCTAGGGTTTGGGTTTCCCTTGCTTGAGTTTGGTTTGTGTTCAGTGTTGGATTGTTGGGATTGTTGACATGGTGTGCTGCCTGGTGTTGATGAATATGTGTTTGGATTGGGGGGATGGTTTCTTGAAATAAGGGGAGTTGCATGCTCAGACCTATTGGGGCAAAAGAGGTTGGCCTTGGTTGTCTGCTCCATGGTGATGGATGGATCCCCAAGGTGGGTGGTTGAGGTAGGCATCTGGTTGTTGAACATGGCCAACCAAGGGTGGTTTGCTATATTGTCTAACCCTATCCTCAAACCCTCCGTCACTATATGAGCAAGGTAGCTCGGATTCTCTAGTTGGATTGTGATGTCTTGACCCTCCAGCTGTAGATTCATGTTTAAGGAGAAGCCTGCCAGCTCGTACTCCAGCCATGACTCTGGAACATGGTTCATTAGTAGTGGTGATGTTGTATAGATTATTGGCTCGGGTGGGTTCATGGGTGGGTATGGTGCATGGAGGGTTGTTCTTTGTTGTTGCCTCATCCAATCATTCCTTCTATTTCTGTGGTGTCTTCGTTGGTAGTTAGTGGAGTGAAACTTGGCCATGTTGTTGTTTGTTGTTCTTAGGCAGATTGGAGTTTGTAGCTTTGGGTGATGGGGGCTCGTTGGAGTTGTTAGAAATAGGGTTCAATTTGTGGTACATAGGAGTGATGTACATGGTTGATGGGACTTTGTTAGTTTCAGCTTTTTGGTTCGAGATGATTGCTTCAATAGTTTTTGTTGGGATGATTTTTGACAAGAAATCATGTGAGGTGATGTCTACTTTTATGGGGGTGTGAAGCTTTGGTTTAAGGGGGTTGTAATCACCAATTAATGCTGATGGGGCTTTGCCTAAGGTGATGGGATGGTCAATTACCATTGAGTTGTTCGTTTTTGTTGAGTTTAGGATTTGATCGGCATGTTTTGGTATTGTCTCTAGGTTTTGTAGTGGTTGTCCGCTGGGTTTTTTGATTGAGTCTTTGTCCTTGTTGGTTTCAGAAGATGTAGGTTCTTGGGTAGTGAGTTAGGCATTAATTGCGTTAGGGGGTGGTTTGACAATTGAGGGGAATGAGTGTTGTCCAATGTACTTTTGTACGAGGGGTTTGTTGGGTTGGTGTAGCAACTAGGGCTACCTAGGGTTTCAGACATTTGGTCGATGGAATAGCAGCTAGGATTTCCTAGGGTTTCAGTGTGTCGGTCAATGCTTCTTTTTTGATTAGGGGGCTGGGTAGTGACCGCTGTGTTAAGCATTGAGTTTCTTTTGAAGGCTTGTTTCTGGTTTTGTCCAGTGTGGTATCACTATGTTTTGCTTCATCGGTTGGGATCCTCGAACTGCCATTTGAGCCCAGCTTGTTCAGTACTAATGGGTCGTTCATGTTGGCATTAGCCATGGCCTGAGTTTTTTTTGTTTTTTTTGGTGTGTCACAATGGTCCAATTATCAATCTCTTTGGTTAGGGTATCAATTTCCATGGTCTTTCCATTGTTGTTGACAGTGTTTGGTTCAGTAGTAGGCGCTGCATTAGGGCAGTTGTTTGAATTAGGGCCCAATCGTCCACATGATTCGCACAGAAGGTTGAATTCTTCGCAGGCTATTTTTTGGTAGTGGTTTCCTATGATTATGTGTGTTTTTAAGGGCTTCTCAACGGGTGTTATAATGCATACCCTTGCATATTTACCTCTAGTGGTTGAGGATGTGCAGGCATCGATCCTAAGAAGTTTGCCTAGTTTGTTTCCTATCTTGTGGAGGATCTCATAGTCATAGAACTTCGTTGGGAGCTCTGGTAATCTAGCCTAGACAGCTGAGAAGGTTAGTGATGCTGCTGAGGCAATGAACCTGGGTTCCCATTTTCTTACTGTGATGAATTGGTTTTTATGTTTTCTTGCAGTTTGGTTAAGAAGGTAGCTTTTTGGTCTTGTTTGTTATCACTTTGTTCTGGGGGGTTTTGCTGATCACCCATTGCTTGGGTGCTTAAATGCTGGTGTGAACTCTCTAAAATCGTGTTGTTATCTTCAAGGTGTTCCATATCTATATCATTTGCGTTGGGTGCTTGTGTGATTGTTGCATTGTGTTGTGGTTCTAAGTTTGTTTTGTCAAGCATGGGTCTTTGGTATTACAGTAGATGGTATGTTACTGTAGGTAGGTTGAGGAGGGAACCTAGGGTTCTTCTTCAATGTTTACTAGAGAGAAGTCAAACATTTTCTACAGAGAAGTCAGACTCATGGATGGATATCACCTCTGTTTAAAGCTCTACATCCTCTTTTTACTTGGAAACTTATAAAAAAAACTTTTTTTTTGGAAAATTATAAAAGTACTATTTTCTTTTTGATATTTAAACATCATCTCATGCCAAGATGATGGGTGGATCATTCTAAACACTTTAATGAGCTGCTATTTAAGAATTAGTCAGTATATTTCAAATTGTGTCCCGTATAAAAGAACTCCAATTAGATTTTACTTTGTCTGGGATGGGAAGGTAGGCAAAGAGTAATTAAAAGATGAACTTCTATTTGTAATAATAAATATACTTCATATTAAATATTAAGTTATAAACAATTACACAATAACGATGTTAATTTAGTTACAACATCTATGCTATTATACATGTAATATTAAGGACGTGAATACTTTCTTTTTTTCGGTATCATACACGCGAAGAGATGTACTCCTTCTTTTCACTTTTACTTGACACACATTAACTTTTCACGCCCCTTAAGAAATAATAAAAGAAGTGCATAATCTTCCATGATACCCATATTAATTAATGCATAATTTATTGAATTTGAGAAAAAGATTTAAAATGAGTAATAAATATTGTAAGTATAACGGAAAAAAGAAATTTGTCTCTTGTAATGTGTAAAGTGACAAGTAAATATAAATCTATTTTTAATATACATACCAAGTAAAAGTGAACAAATGGAGTTATAGCATGAAAATTAAATGCTAATAAATGAAAAATATCTCTAACACAGGCCAAAGCTAAAATAGCTAAAAATCAGAGTCGTATCAGCAAGACAACAACCCACAATATCAAATTAAGCATAACATGAATGATTAATACACCATTTTTAAAAGTTTAGATGTATAATCAGATAAACATAAGCCCCTAAAGCTGGAAGTTGTGATACAAACTTCCTTCGGTTGTCACCGAATAACATAAAAAGAAAACTTAGATCATACTTGAAAACGATAAGGAAGAGAAAATCACATATTTAAAACTCTAAGTTTTTTACTCCAAGAAGATTCAATTTATCGTTCGAAAGTAAGGAGTGTGCGACCAATGATGTAGGAAGCATATGCATTAATGCAAGCATATTCAATGTGGCTTTCATTAAGAACCCTTGCCTCCCAATTGCCCATGGAAAGGGGCTTAGGTTTAGGCAAATGTATAGCACATATTACATAAGCAAGTTCGTTCAATCCTGGAAAAGCAGAAAACAACCAAATCCACCAAGTCTTGTTTTGGTGAAGTGCATCTATCTCCTCTTGCATAGCTGCAATCCATTCTGGTGAGCTAATTGCCTCATTTATAGTCTGTGGCTCCTTAGCTTCTACCAGACACATGTGTCTCACTGGCATGTATTTTGATTTCTGTCGTATGACCATGTGATGACTTTGTGCATTTGATGTGTGCTCTGTTGGTTTTGCACCATCTGTTGGTGTAGGTTGTATTGGTATAGCTTGTGTGTTAGGTTCAGTATTAAACCAATAAGACAAGTCGACTTCAAGTTGAATTCCTTGTGGATCATAAACTGAAAATACATTAGAGTCAGAAGGTGCACTGTTTTGAGCTCAGTTGTTTGGTTCTTCCCTCTCAGCAGTCATGAGATCATCTGTTCCTATAGGAACTGCTGCTAAAGGAGATTCAATAGACTTACCAATGTGATCAGCAGGCTCAGCAACATTGTGATCAGTTGTGGGTGCAGGCTCAGCAGCCTCATCAAGAGCATCAACTAGAGAGTCAGGGGTGAGCTGATCACTAGGTGATGGTGCATTCACATCAGTTGTAGGCTGATCACCTACACCAATTAATGATGAGCCATTCAACACTTCCCCTGAATTATAGGGGTGCACATCTAGGCTTGAGAAGTCCTGCAACCTAGAGAAAAACTCATAAAAGGTAGCAAGGTGAGTAGAATCACTGGAACTGTCTAGTGGTGCATCTGGTTGCACATAAGACAATGTGTGCTCATCAAAGACCACATGTCTTGAGACAAACACTCTTCTGGTAGGTGGGTGATATCACCTATAGCCTTTCTGAAGGCTACTGTATCCAATAAACACACAAGGATAGGTCTTTGGAGAGAATTTTGTTTTTTCTTCCAAGTAGGGAAAACATCTGCATCCAAAAACCTTTAAGCTATTATAATCTAGATGTTCTACAAAGAGCTTAAAGAATGGAGTTACCATTTGTAACACTGATGAAGGCATTCTGTTAATTAAGAATACAACTGTCAAGAAGGTTTCTACCCAAAGAAACTATGGCAACTTTGCATGGAACAACAAGGTCAGACCAGTCTCTACTATATGTCTGTGTTTCCTCTCAGAGACTCCATTCTGCTCAGGTGTGAGAGGAAATGATATATGTCTAACAATATCATAGTTATCTAGATGTTCAACAAATGCAGTGCTATTAAATTCACAACCTCCATCACACTAAAAAATCTTAATAGTCTTTGTGAATTGTTTCTCAACCATCTTTTGAAACTTATACAAAATATCATAGAATTCAGATTTCCTTCTTAGTGGATAGAGCCAGGTATATCTGGTATAATCATCAACAAACACTACATAGTATCTCATGTGCTGAGATGATTCAACAGGAGCTGGACCCCAAAGATCATAATGAATTTTAAATAAAGGCTCTTTTTCAATCTTATTTCTCAATTCAAATGGAAGCTTACATCCTTTTCCTAACTGACAACTGACACAAACAGTAGGAACTTTATTCTTGTACTTGACATCAATACACTTGTTACTACTAAGAATCTTTAAAAACTTTAAGCTATGATGACCTAATCTAGCATGACAAATACTATTTGTATTCTTCCACTCCTTTGATGTAGATAAGGCATAAAAATTATTGTCTTCCAGTGCATATAGATCATTCTTCTTAGATCCCCTGGCCAGAAGTCTCCCTAAGCTCTTGTCTTTCACAACAAAATCAGATTCATCAAACTCAAGTGTACAAGAATTGTCCTTAGCAAGTTTACTAACTGATAGCAGTTTCTTCTTAATCTTAGGGACAACAAGGATTTTCTTTTACTTTAAGTAAAGATTTTATTGTATTTCCAATATGTGTGATGTCAAGTTTAGAGCCATCCCCAACTATTATCTTATCAGAACCATTATAAGGTTGAAGGTTTGATAGATTACATGTTGAATTGGTTATGTGGATTCTTGTACCAGAGTCAACATATATAGCTTCATCTTCAGCCTGTGTATTCTGCAGATTAACAACAGAAAAAGCCTGTGGCAGATCCTCAGTAGCCTAGTAGGAATAGTCCCACCTATAGAAGCATTTTAGGGTTGTGTGATTGTTTCTTCCACATATTTGGCAATTTTCCTTGCCGTGTTGTGGTCTTGAATTTACAGTGTTCTGATTAGTTTGATTATTCTGATTGCTGCCTTGTCCTGCAGGTCTGAAACCTCTTCCTCTTGAGGAGAATTTTGAGTTTCCTCTTCTGTTAGAGTAACCTCCATGACCTCTTCCTCTTTGAGCAGCAAAGGCCATATTGTAGCCTTGTTGAACCATTTCCTCTTCATCTTTTCTCATGTCAAAACCTCTAAGAGCATTGACAAACTGGTTTAGTATAGGATATGGGGCCTTTCCCAGCATGACAGTCCTAAAAGTTTTTTACTTTTGGCCAAGTCCTCTAGCAAAGTTGATTACTTTGTTGTCTTCATCAACAGGCTTGTGTATGGCTGAGAGGCCATCACATGTGCCTTTGAATTCCTTCAAGTATTCATCAAGCTTTTTGGTTCCTAGCTTGATGTTCTGCAGCTGTTGCTTAAGCTGAAATTCCTTATCCTTGGTTGCCTACAAGTATGCTTCCTCCAGACATTCCCACATTTCCTTGGCAGTTGAGCATCCCACTATAAGGTACATGCTTTCTTCAGTCATTGTAGCAGAGATCCAACTCCTCAGGAGCACATCATTTTCCTCCTAGTCGACAGTCTTGTCTGCACCACCAAAAGCAGATGAACTGCTTGTGTCTGGCTTGTCTTCCTCGATCAAGTTTGTCACCTTTATTACCTGAATCAACTGGAGTATTTGTGTCCTCCAGATCAAATAGTTTGATGGCTACAACTTAACCGGACAAGAGGCAATCAGATGGTGCAGGGAAGCAGGTGATAGACACCGAGAGGTTGAGAGTCTTTTTATGGCCATGTTTGATCGTGTGGGCAGCATAGCTTCAAGAAGCTCTGATACCATATAGAAAATGACATGATTGAGAGGAAAATTGTATTGAAGAATCGTGTATTTCAGATGTATTACAAAGCCATAAGTGACTGAATTTATAAAGTCACAAAACAACTACTACAATTGAACTTAGAGTTCTACTACTTGTATAACTATCACATTGGGTTAGAGTTCTAACTCTACCATACATTCTAACTATGCTTATCTAATTCAATCATGATCAACTTCTTCAACAGGACATAGATAAATAATGCGCGTTAACATATACATATGTTACCTAAACCTAATACCAATACCTCTAGGAACACAGTTGGAATCATATTAGTATGATTACTTTTGTAATAACATGTACATCCACTATCTAAACCTAATACTAATATCTCTAGGAATACGTTATACTTCTTAAAAATTCCTATATTTGACAACGTATTATATTGTCCAAATTTAATCCAATTACCCTTTTTTTAGAATATATTATATTGTATGAGATACAAATATAATGTTGATAGTCCAAAATAATCTTAAAATATTTAATGCTGAAACTTACGTGGAAGGACAAAACAAGAAATAGCACACCTTAGTATGAAGACTTGTAGTAACATAGGGATAACTCACGCTAATAATATTCATGGTATGAAAGCAATAATTCTATTTACTCAAAATTAATAAAGGCATTATCACCACCATACACATCCTTCAAAATAACTTCCAACATGTATGACATAGGCTATTATCCTACTCCTCCGTTTCAATTTATGTGAACTCATTTGACTGGACACGAAGTTTAAGGAAAGAGAGAAGACTTTTGAACTTGTGGTGTAAAATGAAGCACATATATTTTGTGTGGCTATAAATCATTGCATAAAGGTAAATTGTTTCTAAATAGGGAAAGAGGTCATTCTTTTTGGCACGGACTAAAAAGAAAATAGGTTCACATAAATTAAACCGGAGGGAATATTTGTTTATGGACATCAACGATGATAGTAGACTAAATTAAATTTTGATTTTCCTTCCTTTTTTCAGTGAATCGTATTCCAATTTAATTTGATATGAACATATTGTATTAATTTCTTTAGAAAAGGAGCCAAACATTTTTATAAAAGAAGTCATTATTCCATGTTGTAAAATCACGAACATAAATATTAAAAAGGGACAGTCTCGTACACTAAGCATCTCGCGTTCACGCATGATCCAAGGAAGGGCCGCATCCCAAAGGAATGTGGTGTATGCAACCCACCCTAATGCAAGCATCAACAACTGATTCCACGTTCGAATCCGTGATCTATTGTGTTGACCAAAATATTCTTACATTAATTTTGATTAAAACTCATAAGGAAAGAACACAAGTAGAAATAGCACATTTTAGGATGAAGAGTTGTAATAGGATAGGTTTCTAATCCTGTTTCTTTTTGGACAATAACGACACTTTGACTAATTTTAGGGTTCCAAGTAAATAGTCAAAGCAATATGAATTTGAATTGGAGAAGAAATATAGCTCAAAATATCTAATGAAGATTACGGTGATTATTTCACCTCAAGGTGTAGGTCTTATGTAACAACAAATTCTCTCTCTCTCTCTCTCAACTGATATTAACATCTATGATAATGGTTTCTCCACTCCTAAGCTATGAGCTTTTGGTTGTTGGTTTCAAATTAAAATAAGGGTGTAATTAAGGGAGTATGCTACATAGGAACTAATTACTTATTTTTCTTAAGCAACTAAGCAATTTTGAAGTATTCGATAAACATGCTCTATTTTTTATTGCCTTGCGATATTCTTGAGTTTTTAAAAATTAACAATTTATAATCTAGAAAAACCATTATTTCAATTTCCAATTAAGTGAGAATTTGATTCTAATGATGAAGAATCTCTTTTTAGCCAAAACCAACGAGCGTCATCTGAAAAGTTGATTACTTTAAAAGAGATATATAGGACAAAGGAGTTCTGGTCATACTATTATGAATTTCTGCAAAGGGGAAGAGACATGGGGGGGGGAGGGATTCTATGTAAGCAAGTAAGCAATTCAAATACACTCTTGTATGAATTTTGATATCCGTAGACTATCAGCAAGAAAAGAAAAGAACATAAGACTAAAAATGTAACTATTTATCTTTTTTTTTCCTGACAATTATATAAGAGAAAGAGCATAAGATTTCATGAATGATCACCCTTCCTAGAAGGTGGTAGTGCGTCTAGGTGCTCTTTAGGATGTATTAATCTGGTTGTTAAATGGTAATAATTCACAGTTATCACCAAAAAAAAGATTTCATGTATGATGGAGATGAGGATCTAATATTCTAATTAAATTCAGGATGATGTTCTTATGAGGGGAGGACTAACGAGTTGAAGATGAGTTTCAATATATATTTGAGATTTTGAGTTGTTCAATATGGATTTATTTACCTTCGATTGATTTAGATCAGAAGAATTTCAAAGACTAAGCTGGTTTTAGATAGCAAGCCTAATAAAAAAATTAAGTTTTAGAAAATAAACTGAACAACCTAAAAATTATTTAATATAAAGTTAGTTTTGAAAATTGTTGAACATGTATTCTAATTTGGAATTGTAGCAATTGGGGCGAGAAGCAGCTTCCCGTATTTTATGCTCTTGGGTCCTAAGTTTAGTTATTATTATTTGAGTCTTGTTATTTATTTTTCAGTCCCAAAAGGTGTCATTACTGTTAGTCGACACGTGTCTAGGTCGTTGTGCTGTTTTCTAGTTAAATACCGTGTAGTTTCGTTTTGTAGCCTATGTTGAATGAAAATTGAGTCTTTCCTTTCTCTGCATTTCATTTCTTTCTTTTTAGTTCTTGTTTTCCATTTTCATGATGATTCCAACGTGGGAATCATTACAATTGGTATCAGAGCCGACGATTCTCGGCCCTTTCGTCGGAGTTAATGGTGGAGTCCGGGAGAAGTTCGAATCAGTTTGAGCAGCAGATTCAAGCTTTTATTGACAGACAAAGTAGACAAGGAATTTGTGACAAGTCTTGTTTCAATCATGTGTAATGTTCAAAGAGCAGTCGAGATGCACCAAGATATGTCTGGAGGCGTGTATCATCCGATTGAGCTAATTATTAGAAGATTTGATGGTCTTAAGACTCTTAAAGAGTGTTATGGAGCAGAAGGTGTCGTAAAGGGAACTAAATTGCTTAGTACTGTAATTGCAAAAATGTTTGAAACCTTAAATGCATTATATCAAGGTCATAATTACATTGTGACTTCACGGTTAGAGGATTACAGTTATGGTTCCCTGCAGTTTGTTGCTTTATCATTTTATGGCATCCTTATCAACCTCCCACTATCATACCCTCCCTAAATCTTGACCATCTTGTGACTTTATCATGGAAACATGTAAAATATTCTTTTCAGATCCATTGTTTCTTGAGTTCATGCATGGTGGGACTTGTCCAATCGCTCTAAATTTTCAATACAGTTGGATACGTGGTTAAGGATTTTGCTGCCTACCTAGAGGGGCGAATTGTAGGAAAAATAGAGGAAAAGCTTGTTGTATCACTTAAACAAGTGGATAGACCTCCAACCTCTGAAGATGTTTATGATTTAGACAAATTCATAGTAGTGTTTCTTGCAGTGCTACTGGTTGATATGGCTGCTAGCCACTCTAAGATAGCAGAAGAGTCCCTGGAAAAAATAATCATTCCTTGTGATCTAATAAACTTCATAGCATGTGGATTTCTCTTGGTGACTCTTGAGATGAAATTGAATGGTTGCATTGTTGCTAGATCATTTCATGAGTTTGGTAAAGAGGTTGATGTGCTAGTGTTTCCTAATGCTAATGTTTATCTTGGTAGTGATGGTTTTGATGAAAATATTCTGCTAGAGTATTGTCCAAACATATTGCAAAGGCAAAATGGTGTATTAATGTTGTTGCTGGAATATGTTAGATTATGGCTTTAAAAGTAAAATATCAACTTGCAGATAGATAGGCTTTGTTTGTGGTGGTGCAGCAGCATTAGACAAGAAAGGTGGTATGAGAAATATTTTTATATTTGATCCAGGAGGTGTTTCTTTTGTTGCATCAAGGAGAGGAACATTCTCAACTTTGGTCGTGAAGGAGGAGAATTTGATGGCCTTAAGAACAATGAAGCATCTGCAAATTTGTTATCACTGGTTTGATTCATTTAAAACCTTGAGGAAAAGGTTGTTTAAAAGGGAATGGAATGTAGCAATTGGGGCGAGAAGTAGCTTCCCGTATTTTATGCTCTTGGGTCCTAAGTTTGGTTATTATTATTTGAATCCTTGTTATTTATTTTTCAGTCCCTAAAGGTGTCACTACTGTTAGTCGACACGTGTCTAGGTCGTTTTGCTATTTTCTAGTTAAATAATCTGTAGTTCCGTTTTGTAGTTTATGTTGAATGAAAATTGAGTCTTTCCTTTCTCTGCATTTCATTTCTTTCTTTTTAGTTCTTGTTTTTCATTTCCATGATGATTCCAACGTGGGAATCGTTACCGGAGTGGAACCATACTTCCAAGGTTAAGCTATTTGTAACGACCCAACCGGTCGTTTTGAGCTCTAGCGCGTCGTTCAACAGTTTGAGGCCATGAGCAACTTTACTTCAGGTATTGTAACTTGTACGCATGGTCGGAATTGAATTTCGGGAAGTTCGAAGTTGATTTGGAAAGAGAATTTTCATTTCGGAAGCTTTAAGTTGAAAGAATGGACTAAGATTGGATTTTTGAGTAAACGATCTTGGAATCGGGATCTGAAGGTTCTAGTATGTTCGTATGATGATTTCGGACTTGGGCGTATGCCCGGATCGGGTTTTGGATGACCTGGGAGCGTTTTGGCACCTATTATGGAAGTTAGCATTTTGGAAGAAAATTCATAAGTTTGGATTGAAGTGCATTTTAGTGTTATCGATGTCCGTTTGGGATTCCAAGTCTGGGAGTAGCTCCGTATGGTGATTCTGGAGTTGGGAGCGCGATCGGAAGTAAATTCGGAGCTCTGTAGGTCATTTTGAAGTCATTTGGCTAAAGATAGAAATTTAAAGGTTTTTTGAGAAGTTTGACTGGAAGTGGACTTTTTGATATTGGAGTCGGATTTCAATTGCGGAAGTTGGAGTAGGTCCGTAATGTCGAATATAACTTGTGTGCAAAATTTGAGGTCAATCGGACGTGGTTTGACGGGTTTCGGCATCGAATGTAGAAGTTTGAAATTTCAAAGTTCATAAAGCTTGAATTGGAGTGTAATTCATGGTTTTAGTGTTGTTTGATATGATTTGAGGTCTCGAGTAAGTCCATAATGTGTTATGGGACTGGTTTGTGTGATTGGACGGGGCCCTGGGGGCCTCGGGTATGTTTCGGGGTGATTTCGGATTACTTCAGGTTATTTTACAATAGCTGATGCCGGCGTCTAGTATTGTTCTTCGCATTCGCGAGGATCCTCTCGTGTTCGCGAAGAAGGATTTTGCTTCAGGGACTCTGTTCTTCACGTTCGCTATGAGATCCTCGCGTTCGCGAAGAAGAAAATCTCTGTTGCACAAGTGTGATTTCGGAGGCTCATATCTTGCAATCTATAAGGAATTCGGAGATGATCCAAAAATGAAAGTTATAGCCCTTTGTGTGTAGTTTTCGGAAAAGTAAACCGTTTGGCATTTGGATTTGTGTACAAGAAGTTATGATTGGTACACTATAGGCTATCCGGAAAGATAAAGAAGAAATTGTGTTGCACAGGTCTGACTTTGGCAGCTTATAGCTCAAAATCTATAAGTAATTGGGAGATGACCAAAACTTGAAAGTTGTAGACTTGGTGTCTAGTTTTCAAAATTAAACCATTTTTTATTTGGAGTTTTGTACAAAAAGTTATGTCTAAGAAGAGTTTCGAAAATGGTTTTTGGAAATTTTCTTCTTCGCGAATGCGATGGGGGTCCTGCGAACACGAAGAAGAGTCGTATGGGCTGTGTATAAGTGTAAAGAAATGGGTTTGGCTCATTTCATCTCATTTCCTCCATGGGAGCCGACCTAGGAGCGATTTTGGAGCTTCATTTTTATCATTCATGTCAAGGTAAGCGATTCTCACCAATTACTTGGATTATATCTAGATTTTAACATGGAAAATCATGTAAATTAGTAGAAATTTTGGGATTTTGAAGAAAACCTAGGAAATTTGTATTCTAGGATTTTGACCACGATTTTCGACATGAAATTGAGAGCCAACTATATATTTGAGTTCGTGAGGCTATGGGTAAACTTTATCTTCGAAAAATTTAGGAATCCGGGCACGTGGGCAATTTTGTCAACTTTTCGATCGGGATTAGGAATTGTTATAAATTGGATTGTAATGAGTAATTGGGCATATATTAATGGAATTGCATAATTATTGGCTAGCTTTGGAGCATTTAGCATTGATTCGAGTCTTCGGAAGGGCGTGGAATGCCGGTTATGGATCTTCGGAGCGAGGTGAGTCTCCTTTCTAACCTTGTAAGAGGGAATTATCCCCATAGGTAAAATAATTAGTTATGTGCTCCTAATTGTGGGGGCTACATACGTACGAGGTGATGAGAGTTCGTGCATAGCTACTAATATGTGTAAGTCCGGGTAGTCTAGGACCCTAAAGCATGCTATACTTGGAATTTCTGTAATCTTATTGGCAGTTGAATTGCTTAAATTGGTAAATGAATTTCTAAAAGGATTAAACTTCATTTTCTTAAATCATTAAAAGAGAATTGGCTTTTATGTTCCCCAATAAATTCTTAATTGGCTGTTTGAGGATGTATTTCTATGTGTACCTGCATCGCATGTATGATTTGCGAGCAGGGTGATTGTTTATTTAAATTTGACCGCGTCGTATGTATGATTCGCGAGCAGGGTAATAGATTCATCTATGGTTCACGCCGTTCGACCCTCGGCAGTGCACATTTTACATTTCTGTTGGATCGGGCCGTACGACCTCGACATGATTTGTGCATGCTTGTATTGCCTGCCTTGAAACTTATTGAAGTTGTTATTGCCTCTTCCCGGCTTAAGAATATATGTATAAATGATGAAAATAAATTTAGAAATTTCCTATAAAAGAAAGAATTATTTACTTGCTTCAACCTATTGAATTACAATCATGTTTATAAAAATTCACGATTTAATATATTATTGATATAACATTATTGGACCACTAGTAAGTGTCGACGTCGGCCTCTCGTCTCTACTTCTTCGATATTAGATGGGATACTCATTGGGTACACGTTGTTTTTCATACTCATACTATACTTCTGTGCATTTTTGTTGCATATGCACATGCATCTCTAGTGGCCTAGTGGGCGTAGCAGCATGGTTGATACAGAGACTTATGTGAGCTGCATTTCCGAGACGACCCACAGCCAGCAAGTCTCTTTCAGATTACTGTATTTATTTCTGTCCAATATTGTATTCCGGACGGTTGTTGTATTAGATTATTTCTCAAAAATTGCTCATGCACTTGTGACACTGGGTTCTGGGATATCTTTGGGTTTATTCAAAATTTTTAAATGTTGTTAAATGTTTCATTATTTATTCAGAGGAATTTAAAAGAGGTAATTTCGGAAATGTTTAAAACGAGAATTTAATTAAGTATTTTGGTTGGCTTGCCTGACAGCGGTGTCCGGCGCCATCACGACCCTTAGTGGATTTTGGGTCGGGACACTATTTTTCTAACTCCTTTCTAAATAGTGTTCTTTTTTGTTTGCATATACTGCCTTCCTACTAATTCAATTGATTTTAATAATAATAATAATAATAATAATAATAATAATAATAATAATAATAATAATAATAATAATAATAATAATAATAATAATAATAGTAATAATAATAATAATAATAATAATAATAATAATAATAATAATAATAATATGTTATGATTGTTAATAAAATATTGTTTCTTGTTTTATTCTTTCTCTTCTAAATAGTTATTTTTCTATGTAAAAATACACGTTCTTATGTTCTTGGGAGTAACTTTGTAGTGGAATGTGAGTGATGAATTCGTATTTGCTATCGAAATTTTTTAATAAAATTAAAATGGATTGTATTCCTTTTTTTTTTGTTTTCTTTCTTATTTACCTTTTCGGAGAGAAGGATGAACTTGGTTGCCTGAGCCTTGAGTTTTGGAGCACTTGATCGTCGTTGGGGAGCTAGGGTTGGAAAAAGATGACTTTAAATTTATGTAAATTGAATAGATTATACGATTAATCAAAAATAAAAATAGAAATCTCGTTAAATATTTTTGTAAAACTATACATATAGAATCAAATGAAATTCATTTAACAAAACATATGATAACAACTAACAAGTACAAACTCAACTTTCAGAAATGCTTAATCTACAAACATGATCAATTTAATTAAGTTAGATAATATATGAATCTTAAAAAGCACGATAGTCTAACGGAAAATGTTAATCGTCTAAATATTTAGAATCGCGTTCTATTTACGTTTATCAATATGCTAATAGTATGATGACAGATAGAGTCGCGTTCTACTTACATCGATTTTGTAACTTTAGAATCAGGTCAAATATAAAGATCCCCTTTTCGATCTATCATTTACGTTTAATTGGTTTTGGATTTTTTTTGGCGGAGGGGGGGGGGGATGGGGGGATTGTAGTAAGGAGCATTTAGGTGGAACGATCTAAAAAAGAATAACAATTGTTTGGTTTAAGAATATAACAATTCCATTATCACTGTCCAAAATGGGCTATCACTTGAAAGATCACACAAAATTTTACCAACCTTTTATATTTATAGCGCCCCCCTCCCCCTCCCCCTCCCCCTCAAAAAAACAGTGGCCTTTTAAGCAAGCAAGGAGTGAAACAGCAAGAAATTGAAAAATAAATTGAAGAATTGACCCAAAGTGAAACTTTGATCATGTCTACACAAGGGAAACCACGATCTAACTACAAGAATAATACTATGGATCCTTAATTATTCAAATTGGGGGAGAAATTCAAAAATAGCCACAGTTTCAAAAGTAATCGAAATTTAGCCACTTTTTATGTAAAAATAAATTTGAACAAAAATACTGTTCAAAATACGGAAAATACTCCAGCATAATATATTGAAATTCCAGTATAATATAACTGGAACTCCAGAATAATATACTGGAGTTCCAATATAATATATCGTTCCATCATAATATGTTAGAAGTTCATACACATGTGCTCCAATCTCCAGTATATTATGCTGGAACTTTCCACGTATTGGAGTTCCAGCATAATATGCTGGAAATTCATGCACAAGTGCACCGATCTCCAGTATATTATGTTGGAACTTTCCGTATTGAAGCAAAATAATGGCTATTTTTTAATGTTTTTGCAAACGCTGGCTATTTTTAATGAATAATCCGAAAACTGACTAGCCCGTGCTATTTTTACTAAAATTGGGTTAAAAAGCCCAATATACTATTCCATGTATCAAAAAACGGGAGAAATTCAAAAATAGCAGATTTACAAGTGGTCATTCAAAAATAGCCACAGTTTCAAAAGTTATCGAAATTTAGCCACTTTTCATGTAAAGATAAATCTGAACGAAAACACTGTTCAAAATCCGAAAAATACTCCAGCATAATATACTGGAATTCCAGTATAATATACTAGAACTCCAGCATAATATACTGGAGTTCCAGCAAAGTATACTGGAACTCCAGTATATTATACTGGAGTCAGCAAAGTATACTTGAACTCCAGTATATTATACTGGAGTCAGCAAAGTATACCAGTCTAGCATAATATGCTGGAAATTCATGCACAGGTGCACCGAACTCCAGTATATTATGCTGGACCGGTCTCTGTCGCAGCAAAATAGTAGCTATTTTTCAATGACTTGGCAAATGTTGACTATTTTTCAATGACCAGTCTGAAAACTGACTAGTCCGTGCTATTTTAACATCAAATACGTCGAACGAATTAACTACTCTACAAAATAATTGTTGCTCCCAAACACACACGCAAGTATACGTGGTCGTACAAGTAATAAAATGATAAGTCGAGTGTCGAACCCACAGAGACTTATATCAACTACCTACTAACTCACCAATATTGTTATTCAGTCAAGCAAAATTCGAGTTCAAGAATGTGATTATACTAAACTACAATTCTAAGTAATAACTAATTTATCAACCAGTAAACTGATTGTTATGTATTCAATAGAGACAAATATTCCAGGGTTGTGATCGATTCACCAATTCTATTGTGTTCTAGTTAACTCTCCCTCTCATACAATTCACTCATGGTTGCTAATTGCTAATTAATCGGTAATTGCTCTCATAGCCTTCTCCCAAAGTACTACTCGCCTATTCAAAATAGATTAACGCATATATTCCTATGAAATCAATCTATTAAGAACGCATTAAGATTACGATATTTAATTAAGCACGGTTACTAGGTATATTCCTATCCTAACTACAAATTTGCCTCCCCCTCCCCCAAGGGTTAAGATCATGCTCTCTTCAATTCTTCTCTAATCTAAACACTGCTTTCCCAAGCATAGCATAGATAGTGAATAGAACCTAACTAATGGCCAGGCAGTTAAGCAATTAATCACATAATTAAAGAAACAACCATATATTAGTGAATTGTAATCAAGTTTAAGTCAACATTAAACTAAAATATTCATGGCTAAATCACAACCCAGAACAATGGGTTTTTAGCCACTCATGATACTAGCAAATAATTTCATAAGTTTGGATAATTTAAAATACTAAGAAAAGATGAAGAAATCTGAGATGTTCTTGCCCCTGATGTTTCTTGTGTGTATTCCCTCTCAAAAGTGGCGTCTCCCCTTCACAAATAAGTTTAGTCTTGCTTTTATACGTGTTGGGTAGGTCTAGGACCGAAATAACTGTGTCCCGGGAGAATTTGGAGAAACTTCACGTCACTGGCGCCCTAGCTAGCGCCAGACGACCTCCACAACGCTGTGAAATTGAACATTCTATTTCTGGCACCACAGGTAGCGCTAGGCGCTGCCTGTGGATCTACAATGGCCATTTTTTCTGTTTTCGTCCATTTTGGCTCAACTTTCGCACATATCGCCCCCGATTGCTCCTGGATCATTTCTACACATAAAAATACATCAAATTAATATAAATCAATACATTTCATATCCTAAATCCACGAAACAAAAGTAAGATATGAGGCGATATACATACAAATATATATACTTTAAGAAAAACATCAACTCCCTACACTTAGACTCTTGCTCGTCCTCGAGCAATGGAATTATCAAATAAACCCCCAACTACATACTAGTCTCAATTATAGAGGAGCACTTTAACTTTTAACCACACACTATACCCTTGACTATGATCAATACCGACACACAAGCATGAACACACAAAATTTTACATTCTTCCCGTTTAAGCATGCCCAAGTATAACATCTCAATTCAATCAATTCCAACAACATATTTGTCACCACCCAACCTCAAAAGATGACTTGTAACCACTAAGCACCCTCAACACTAACCACTAAGCACTCACCCAACAAGAAAGTTTACAGCATTACCAATCATTCATGAGATCATGTGCCCTCACCAACAAACAAAAGAGTGAATAAAGATTAGTCCAAAAATTCAAATATGTTTTTGAATATAGATTAAGGACATCACACAATTGAACACAATTCATTGACTCTCACAAAAAATTCATATGCATCCCGTGGTCGTACCATAAGCTTGCCCAGTGTGTATATCTCTACTAATTTAAGATAGCCAAATCTAGGATCAATTAGGACTTTAAGGTTGTAATGTAGGCTAAGAGACGAGTATGATACATTTAGGAATAGTGACTAACCCTTCTAAGCACTTTAATACACTATATTCACAATTCAAGCACATATTATTCTCAACCAATTCACTTGCCACAACCCATATGCAATATAGCCCTTACTTTCATTAAACACTTCTATACTCCCACTAGCACAAATTATTAAGAGTTGGAGGCGTGTGTTTTTTTTTCTACATACTTTCACTATCATTTTTTTTCTTTTCTTGCAATATTTCTTTCTTTCCTTCTTTTTTTTCCTTTTTCTTCACACATTCCATACATTAAACTTCATCGGCTAGTGAATTTTGATTTCAACTTTAGTACACCAACGGGCCCTTCCATGGTTTCACTCAAAGAACTACTCCCCACTATCTCACCTTACTTATTTTAGCGACTAAGTGCCTTAGGAGGTAAAGGTTCAATCAATATCAAATTAAGAACAAAATAAGGGTATGGCTTGTAATGCAGGTGCCAAAAGAAAGGTCTATAGGCTCAAAGGAACTAGCAACGGAAAATTTTATTTTTATGTGACAAGCACATCTATGATCAAGTAAGAAAATGCCTACGTCATCTCCTAGATTAGTACAACTTACAATTCGCTTCAATTAACACACGTGGCAAGTTCTAGACTACACAGGATAGCATAGAAAATCACAAATCCTCACACACACATTGCACATGACTCATTCAAGACGGTATTGTTCTACTCTCAAGTCAAGCAAGCACACATAATTGAGAATTTAAGCAATATTGCACTATGTAGCACATAAGTCAAACAACTGAGAGAAAGCGTTACAAAATAGGCTATTTACTTCACTTAGATGTCACAATTCAAACCAAATACACGAAAAGATAGAATGTATGTCATAACCTAATGTGCCAGCACCAACCATGTCAATGAGTATCTTAGAGCGACTCAGTTTCTTCCTAAACTACTCATAAAAAAAATAAAGTATCCGGTTCGAGCTACACCCTTGAAAAAGAACCGATGCCCAAAGAAAAACCAAGGGATACTACCTAGCTATCCTAAAAACAAACAAAAAATCTTTTTGGCATTTTTAATCGGAATTTATCCCTCAAGAAAATTGTCCAAAAGATCCATCATCGGGAAAAGTCCGAGCTTTTTCAATTTTTTTTGTATTTGTATTTCTACACTTTTTTTGGTTAAAGAAGCTAAACTAAAACTAGACTAAAAAAACAAATTACACTAAATAATAATAATAAAAGAAACAATAAAAGAAACACATTAAAACTACTGAAAGTAACAAATTAAAACAAGTTGATACAAGATATACAGCTACAACACAGGTAGTATTCTTTCCACCCCACACTTAAACTGTACATAGCCCTCAATGCATATAAAAATGAAAAACAGAGTAGGGTGAAAAGAAAACTCCCTGTCAGTCGGAGTCCTCCTCCTTAGTGTACCTTCGAGCAGCAGCTCTAGGCACATCATCATCCGGTCCTAGGGGAACCAAAGCCATGGGCCCCGTAACATCATCACCAACCTTGTCCTCTAAATCCGAGCCCTTGACAGTGTTGATATCCTCTGATGAGTGAACGGAGCTGTCAGGTGCAATCCCCAACATCTCCTTGGACGAACTTGACAAGTCATTGCGTAAATGCATACGCTCCTCATCTGAAATACCAGCCATGCTCATGAGTAAATTCAGAGAATTATAGAGGTACATGTTGAAGTTCTCATCGCATTCAATCCATGCTGCGAGAGTGAGTTTTGACGACGTCTCCAACTAAGATGTGATGTCCAAAAGCCCTGACGGAGCTTCCACCACCTCGTCATGTTCGGGATACTCTGGCGCCTCCCGGGAGAGCATATATTGGGTGAGTAGGTTGTCGAAGAAGAACCTCTTAATTTGCCGCCCAAATCTCGTGCGGGCCATCTCGCCGAGCATAATATCACAAAATCCTGCCACACTTTGGTGGTCTTGTTAAAATGAGAACGAACCTCGAGAGGTGGACATCGTCGTGCTTCTTGATCCATTTAGCATTAGAATCCATGCCACAAAGAGTGTGACGTATCAAGGTGTATTTGGGGCTCTTGACAAATTTTTGGAGCCTCCTCGGGTCAACATTCTCAACCCCTAAAAAATCACATAACGCCCTCCTATCCAATGGCATGTCCACGCTACGTTCATGTGACCTAGACAATTTGTAATTCCAATTATCATATAATTCCCTAACCATGCTCAAATTTGTGTGTCCGGGGCATTCTAGGAGTTTGTCCATTTTTAATGCTCGTAATCGGCCGAGGACATCTGGGAAGTTTCATTCTAAAGCTTTGATATTGATCCCCATCTCGGAGACATACCTCCCATACGACACACAATCCCTGTTCCATGCAATAGTTGCATCATATACTAGATTCAACCGAGGCCGTGGGGGTAATGAAGCTTGCTGTGATGCCTCGGTAACCTATTTTCCCTTGGATTACCGTGAAGAGCTTTCTCCTTGCTTTCGTTTTTTGGGCGTTGGGAAAGTGGTGGAGGATTTTTCAATGCCCTTGCCTTTGCTATAACCATACCGAGCCACAATATCCTGCAATACAATTAAGCATGAATGTGAGAACTTGTCAAGACATATGCCTAAGGTAGTCGTGCAAGTCATGAAATGACCCCACACTTTAAACCGAAGGCACAATGTACAATACTTCACAATTTTTGATCTAACATGTACAAGTGTTGCACTCCAAAACTATGGGTACTCAAGACTTCCCCATGTCACACAATAGTGATTGATCATGGCTGCGTGTATTCACATTAAGGTAAGCAAAAGGCATATGTTACTCTCCTTTCCACAACTACTAGACTATACTAAATTAGGTAAATTTACAAGATTCTACAAAATACATTATATAAGATAGATGGTGTAGGAACATGTTTTGTATCAAAGACAAACTCCCTAGCATATAAAAGCATCCCTACACACCCCACACTTAGCCCAAATTCATACACAAATATACTTGGTTACTCAGACTTCACCAGTACACCAAAATCTTCATTCAAGCATTTTTACAAACACCTTGTGGGCATAAAGTGTATGCTTCTATTTCAACAATGGTGGAATATGGTGGCCCTCCCAAATTACAATGAAGTAGAGGGACTTCTAGTTTACTAATCCGTATACACAATAACCACACAATTTCGACCAACTCAAGCCACCTACCATAAAAATTTGTTAAGAACTAAATAAAGGAAAATTTTGGGGATTAGGGCTCTTGGGGATGGGATGTACATTGTTATCTAACAAACAAGAAGAAGAAGAAGAAGAAGAAGAAGAAGAAGAAGAAGAAGAAGAAGAAGAAGAAAAGAAAGAAGAACTTACCTGTAGAGTGTAGAAGGAGAGCAAGAGAAAAACTTTGAGAGAATTTTGTGAGGAAGAAGAAGAAAAAATAGCAGCAGAACACTGTTTAGAAGGAGAGGAGCAGCGTTTGGCGTGTTCTATTTTTGTGAATGAGGAATTTGGGTTGTTTTGGGTTATTGTTAAGTTGGTTTAGGATGGATATGGGTATTACGATGGGTTAGAATGTTAGAGTAAATGGATATTTGGGTAGGGTTAGATGGGTATGGGTCATAGAATAAATAAAAGAAAAGCAAAAAAAAATTACCTGGACCCCAGCCCAGCGCTCAGCGCTATGCCTGGTGCTGGGGGATTGGAACATTCTACCTTCAGCACCCCGGGCAGTGCTGGGCACTGGCTTGAGCGTTATTTTCGAGGATTTTTTTTTTGAAGCATCCCAATCCCCCAAACTTTTATATACTCAATTTACACGTACTACACCATTATATCTATAATTTCTATGCCTACAAAGAAAATGCAAACTCTATCTACTCTAACTAAAAAGAAAAAAAAATTAAGAATTAAACTAGGAAAGCAATAAAAATTGGGTTCCCTCCCAACAAGCGCCTGATTTAACGTCGTGGCACGACGCAGAGTCTCACTTACTCATCAGCGAGTACAACCTTGGTCTTCTCTTGATTAATTATTCCTCCCCAATGGTGCTTGACTATATGTCCATTCACCAAAAATTTCCTTTCACCATTTAAAGCTCGTAGCTCAATTGCACCATAAGAAGTGACTCTCACCACCTCATACGGGCCTGACCATCTCGATTTTAGCTTTCCAGAAAATAGCCTTAGCCTAGAATTGAATAATAATACATGTTGGTCTGGCTTGAAATGACGCGGCTTGATGTGCTTGTTATGCCATCTTTTTGTCTTTTCTTTATAAAGTTTAGCATTTCATAGGAGTACAACCTGAATTCATCTAACTCATTCAACTGCAAAAGTCTTTTCTCGCCCACAGCTTCAAGGTCCATGTTCAGCTTCTTAATGGCCCAGTATGATTTGTGTTCAAGTTCAACGGGCAGGTGACATACCTTACCATAAACAAGCTTATAAGGGGACGCCCCAATTGGCGTTTTATATGTAGTTCTATACACCCATAAGGCATCATCCGACTTTGCAGCCCAATCCTTTCTATTCACACTCACCATCTTCTCTAAGATTTGTTTTATTTCTCTGTTTGACACCTCAGCTTGCCCACTTATTTGAGAATGATATGCTGTAGCAACTCTGTGGCAAACTCCATATTTAGCCAGTAGGTTATTCAATAACCGATTGCAAAAATGAGTCTCCTCATCACTAATCAAGGCACGTGGAGTCCCAAACCTCGAAAATATGTTCTTTTTCACAAACGCAACTATCACCATGGAATCAATGGCAAGGAAATTGCCTCCACCCATTTTGACACATAGTCAACTGCTAGAAAAATGTATTTGTTTCCTCTAGACGATGGGAATGGTCCCATAAAATCTATCCCCCACACATCAAAAATCTCAACTTCTAGGATGTTATTCAAAGGCATCTCATGCCTCCTTGTGATTTTTCCTGTTCTATGACATTGGTCATACTTCTTAACAAATGCATGGACATCCTTGAATAAATTTGGCCAAAAGAAACCGGATTACAATACCTTTGCAGCTGTTCTATCTCCTCCATGATGGCTCCCATAAGGTGATGCATGACAATCATACAACACTAATTCTACCCCATTTTCTAGAATGCACCTCCTCATCAGCTGATCAGCACATTGCTTGTACAAATATGGTTTATCCCAATAGTAGAAGTTCACATCATGTAGAAACCTCTTTCTAGCTTCAGATTCAATTTCAGGAGGAAGTACCTCACTCACAAGATAATTCACATAATCTGCGTACCATGGGTGAGGGTCTTGGGTGATAGCAAAAAGTTGCTCATCAGGAAAGACTTCTTTAATTTGGCCACCCTCCTCCACGTGGTCGTGATTTTCCAGCTTTGATAGATGGTCATCTACTTGGTTCTTTGTTCCTTTCTGATCTCGTATTTCTACATCAAATCCCTACAGCAACAAAACTCAGTGCATCAATCTAGCCTTAGATTCTTTCTTTTGTAAACAGATACCTGATTGCTGCATGATCGGTATGGACTATGACTTTCATTCCCGCTAAGTATGCCCGAAATTTCTCAAAGTCCCACACAACAACTAACAACTCCTTTTCAGTGGTGGTGTAATTTAACTGTGCATCATCAAGAGTCTTACTCGCATAGTAGATGGAATAAAACACCTTATCCTTCCTCTAGCCTAGCAGTGCCCCAATAACATGGTCACTCGCATCACACATAAGTTCAAATGGTAAGGACCAATCAGGTGCCATAATAATGAGAGCAGACACCAACTTCTTTTTGAGTTTTTCGAATTCCATGAGGCATGCATCATCAAAGTTGAAAGTTACATCTTTTTCAAGCAACCAGCACAAAGGATTAGCAATTTTAGAAAAATCTTTAATAAAGCGCCGATAGAATCCCGCGTGTCCCAAGAAACTCCGGACACCCTTAACTAAAATAAGTGGAGGTAATTTTTCAACTGCCTCCACCTTTGTCTTATCAACTTCAATGCCGCTCCTTGACACTTTGTGACCCAACATGATGCCTTCCTACACCATAAAATGGCACTTTTCCCAATTCAGTACCAAATTTGTTTCTTCACAACAGGACAACACCTTGCATAAATTCATCAAGCAATCATCATAAGAAGACCCAAAGAATGAAAAATCATCCATAAACACTTCCACGAATGTTTTTACCATGTCGGTGAAAATAGCCATCATGCATCTCTAGAAAGTAGCTGGTGCATTACAAAGACCAAATAGCATTTTCTTGAAGTCAAAAGTACCATAAGGACAAGTAAAAGTGGTCTTCTCCTAATCCACTAGGCATATGACAATCTGATTGTATCCCGAATAACCATCAAAGAAGCAATAGTATTCATGCCCGACTAATTTGTCCAACATTTGGTCAATGAATGGAAGTGGAAAGTGGTCCTTGTGGGTTGCTTTGTTGAGCCTTCTATAATCAATGCAGAATCTCCACCCCGTCACAGTGCGAGTAGGAATTAGCTCCTTTTCTCATTCTCAATCACAACCAGAAATAGGAAAAATGATACATGCATCGAGCAACTTGATTACTTCTTTTTTCACAACTTCTTTCATAATGGGATTTAACCTCCTTTGCAGCTCCACGTTAGGGCGGTGTCCATCCTCCAAGAAGATTTTATGCATGCAAACCAATGGACTAATTCCCTTGATGTCAGCAATAGTCCACCCAATAGCCTTTGTATGCTTGCGGAGTACTCTGAGCAATTTGTCTTCTTGAGTGTTAGTCAAGCTGGACGAGATAATCACAGGTAATGTCTCAAAGTTCCCCAAATAAGTGTAGCACAGATGCGCTGGAAGAGGCTTAAGTTCTCTTCAAAGCTTCTTCAATAGATGGCTTAGGAGGGGTCAGAGTGACAGGCCTGTCCAACTCCTCAAATTTTCCAAACCCATGGACATAACTGCAGGACATATCTAGTACTTGCTCAATTTGACCCATCATTTCATCTTCACTATCTTCTTCATCCCCAATAAACACTCATTCAATAGGATCTACAGGGCTCATATAGGGCACTAATAATGTGGCATCACTCTCCACCACAGAGATCATGGATAGTTCTTTATAGTGGGTTGGCAACCTGAGTGCTTTATAAACATTGAATACCTTCACTCGATCCCCTACTCTCATCGTCATCTTTCTTTCGCAAACATTAATAATAGCTCGGCCCATGGCTAAGAATGGACGCCCCAAAATAAATGGGACTTCCTGATCAGGCTCGTAGTCCAGGATAATGAAATCAGTAGGGCATATGAAAGACCCCACTTGAACTAGCACATCTTCAATTACTCCTTCAGGATGAGCAAGAGAGCGATCAACCATGTAAGATTACCGTTGTTGGGCGTGGCTCACCCAAACCCAATTGTCTGAACACAGATAGCGGCATCAAATTGATGCTCGCTCCAAGATCATACAAGGATCTCCCAACTGCATGTTTACCAATCAAGATTTGGATAGTGAAACTATCTGGATCCTTCAACTTCTGAGGTAACTTTCTTTGAATTCTTGAGCTACACTCCTCAATGAGTGCCACAGTTTCGAACTCGGTCTGCCTTCTTTTGTTTGCCACTATGTCCTTGATGTACTTTACATATTTGGGCACTTTTTGTAATAGGTCAACCAATGGAATATTAATTTGCACCTGCTTCAAAATATCAAGAAACATTTTATACGTGGCGTTATCCTTGACTTTCTGTAATCTTTGAGGGAACGGAGGTAGTGGCCTTGCAACCAATGGTGGGGGTTGCTCAGCTACCGACTCTTCAACTGGCTTCTCTGACTCCTTAGATTTTTTTGATGTTGATTCTATAGTGGTTGGCCTCTTATTAAAAGTCACCTATTTTCTCTTTTTTCGCATGGGCTTCTTATAATTGCCTCCCATTCCTCAATGACATGACATTAAGGGATGCCTTGGGATTAGCTTCAGTATCACTTGGAAGAGCTCCAACTGGTCTAGTATTTTGGGCACTAGCAAGTTTGTCCCATTTGCCTCTCAAGATTTCTAAAATCGGTCCTGAGTTATTGATTGTCAAGCAACAAATTATTCAACAAATCATTCGTACTCTCTTCTACCTGTTGAGGTGGCTTCTGAGGTTAATTAAAATTTCCTTGGGGTTTATAATGATTATGATTCGGCTGATTTCCACCCTATGAAAAGTTGGGATGATTCTTTCAATTTGGGTTGAAAGTGTTCCCATATTGTGCGTTCTGATTTATTGGACCCCTTCTCTGTTGCCCCATATAGTATATGGATTTAGGATTCGTGTGGCACATATAACTCATATGATTTTCACCACATAGTTCGCAGCAAAGAGACATCAGTTGTACGTGTTGCATCTGTTGTGTTTGTTGCATTGTCATTCTATTCATCTAATTTGCCAATTTTACTATATTAGCTCTCATGGCTGAGAAGACATCAAGCTCAATCAACCCAACTACTTTCTGTTTAATTGCCTTTCGTGAATCCCCATCTCCTTGCCAGTTATGATCATTAGCAGTGAAGTTATTTAGCAAGAGTTGAATTTCACTATACGATTTCGCCATGCAACTACCCCCACAAGCTGAATCAAGATTCATCTTTGATGCCTTATCTAGCCTATCAACAAAAGTGTATCCCAATACCTCATCAGTTTGACAATGATGCGAGCAGTCTCTGAGTAGCTTCTTGTATCTTTTCCAAGCTTGATGAAGTATCTTGCCATCCCGTTGTTTGAACACAAGAATCTGACTCCTCAATGACTTTGTCTTCTTAGTAGGGAAAAACTTGATTAAGAATTTCCTTGATAGATTATCCCAAGTGTGGATTGAGTTCGCGGGCTCTTTCTGCAACCATTCCTTAGCTTCTCCCAGCAGTGAAAAGGGAAAAAGTGTTAGTCCGACATAGTCCTTGGAAACGTTCGGATAATTGTAGGTGTCCGTAATTTCCAAAAAATTCTAAATGTTCCTATGCGGATCTTCATGAGATAGACCCACATATTGACATGTGGACTGAATCAGTTGTATACCATGTACTGTTTGAGTTCTAAATGTCCTGTGATCTCAGGTTTCACAATAGCCTGAGTCATATTAGCTAGATTGGGCCTTGCGGCTTCTATCACCTCACGCTCTGCGTTACCTTCCATCTTTATTGGCCGTGGTTGAACTACGATGTCCAACTCTCTTTCTATTCTAGTTATAGCTTTGACTTCCCTCCTCACTCTGTAAAGTGTTCGTTCAATTCCAGGATCAAGAGGAAGGAGATTGTTTGCGCTTCTACCCCTCCGCATTCAAGAGAAGATCATGTGTTAACACAAACAAGGTAAATCGAAAATTAAAACTTGAACAAATAACTAATAAGAGCTTAAGTCAGTCAAGTAGCTAAATTTTATGTCCCCGGCAACGGCGCCAAAAACTTGTTGCTCCCAAACACACACACAAGTATACGTGGTCGTACAAGTAATAAAATGATAAGTCGAGTGTCGAACCCACAAAGACTTATATCAAATACCCGCTAACACACCAATATTGTTATTCAGTCAAGCTAAATTCGAGTTCAAGAATGCGATTATACTAAACTATATTCTAAGTAATAACTAATTTATCAAGCAGTAAAATGATTGTTATGTATTCAATGGAGACAAATATTCCATGGTTGTGATAGATTCACCAATTTTATTGTGTTATAGTTAACTCTCCCTCTCATACAATTCACTTATGATAGCTAATTAATCGATAATGGCTCTCATAGCCTTCTTCCAAAGTATTACTCGCCTATTCAAAATATATTAACGCCTATATTTCTATGAAATCAATCTATTAAGACGCTTTAAGATTACGATATTTAATTAAGCACGGTGACTAGGTATATTCCTATCCTAACCACAAATCCGCCCCCTCCCCCTAAGGGTTAAGATCATGCTCTCTTCAATTCTTCTCTAATCTAAACATGGCTTTTCCAAGCATAGAATAGATAGTAAATAGAACCTAACTGTTGGCCAAATAATTAAGCAATTAATTACAGAATTAAATAAACAACCGTATATTCGTGAATTGTAATCAAGTTTAAGTCAATATTAAACAACAATATTCGTGGCTAAATCACAACCCCAGAACAATAGGTTTTTAGCCATCCATGATACTAGCAAATAATTTCATAAGTTTCGATAATTGAAAATACTAAGAAAAGATGAAGAAATCTGAGATGTTTTTGCTCCTTCTTGTGTGTATTCCCTCTCAAAAGTGGTGTCTCCCCTTCACAAATAAGTTTAGTTTTGCTTTTATACGTGTTGGGCAGGTCTAGGGCCGAAATTACCATGCCCCGAACGAATTTGGAGAAACTTCACGTCACTGGTGCCCTGGCTAGCGCCAGGCGCCCTCCATGGTGCTGTGAAATTGAACCTACAATGCCCATTTTTTCTATTTTTGTCTGTTTTGTCTCATATTTCGTACATATCGCCCCGGTTGCTCCCGGATCATTCCTACACATAAAAATACATTAAATTAATATAAATCAATATATTTCATATCCTAAATTCATGAAACAAAAGTAAGATATGAGTCGATATACATACAAATATATATACTCTACGCAAAGCATCAATAACTTAACTAAGCTGACAAGTCCACAGCTCATGCCATACAAAATGGGCCAAAGTGGGAGCTAAATTAAATCATTTTACATGATATAGCTAAATTATATACTATACTTATCATATTACACTGCTTTCCAAAATTAACCAATTAGTGAAAAGAATACAAATTAATAAATATTGAATTATATGAACCTCTAATATAAAAGATACATTTCTTCACATATCGGCTTGATTTTTCTTCTTAGCTAAGTACATGTCCTTTTTTTTGGGCCCATACTAATTAAGGACATGTCTTGATACCACGTAATAAAAAAGAGAAACTTTCAAACACCACTATGTTTTAGTGGTTATTAGCTAGTTGTAGTTATCATTTACTATATTACTTCCTATAGCTATGTTTTCAGATTTTTTAGAGTGTATTCGATGTATTTAAGCTACTGTATTCATGAATACAGTAGCATTTCTAGGCGTGAAACAGAGAATTACAGCTAGACAAATTTTTGTATTCGAGTGTATTCGACTGTATTCATGGCGTGAAACATGAGATTACAGCTGGACAAATTATTGTATTCGACTGTATCACGACGTGAAATATGGGATTACACTATTTTTAAACAGAAAATGAATCAATTAACATAATAGACTCCTAATATAACTGAACAAACTCAATTATAATACACAAATTTTGTATTTTCAATTATAAAAAAGATTCTCAACCGAAAAATACCCCAAAAACATAGCAATCTTCAGAGAAATTATATAATACAACTGAATATATAAATTATATTAATTAAAAAAAACATATGAATACATTCATGGAATATAGCGAGACATTGAATATAATGAAATACATAGAATACAATGAAATACATAGAATACATTGAAATACAATGAAACAAAGATAATGAATATAATGAAATACAAAGAATATAACGAGATACATTGAAATAAAATGAAAAAAAAGATAATGAATACAATGAAATACAGCGAGATACATTTAAATACATTGAAATGTATTAACAGGTTAGGATACTACTGGTTAGCTACTGATGCAGGGCTTTATACGCTGGATATTAGTTTACCTTCCATCTCTCTCGTATTTCCTATATTCTCTTATATGACTGTTATTTTGCTATTTTAATTTCTTTTATGTATGTTATGTATTTTATGTTATTATATTATGAGTCTATCAATAGTACTAATATATCGTCACTTGGTGATTTCTTGAGCTGAGGGTCTCCTCGAAACAGCCTCTCTGCCCCTCGGGGTAGGGGTAAGGTCTGCGTACATACTACCCTCCCCAGACCTCATTTGTGGGGTTATACTGGGATGTTGTTGTTGTTGTTGTTGTTGAAATGTATTAACAGGAAATTGACTTTGTTGGGCTTGAGGATAAACCAGATGACAAAGGCTACGACACCAACGATGACCAAAAGAGTGCAGAGTATCTGGAAGATGCAAGTGCAGGTACAGTTGAAGAGACAGCCGCAACAGTAGCTGAATGGGTTGCAACAGCACCCGCCGTCGTGGCTTGGGCGGTGGTAGGTTTTGGACGGCGGCGGAATTGATGGGCCATAATATGCTCCGTTCATATACCAGCCATGGTTGACGGGAAATCAAGAAACGCAAAAAAGCAGTTGAGTTGTTGGATGGAGTTGGGCGAAATAGCGGAGTTCATCTTCAGCCTTGATCCGCCGTAGGAGAAGTCATCAGGAAGTAGAGAGAGAGAGAGAGGGAGAATAGATATGGGGTAGGGGATAGGAGAAATTTGAGGGGATATGAGAGAGAAAAATAATACAAAGCTTATTTTATAGCTTAAGAGTAGGAGGTGACCATAAATAGATATATGACTATAAAAAATCAAAAGGTAGTTATAGAATTTTTTTAAAAGGGTATTTATTTAAAATAGATAAAGTATCAACCTTTGCTATTGAAGGTAACTAATCAAATAAAAAACTCAACGAGTATTCAATATGAAACCTCGTAACAATGAGTAAAGTAACTCAAGATCCTTATAAGCACATTTAGATGCCTTAATTACATGATATACTCCATTCTACGATGACTCAACACCTTCTAGCACGTGTAATTTGATTTTTTGACATTCACACTTAGACTTTCATGCGAACTTGAGTATGAAAATGGGTTGTCCAAGTATGTTGAATTATGTTAATAATTACCTCATTTTAAAGCCTAAATTATCAAAATGAGAAGTGCTTAATTATTCATTCATTTATTTATATAATTTATTTTAGCTTTTAAACAATAGATCGGATTGTAAAATCTCAATTAGGAAAATTCCACTCCGCCTCCGATCCGGAACTTTAAAAAAATCAACTACTAAAACAGTTTCGGCAGCCGGTCGATCTAAAGAAGTACTGAGAAGGTGTTTGGGTAAGCTTATAAGCGGGTCAAACTGGCTTATAAACACTTTTTGGTTTATTTATGCGTTTGGTAAAATTAAAAGTGCTTATAAGTTAAGCGCTTATAAGCCAAAAATAAGTCAAAAGCCATAAGTTGGTCTCCCCCAACTTATCAAATTTCAACTTATAAGCACTTTAGGTTTGACCAAAATATTTACTATTCTATCCCTAAAATCCTTTTTTTAAAAACAAAACCCTTCGTATACCCAGTTCTTTAGTTGCTTATTATTAATTTCAGCACTTTTTATCCAAACACATAACTGCTTATTTTTTGAATCAACTTCAGCATTTAAAAGTACTTTTCAGCACCTAATACTTATCAGCTATTCTAAATCAGCTAAATCAAACGGGCTCTAAATCGTTCTTATCAATTCCTAAGACGGGTCATTTTGATTTGATTTGATTTTATTATTATTACATTTTAGTTTAGCAGTCAAAGTATATACTCTCGAGTTCTTGGTTTCGCACATAGAAATTAAGTCTTCGCTATGTTCAGGTCATTCCCAACAATATCCAATGGAGATTGAGGATTTAAAGAGAAACTCTATTCTTGGAAGTTGAAACAAAATTACAAACAGTAAAAAATAAAACCTGTAAAAACATTAATGGGAGAGATAAGTTTTGAAAACTCATCAGTCGAAGTCCCTAATAATTACTTTTGGCATGCATGCATGAAGTATTTAATAGACCATTCAGTTTCTTGATATCTTACAACTAATGTACCCAGTTTCCTAGTAGTGCAATTAATAAGAAAAACTTCTGAGTTTTCCAAAAAAGATGAATTAAACACATATAAATTTGTTATAAATAGCCATGCGAGCCATCGACAATAATACATCAATCTAATTTGTTTTCACAATACAACAACAATGTACTCATCATATGGTAGCAGCAGCTCTGACACCACCACTTTAAAGTACCGAATCAAATTTGGTGGACGAACAATTGAAACAACAGTGACTAATAAAGCTGCGATTGCCAATGAATGGGCAACTGAAATGCTCAACAAATATGCTGGAAAAGACACAGTTGTTGGTTTAGACAACGAATGGAGACCTAATTTTAGTCCATATAGAAGCAACAAAACAGCTACACTCCAACTCTGCATCGACGACAGGTGTCTCATAGTGCAGTTGTTTTATTTGGACGAAATGCCACAAACCCTCAAAACATTCTTGGCTAATCCTAACTTTATATTTGTGGGAGTTGAGGTTGCTGAAGATATCCTTAAACTAAAGAATGAGTATAGATTGGTTTGTAATAGAAGTGCTGATATTCGTGATGTTGCTAAGAGTACGTGGCCAGGCAGGTATTCTCGTCCAGGATTGAAAGATCTTGCTCGTGAAATATGTGGTCTTTATATGCCTAAGCCAAAACATGTGTGCATGAGTAATTGGGAGGCAAGGGTTCTTAGTGAAAGCCAAGTTGAATATGCTTGTATTGATGCTTATGCTTCCTACAAGATTGGTCACAAGCTTCTCATGGAAATGTGAAGTTATTACATAACAAGTTAAGTAAGAGTTTTAGATAAATGTGGTCATCTTTCTTTTGCATGGTTTGCTGGTAATCAAATGTCTATTGAAGGTTTCTTCGGCGAAGTCCGAATTTTAAGTATTTCATTTTAAAGTATTTGGCTGTTAATGTTTAAGAAAGCATCTTGAGTTTTCATTTGTCAAAGCGGCCTATTATTCGTATTTTATGCTAAATTTTTGCTCGAGTCTGAGGATATCCTCGCTTCTCTTTCATATTGTCCGCGGTGGTCCGGGTTAATGTATCCTTATTATTTGATATATATATATATATATATATATATATATATATATATATATATATATATATATTGCTTTTGCTCCTAAGAAATTCAATTGTCAGTGCTTGTTTTGGTGTTCCCTCCTCACTTAAATACCAAAACTTAAGATATTAGTTTAATTTATTAGTAGTAGCAGGAAAAAACACAGTTAAACAATAAATTGAAAGAGAAAATATCACGTCAAAACTTAAATTTGATTAGTTAAATACATTTGATATAGAAACTTGAACTACATGTTATATAAATTATTACGTAGTAGTATTTTCAATAAAAGTTAAATAGTTTTTGAAAATTTCGATAAAACGAATTTCATGGAAATTGAGATGGATGGAATGCTGTAGCTGGTACAATCTCAAGTAGCTCTTCAAAATCTTTGGTTAAGGGTAAGCTTAATGGAGTATATTGTTTTTATTTATAGTAATAATACGAGCATCAAATTAGTATGTACTCGATGTTATTTTTCCACTTCGAAATAGATATGTCAAATATAATTTTTTTTTTGTCAGTCTCCACATTACCGCATCCACATGTGGACTGACAATTGTAGGATCAAACAACAAATCTAAATGTTAGAGGTTGTCCCAGTTGAAAGGTAGGGGTGTTAATGGTTCGGTTTGAGTCGATTTTTCTCTAAAAAGAAACCAAATCAAGTAAGTCATTTTTTAAATATTGGAACCAAACCAAACCAATTAAGATGATTTTTTAGCGATTCGATTTTTGTTGGTTTTTCGGTTATTTGTCGGTTTTTTTCTAAAATATAAGACATATACACATATTCCAGCGACTATATTTTCAATGTAACACTATTAAATCAATTACTCTTTGAGAAATCTATCATCTACCAAAAATATATTGATGATAATTAAATCAAATAGTGATGAATTATTTAAGTACTCAATTAAAAATCGATTATTTTTAACATGAAATAAATTTTTGTATTTAGCAAACGAAAACTATCAATCAAACTAGAATATAAAGGCAAAGAATTAGATTATTATAATAGCAAAGAACTAGACTAAAAATACAATGACTAATATGTACTATAAAAGTTTAGAAAGTTTATATAAAAATATACATATATATAGGTGTAATAATAAATTTAAATAGCTACTTTTATAGCCGCGGTTTGGTTCGGTTTTTTCCGGTTATTTTTTTCATTAAAACCAAAACCAAACCAAATTTGATCGGTTTTTAAAATTCAAAACCAAAACCAAACTTAAAAAGTATCGGTTTTTTGGTCGGTTTGGTACGGTTTTCGATTTGGTTCGATTTTTCGGGTTTTTATGAACACCCTTAGGTGAAGGGATCATATTTCGAACCCGTTTGGCTATAGATTTTGTCAAAATATTTTTTTTTTTGGCAAATACATGTTTGTTCATCAATTTTATCCGCAAATTCCCCAAACCCAAAATCCAAATCTCAAAACCAGCTCAGTTTTGGCCCAAAATATTATTATTATATTTTTTAAAAATTTCCCAAATTTTGTATTTTATAAAAGAGCCTACCATTTATTATTTTGTAACAATGATGTTTCGTCTTCTCGGTCATCTGATAGTGTATTATGTAGTTCATTATAAAAATGATAATCTTGTACTAAATTTATTTTTGTCGTGGACTATGGTTTGCGATAATATAATGAATATTATTAGGTATTTGTGATAGTTTTTATAACTTGTAGGTATAAGTCATGTTTCATATTTTTTCAATAACAAAAGTGAAATATGTTTGAAAACTGATGTTCAAACATATTTTTATCTTCAAACCAAACTTTATCCAAATCAGATTTTTTAATACAAATTTGAAAATTTATCCAAACGTTAGCTTCATGTCCTTGTGTCCCAATAGATCATGCCACGCCACAAGACATCTCTATTTAGTTTGAGTGAAAATGTCCAATTTTGCAAATCCAAATAGGACAATTTATTCTTTGTACAAAGTTACCTGTGTCATTAGTCAAGCAGTTTATTTTTGCCCCTCCCTACTAACGGACTTCCAGTCAAATATAAAGGGCTATTTGGTCCTCAAAATTTTCGAAAAAGGATAATTTTGTCCTTCGTTTTGTTATTTATCCAAAATGAGTCCTCGTACTCTTTTTTTTGTTTGGTAAATAAAGACATTTTATTTAAAAACATAGAACTTAGTAGTCATTACAACATGAGATTTGTCTAGGCCACACAGTGCCTATCACATCTCTATCAAAAACTGAAATAGCAAAAATAGGCAGATAATAGTACAACATTAAGTTAACAAAAGAGTCCAAGCTGCAACCGTTCTTGGCTAAGGTGTCCGCTACTCCATTAGCTTCCCTGAATGCATGCTTCAAAGGTTGCGTATCCGCCTCAGATAATAGGAACCTGCAGTCATCAATAATATTTTGATAAAGACAATTATCATTATTTATCAAGTTGATTAGTTCCTGGCTGTTACAACCCATATTCACGTATGTTAACTCATGCATAAGGTAGTCGACATAAATCCATCAAGAGATTATCTTTAAGATGATAAGAAGATAATCCTATTGGTCTTAAATGATAACAAGTATTAGAAGTTAAACGAATCAAGGATGTTGTTAGCCATATTTCCGGGAAAACCTAGAGGTGCTTAATACACTCAAGAGGTAGTGTTTTAAGGTATTTGAATCATATAATATCTGTATCATAAGTCTTGAAGACAAACGAGTTATGAGACAAAAGTCGACAAAAGTTGTCGCAACTTAGGTTCATAATTTTACTTAAACATTAGGTCAAATATAACTAAGCTTTTCTACCAATTCACTTAGAATTATGTATTGATCTAACCACAAAATTGAATATCTATGAGTCTAGTTTCTAACGCATTAAACCGTTCATCGGTACGATCTTGGAGTAGAGAGATATTCGCATTTTTGCGAGACTGCGCCAAACACCTCTCTATGAGGCCCACTTAGGCGGTTTAAGACATTTGGATCTATATATGACCCCTCCAACCCGTTTTAAGTCATTTTTATTCACTATATTCAGACCTTAGAACCCTAAAAACACCATCTCAAGGTTCTCTCAAGATTCAAGAACCAAACAAAGGGCAAACAATACAAATCAAGTGTCGGGAATCCCATGGCGCTAGTAAGTCTCTTATTCTTCTTGTTGTTGCTCATTTTTGTGTTGTTCTGGCTCGAGTGGGAGGTTTTTATAAAGGGTTTATATTTTGTAAATACTCCCTCAAGTTCTTAATATCAACCCTAGGTGATTTCAAGCCTTCTAAAATGATTCTAGTGCCGAAAAATACTAGTTGATTGTTAGTTTCGCTTCTTTGTTATTGTGGCAGCATTGGAGGGATATTTTGTGGAGAATTAAGGTCAAATTGGAGTTGTTCTTTCTGTTTAAAGATAAAGAACCTCTTACTCTACATGTATTTAAGATTACCCAAGTTGCGGCTAAGTCATTGAAGCTAGAACTTGTAAAATATATATCGAAAGGCTTGGTAGTAATGTTATCGGTTGGTGGAATATTTTGGGAGGTTCAATATGATTAACATTAATGTTGTTTGGTTATTGTTTTCACTTGTGGTAAGTCATATAAATAGGGGAGGTGCTATCCGTTTCATCGTTAAATAAGTTATGGTCGGTACATAATAGTTACGACACTTAAACGTTAACGATAGTGTCATTTCTCCTATTGTAGACTAAGGACTCGTGACATTTGCATAGCTTGAGATTGGGAAATATATACAAGGTATGTGAGGCTATCTACTTCCTACTTTTGCACGACTCTGATTGTACATAATGTAATGAACGAGCTTCCAAAGATACTCTACTCTTAGAAGCTACCAGTACTTACATTGTTTCCCTTCTTATGGAACGATTGATGTTAATGTTGCTTCTCTTATTCTTTTGTTATCAATGTTGTTGGTACTTCCTGATTCTTATAAGGTTCATAGTGAAGAGTTAGTCCTAATAACGTGTACAAAGGATACCGACCTTACGTCACTCCGAAAGGTTTAGAACGTGATTCTATGAGTCCAGCATACATTGTATATATGTATCTATTTTACTCTACCGAGCCGCACTATAGATGGCCGGGTACGACACCTATTGTGCAACCACTGATCAATTGGGTTTTACCGAGCTCCACGTGGCCGGGTACGATTCTACTGAGCCTTATGATGGCCGGGTACGATTTTACCGAGTCCTCTCTAAGGCCGGGTATGATATGATGATGATGATGCCCACAGAGGTGTGTGTTTTAAAAGTTTATGTATATATATATATATATATATATATATATATATATATATATATATATATATATATATATATATATATATGTTTGTATCATGCATTTCATATAAGTAGCCTACAGAGGTACCCAGATGTTACATGTTGTATATTCTTTATCCTTATTCACATTACTATTCATACTTATGCTTTTCTGCCTTGCATACTTAGTACTTTATTCGTACTGACATCTTTTTTATTTGTGGATGCTACATTTCGTGCTGTAGGTCCTGATAGATGGGTAGACGCAGATCCCGCACCATAGTAGGCTTTCCAGTTCAGCGGTTATTAGCGAGATCCCTTCTCCGGATTTGCCGTGGTCTTGGTATGCATTTTTGTTATAGATATTATGGGTATGTCAGGGCCCTCTTCCCTGTAATGTTGCAGTACTTATGTTCCTTTAGAGGCTCATAGACACGTGTCAACTCATGTATAGTTTGGTATGCCTTGTTGGTTGATTTTTGTTGTATAGTCTTTCATGGTAGCGTGGTAGCTCGTACCTTATATGTAGTTTCTTGATTGTCTGGTCATCCCATGTTATGCATGTTCATGCCATCATCTTTTATTGTTGGTTCTCCATGATCCATGTCTACCATTTATATTGATATCATCGGGCCTAAAAGATAACAAAGAAAGTTAGATAAAATGTACGTTGGTGCTCGGCAACTATGGCCAGATGCTAGTCATGGCCCTCTAATTTGGGTCATGACAAACTTGGTATCAGAGCCAGTGTGTCCTAGGGGTTGTCTATGAGCCGTGTCTAGTAGAGTCTTGATTATGGATGTGTAGCGTGCCACATTTATAATTAGGAGGCTACATGACATCTAGGGTTGTTACCTTCTTCCTAAATCTAGATCGTGCGTAGAGTTGAGTCGTAAGTGTTCATCTCTAATATTCACCTTGTTTTCTTTCAGTGATGCCTTTGACTAGGAAGTAAACGATTAGTAGACGACTTGATACAGCAGCGGGAGAGGGTACCAGTCAGGTGCCCCAAGCTAGAGCAGGCCAAAGTAAGGCTCAGAGTGAGATGCCCTCTCATACCTCATCTACTCCGTCTCCTCCAGAGGATATTATGAGGCAACCAACACCTCCAGTTCCTCCGTCTGGCGCTACAGACCAGGATATGCGGAGTGTTTTGCAATTGTTGACTAGCTTGGTAGCTGATCAGGCTCAAAGGCAGAATACAGGTGTTGCTGATAAACTAGTTAGTACGAGAGTTTGTGATTTTATTAATTTAGACCCTCAAGTGTTTACCAGATCAGACCCCAAGGAGGACTCGCATACTTTTATTGATCAGGTTCATCGTACCCTGCGGGTTATGCATGCTAGTGATACACATGCAGTAGAGTTGGCTTCTCATCGGTTACGGGATTTAGCGGTTTTATGGTATGATAGTTGGGAGAGATCTAGGGGTCCGACCGCTCCTCCAGCTAGGTGGAAGGAATTTTCTGAGGCCTTTCTTCGTCACTACTTGCCAGTTGAGATACAACGAGCTAGAGCTGAGAAGTTCTTGAACCTTCGACAAGGTAATATGAGTGTGCAAGAGTATAGTATGCAGTTTGATTCTTTAGCAAGTTATGCTCCCCATATGGTGGCCGAGAAGAGTGATAGGGTGCATCCGTTCGTGAACAGGTTGGGACCACATCTGATAAATAAGTGCACGATATCCTCCTTGGTGGAGGGCATGGATATTTCCCCTATTCAGGCTTATGCCCAGACCCTAGAGGATCGTAAGTGCCAGTAGAGGGAAGATAGGGAGCAGGATAGGGGCCAGCATAAGAGGGCGAGATTTGCAGGGTATTCTGATGACTTCAGAGGCAGCGTCAGGCCCCAGTCTTTGAGGAGTTTGGCTCCACCTGTAGCTAGTGCTCCTCTACAGTCTCAGAGGCCTCGATATGATCGATTTACCTATTCTGGTCCAGGTTAGAGTTCGCAGGCGTCTGGCTCGCAACATCACAGGGATACTAGTCAGATGAGACCCCCAACACCACGTTGTAATCAGTGCAACAATACCCACTTTGGACTATGCCGTCGAGGTTCTGATGCGTGTTATTCTTGCAGAAAGCCTGGCCATATGATGCGGGATTGTCCTAACAGAGGAGGTGGTAGTATGGCCCAACCGACTGGATCTGTGTCTGGTTCTTCCTCATCAATTCGGCCTCCAACACGGGGTTTTCAGTAGTCGTGGTAGAGGTAGAGGTGCAGTGCCGAGTTCGAGTGGTACTTAAAATCGAACCTATTCTCTAGTAGGTCAACAGGATCTCGAGTCGTCTCAAGATGTTGTTACAGGTATATTGTCTGTGTTTTCTTACGATGTATATGCGTTGATTGATTCGGGATCCACATTATCATATGTTACACCCTTTGCGGCTAATAAGTTTGGTATTGAACCTGAATTGATAAGTAAACCACTTGTGGTATCTATTTCGATAAGAGATTCTGTGATTGCTAGGAGGGTATATAGAGGTTGCACAGTTATGATTTGTAGTCGTCAAACCTCAGCAAATTTATTTGAGTTAGAAATGGTTGATTTCAATGTGATAATGGGGATGGACTGGTTGGCCTCATGTTATGCAAATGTTGACTGTCGTACGAAGATGGTTAGGTTTCAGTTTCCTGGTGAACCCATCATTGAATGGAAGGGGAACATTGCTACGCCGAAAGGTAGCTTTATTTCCTATCTTAAAGCAAGGAAGATGATCTCAAAAGGTTACATTTATCATCTCGTTCGCGTTAGGGATGCGGAGGCGAAGCCGCCTACTCTATAATCAATCCCTGTGGTCAATGAATTTCCATATGTCTTCCCAGATGAACTCCCGGGCCTTCCTCTTGAAAAGGAGATTGAGTTTAGCATTGATGTGTTGCCTGACACTCAACCGATCTCTATCCCTCTGTACAGAATGGCCCCAGCAAAGTTGCGAGAGTTGAAGGCACAGTTGAAGGACTTGTTGGATAAGGGCTTCATTAGGCCTAACACTTCACCTTGGGGTGCGCCAGTTTTGTTCGTGTGGAAGAAAGACGGGTCGTTAAGGATGTGTATTGATTATCGATAGTTGAATAAGTTTACTATAAAGAACAAGTATCCATCTAAAGATTGACGACCTTTTTGACCAACTCTAGGGTGCCAAGTATTTCTCCAAGATTGACTTACATTCAGGGTATCATCAGGTGAGGGTTAAGGAGAAGAATGTTCCAAAGACGACCTTCCGGACAAGATATAGGCACTTTGAGTTCTTGGTGATGTCGTTCGTGCTAACAAATGCCCCAGCTGCTTTTATGGATCTCATAAATACTGTATTCAGGCCCTATCTTGATGTGTTCGTGATTGTATTCATTGATGACATTCTAGTGTATTCTCGTTCGGAGGCAGAACATGCAGGCCACTTGCGGATAGTATTATAGACACTTCAGGATCGTAAGTTATATGCTAAGCTCTCCAAATGTGAATTCTGGCTGAACTCAGTAGCATTCCTTGGCCATGGGATATCTGACGAGGGTATTAGTGTCAACACTCAAAAGATCGATATAGAAAAGAATTGGCCGAGACCTATAACACAATCAGAAGTCCGCAGCTTCCTGGGGCTAGCAGGATATTATAGGTGATTTGTAGAAGGCTTTTCCTCTATATCAGCACCATTGACTAAGTTAACATAGAAAGCTACCAAGTTCTAGTGGTCTGACACTTGTGAACGTAGTTTTCAGGAGCTGAAGAATCGATTGACATCTGCACCAGTGATCATTCTTCCTGAAGTAACAGAAGGTTATGTGGTATATTGTGATGCCTCAGGTATAAGTTTGGGGTGCGTATTGATGCAGCATGGGAAGGTGATTGCTTACGCATCAAGACAATTGAAGAAGCATGAAAATAATTATCCAACCCATGATTTGGAATTGCCTACAGTAATATATGCTTTGAAGATATGGCGGCACTACTTATACGGCATCTATGTTGACATCTACACAGATCACAAGAGTTTACAATACATCTTTAGGCAGAAAGAGTTGAATTTGAGGCAGCGTAGGTGGCTTGAATTACTGAAAGACTACGACGTCGAGATATTGTATCATCCCGGTAAAGCCAATGTTGTGGCAGACGCTCTCAGCCATAAGTCAATGGGAAGCTTAGTACACATTGAGGCAGGTAGATGGGGGTTGACTAAAGATCTTCATCAGCTAGCCAATATGAGAATCAAATTGTTAGACTGTGATGACGGAGGTGTTACTGTACATAATACATCAGAATCATCTTTGGTAGCTGAGGTAAAAGCACAGCAATATGAAGATCCTATCTTAGTACGATTGAGAGAAAGCATTCAATAGTGTACAAATTATGGCTTTTGAGATCAGAGGAGATGAGGCACTGAGATACCAGGGCCAATTATGCGTGCCTAATGTAGCAGGGTTGCAAGAGAAGATTATGAATGAGATTCATCAATCCCGATATTTCATCCATCCCGACTCGACAAAGATGTATCATGATGTCAAGGAGCAGTATTGGTGGGATAACATGAAGAAGTCTATTGCATAATTTGTAGCCCAGTGTCCCAATTGTCAACAAATAAAGATAGAACATCAGAAACCCAGTGGATTGCTTCAGAATATAGAGATTCCGACCTGGAAATGGGAGGTGATTAATATGGACTTTGTTATTAGATTACCTCGCTTTTATCATAAGTTTGACTCCATCTAGGTGATAGTTGATCGACTTACAAAATGTGCCCATTTTCTGCTAGTTAAGACAACTTACACGACTGAAGATTATGCAAAGTTGTATATCAAGGAAATTGTTAGGCTTCATGGTATGCCAGTATCTATTATATTAAACCGAGGAGCTCAATTTACGGCTAATTTTGGAGGTCTTTTTAGAAGGGTTTAGGCACACAAGTAAATCTCAGCACTGCATTTCATCCACAGACTGACGGACAGGCTAAACGTACCATTCAGACACTTGAATATATGCTACGAGCATGTGTTCTAGATTTCAAGGGGAATTGGGATGACCATCTTCCACTCATAGAATTCGCCTACCATAATAGCTACCATTCCAGTATTAAAATGGCCCCATATGAGGCACTATATGGGAGGAGATATAGATCACCAGTTGGATGGTTCGAAGTCGATGAAACAGAATTATATGGGCCAGATTTGATTCACCAAGCCATTGAGAAGGTGAAAGTGATACAAGAGCGATTGAGGACGACACAAAGTAGGCAAAAGTCTTATTCCGATGTCCGACGTCGTGATCTGGGGTTTGAGATTGGTGATTGGGTTTTCCTGAGGATCTCACCAATGAAGGGTGTTATGCATTTTGAGAAGAAAGGTAAGCTGAGTCCAAGGTATATCGGGCCGTATAAAATTCTTCAACGAATTGGACATGCTACTTATGAGTTAGAATTGCCATCCGAATTGGAATTTGTCCACCCGGTATTCCATGTATCTATGTTATTGGAGACCCTTCTCGGGTTGTCCCTATCAAAGATGTACAAGTGATAGAGGATCTATCATATGAAGAAGCGTCAGTGGCTATATTAGATCGACAAGTCCGCAAGGTGAGAACAAAAGATGTAGCTTACGTCAAAGTATTGTGGAGGAACAAGAATATAGAATAAATGACATGGGAAGCAGAAAAGGAGATGAAGTCTAAATACCCTTACCTATTCCATAATGAAGATAAGAAGGATGCTGGTGGAACGCATGATGCATTGGAAGGTGAAACGACTCTATGAGGTAAGGAATAACTTGAGAATACTCTTCCTTAATACAAAATGGTGATATGCAAATAATGTAAATATCCAAAATGCTTTGTGTAGCCTTGTGAGGCCATATGTTGGGCTTAACTGCTTGCAAGTTTTGCTAGTGACCATTTTACAGAGGTAAATTGACCGGAAATTTCCGTTGGAATCCACGATGATTTGGACTCCCCATAAACCCTTACATTCGATGACGAATGTTCCTAGGGGGGGGGAGGATGTTACAACTCATATTCACGTATGTTAGCTCATGCCATAAGGTATTCGACATAAATACATGAAGAGATTATCTTTAAGATGATAAGAAGTTAATCCTATTGGTCTTAAATGATACAAAGGTGTATAAGGGTGGTTAACAAGTATTAGAAGTTAAACGAATCAAGGATGTTGTCATCCATATTTTCGGGTAAACCTAGAGGTGCTTTAATACACTCAAGAGTAGTGTTTTAAGGTATTTGAACCATATAATATCCGTATCATAAGTCTTGAAGTCAAATGAGTTATGAGATAAAAGTCGACAAAAGTTGTGGCAACTTAGGTTCATAACTTTACTTAAACATTAGGTCAAATGTTAATAAGCTTTTCTCCCAATTCACTAAGAATTATGGAGTGATCTAACCACCAAATTGAATATCTATGAGTCTAGTTTCTAACACATTAAACCGTTCATCGATACGATCTCGGAGTAGAGACATATTCGCGTTTTCGCGAGACTGCGCCAAACACCTCTATGGGGCCCACTTAGGCGGTTTAAGACATTTGGATCTATATATGACGCCTCCAACCCATTTTAAGTCATTTGTATTCACTCTATTCAGACCTTAAAACCCTATAAACACCATCTCAAGGTTCTCTCAAGATTCAAGACCCAAACAAAGGGCAAACAATACAAATCAAGTGTCGGGAATCCCGTGGCGCTAGTAAGTCTCTTGTTCTTCTTGTTGTTGCTCATTTTTGTGTTGTTCCAGCTCGTGTGGAAGGTTTTGTAAAGGGTTTATGTTCTTTAAATACTCCCTCAAGTTCTTAATATCAACCCTAGGTGATTTCAAGCCTTCTAAAATGATTCTAGTGCCGAAAAACACTAGTTGATTGTTAGTTTCGCTTCCTTGTTGTTGTGGCAGCATTGGAGGGATATTTTGTGGAGAATTAAGGTAAAATTGGAGTTATTATTTTTGTTTAAAGGTAAGGAACCTCTTAATCTACATGTATTTAAGATTACCCAAGTTGCGGCTAAGTCATTGAAGCTAGAACTTGTGAAATATATATCGAAAGGCTTGGTAGTAATGCTATCGGTTGGTGGACTGTTTTGGGAGGTTCAATATGATTAACATTGATGTTGTTTGGGCCGTTTGGTGATTGTTTTCACTTGTGGAAAGTCATATAAATAGGGGAGGTGCTGTCCGTTTCATCGTAAAATAGGTTGTGGTCGGTACATAATAGTTACGACGCTTAAACGTTAATGATAGTGTCATTTCTCCTATTGTAGACTAAGGACTCGTGACATTTGCATAGCTTGAGATTGGGCAATATATACAAGGTATATGAGGCTATCCCTTTCCTTCTTTTTCATGACTCCGATTGTACATAATGTAATGAACGAGCTTCCAAAGATACTCTACTCTTAGAAGCTAGCAGTACTTACATTGTTTCCCCTCTTATGCAACGATTGATGTTAATGTTGCTTCTCTTATTCTTATGTTATCAATGTTGTTGGTACTTCCTGATTCTTATAAGGTTCATAGTGAAGAGTTAGTCCTAATAACGTGTACAGAGGATACCGACCTTACGTCACTCCGAAAGGTTTTGAACGTGATTCCATGAGTCCAGCATGCATTGTATATATGTATCTATTTTACTCTACCGAACCGCGCTATAGATGGCCGGGTATGGAACCTATTGTGGAACCACTGATCATTTGGGTTTAACCGAGCTCCACATGGCCGGGTACGATTCTACCGAGCCTTATGATGGCCGGGTACGATTTTATCGAGTCCTCTCTGAGGCGGGGTACGATATGATGATGATGCCCACAGAGGCGTGTGTTTTAAAAGTTTATGTATGTATATATATATATATATATATATATATATATATATATATAAAAGTTTATGTATATATATGTTTGTATCATGCATTTTATGTCAGTAGCCCACAGAGGTACCCAGATGTTACAGGTTGTATATTCTCTATCCTTATTCATATTACTATTCATACTTATGCTTTTCTGCCTTGCATACTCAGTACTTTATTCGTAGTGACGTCCTTTTATTTGTGGGCGCTGCATGTCGTGTTGCAGGTACTGATAGATGGGTAGACGCAGCTCCCCCACCACAGTAGGCTTTCCAGTTCAGCAGTTATTGACGAGATCCCTTCTCCGAACTTGCCGTGGTCTTGGTATGCATTTTTGTTATAAACATTTTAGGTATGTCGGGGCCCTATTCCGGCAATGTTGCAGCACTTATGTTTCTTTAGAGGTTCTTAGACAGGTGTCAACTCATGTATATTTTGGTATGCCTTGTCAGTTGATTTTTGTTGTATAGTCTTTTATGGTAGCGTGGTAGCTCGTACCTTATATGTAGTTTCTTGATTGTCTGGTCATCCCATGTTATGCATGTTCATGCCATCATCTTTTATTGTTGGTTCTCCATGATCCATGTCTACCATTTATATTGATATCGTCGGGCCTAAAAGATAACAAAGAAGGTTAGATAAAATGTACGTTGGTGCTCGGTAAGTATGGCCAGATGCTAGTCATGGCCCTCCAGTTTGGGTCATGACACTGGCAATCCGTTTCAATGACTAAAGGGGTTAGTCTCTTTTGGATGGCTAGTTTTAGACCTTGCAATAGGTACATGGCTTCCATTTGGATATTTGTAGCGTAGGCAAAGCCCATATTGAAACCTAGTATCCAATTCCCGTTGCTATCCCTGAAAATTCCTCCTATACCTCCCCTATCTGGATTTCCTAGGCAGGATCCGCCTATGTTTAATTTAAAAGTCCTTGTGGTGGGTGGTTTCCATTTGATATGGATGGTCTTTTTTGGTATCTGTGCAGGGCTCCATTTGCTTAGGAAAAGAAATTCCTGGGCACTGTTGGTTACTTTGCTAATGTTGGAATATAGTCTATTCTTTTGAAAGATCTTTTCATTTTTGGTGGTCCATAAGTACCAGAGAAGGAAGGGTAAGAAGACTGGCCAAGTAATATAGTGATTATAGCATTTGTTAGAATTTTGTTGGTGCTTTAGCTAGTTGAAAGTAGTGAGCTCGTTGTCCGATTGGGGGTGGTTATGCTTTATATGGCATTGTCCCCAAATTTCCTTTGAGTGGGTACAGTTGAAGAGCATATGTTTGATGTCCTCTTTTTCATATGGTGCAAGTGTCAGAGGTGCATATATTTCGTTTTGCCAGAAGGGGGGTTGTTGGAAGTCTATTAAGGCGAGCAACCACATGAAGTATTTTAGTTTGTTTAGGGTATTGTTTTTTCGAGATCCACTTATAGTCTAGGTTGTTATCTTCTATAGTGGTGTCTTGGTTAGATATAACATCGTAGGCCGCCTTGATGGAGAAGGAGCTGTATCCTGGGGAGTTCCAGGTAATCTTGTCCCTACCTGTTTGAGATTGTTGAATATGGTGCTGTGGATTTTCTGAATTATATCTTCCGGTAGTTCGAAGGATAGTTTTGAGAGGTTGAAATTGCCGTCTTGTATGATGGATTTTACATTCAGATCTTCTTCTTCCCTTTGGAAAGGCGCATGGATAATGTTTCTTAGTGTGTCCCCGTGATTAATCCACCGGTTATCCTAAAGTTTGATATTCTCCCCATTTTCTATAATCCATTTGGTTCCTTTTTGGCAAACCTCGTTTCCTTTACAGATGTTTTTCCAGATGTGGGAGGACGAAGGTCTGGGCTTGAACCTGTTGTTAGAAATGGTTTTCCCTTCGTATTTGCTACTCAATACTTGGACACATAGGGCCTCCTTGTTGTTAGAGTATCTCCAAGCCAAGCTAGTGCTGAAAGCATCATTTTTACATTGGGTTTTAAATAGCCCTAAGCCTCCCTTGCTTTTTGGTGTGGTGACTTTATTCCAATTTAGCAGATGGCATTTCCTTTTTTCCTCCGTACTTCCCCATAAGAAATTTTGATGGATGGAGTCTATCTTGTTTAGGGAAGCTTTTGGGAGATTGAATATTTGCATGTTATGGTTAGGAATGGTTGCAAGAGTTGCTTTAATGAGGGTGGTTCTTCCTGCTAGGTTTAGAAAGTGGGGTTTCCTTCCTTTTAGTCTGTTGTTAAGATTATCAATGATGAATTGGAAGTCCTTCTTAGACAGTCTTTGGTTTTTCATGGGGAAACCCACGTATTTTCCTACTGAGTCTGAGATTTTTATGTTGAGGCACTTGCTGAAAAAAGATTGTTTGTCAGGAGGAGTATTTTTTGAGAAAATTATCCTAGATTTGCTGAAGTTAATGGATTGCCCAAAGAAAGTGCTGAATTTGTTAAGAGTATCTATGAGAGAGTCACAACTCTTTTGATTGGCTTCCATCATAAGGATGAGATCATCGGCAAAGAATAGGTGGTATAGTTGGGGTCCCTTTTTTGATAGGACTATGTGGTCCCATCTACAACAGTCTACTTCGTAGTTGATAAGTCTAGATAGCATTTCCATGCAAATTATGAATAGATAAGGGGATATGGGGTCCCCTTGCCTAATCCCTTTAGTAGGGTTAAAGAAATCCGTTCTTGATTCGTTTATGAGTATGGAGGTGGATGTGGATGATACACATAACATTATTAGCTCAATTAGGTCATTTGGGAAATTTAGGGACTTCAGAGAGAATCTGATGAAAGTCCATTCTAATTTGTCGAATGCCTTTTCTAGGTCAATTTTTACCATCATTTTCCCTTTTTCCCCTTGGAATTATTAAAGAAATTTTGGACTTCATGCACTATTATGGCATTATCTGAGGCTCTTCTCCCTTTTATAAAATTTGTTTGAGTTGGGTGGATGATTTGTTGAGGAAGGGTTTTATTCTGTTAACTATAATTTTTGTGACAACCTTATAGGCAGTGTTTCAGAGGCTGATTGGCCTATATTGCCTTAATGATTCAGCATTCTGATGCTTTGGGATTAGGCATATGAAGGTACTATTTATGTCTTCAGTCATTTTTTTTCTTTTTGAAGGACTCTTTTCAAAAGTTGACCAAAAGGTTACATGTTGTCCCCCCGAATTTTTGGTAGAAGAATGCGTGAATACCATTCGAACCTGGTGCCTTTAGTGGCTTAAAGGAGAATAGAGCATTCTTTACTTTCCCCTCATCAGGATCTCTGGTGAGGAGGGAATGATCATTCAGGCTAATAGAGGAAATAACAGGCATGTATAGGTTGTTTTTATGGGAAAAAACATGTTCAGAGGTGTATAAGTTTTTATAGAAGTTAGTTATGATGGAGACTAGTTCCTTGGGGTTGTGGAACCAATTCCCTTCCTCATCCCTTATGCTGAATATCCTATTTTTTCTTCTTCTTTGCATGGTTGTGAGGTGGAAAAATTTAGTATTAGCATCACCATCTTGGATCCACTGGATTCTGAATTTTAGTTTCCAAAATTCCTCCTCCAACTTGAGGATTTTTTGGAATTCTTCTAAGAGTTCACATTCTATGTTAGACAAGAAGGTGCTAGTTGTGTAATTAGGGGATTTTTGAATACCTTCTATACTAGCAAGGATTTTTTTATTTTTTAAAAAATATTACTAAAGGTATCTTTTTATTCCAGGCAGTAACCTTGTTAGTGAAGTTGTCAATAGCTGTTGATATACTAAGTTGATTAGTCCAACAGTCTTTTACCAACCCCTTAAAGGTGAGATGGGATAACCACATGGTTTCTAGTCTAAATATATTATTGCTGCGACTGGATATTTTAATAAGTTCAAGGTGTATGAGACAATGATCAGAATGGGTTCTTATTAGATGCTTTATGCATGCTTCTGGAAATATACTAATCCACTCTCTGTTGGCTACGAATCTGTCTAGTCTCTCCATAATGAATGCATTTTTATTTTTTTTTCCTTTTATTCGTCCAAGTGAACTTTGGACCTTTAAACCCTAGGTCTAACAGTTTACAAAAATTAAGGCAATTAATAAACTTATATATTCTACCGTTATTAATGAGAAGGCCCCCAAATTTCTTGCTAGCCCTAGTGACCTCATTAAAGTCCCCTAACACTAGCCAGTGTCCTTTATAGTTGTTGGCAACGGTTTTTAGGTTATTCCAAAGGGATATTCTTTCCTCTAGCAAGCTACTAACATAAATAATTGAACATAGCCATGTTTTAGGAAGAATTTTTACCTTAACCATAGCATGGATTTCTTGGTCTGTCCCCCCAATTTGATCCACATTGACTTCATCGATGTTCCACATTAGTGACATTCCTCCCGGGTTTCCTTGTGCCGCAACCTGTGCTAGACCTGAAAACCCAAAGTCTTCCATTATGACATGATGGTCAGTTAACCTTGTTTCTAAAAGTGCAACCACACTAGGTTTGTGATAATCAATCATTGATCTAAATGCTCTCTGAAAATCAGCATTCCCCGCTCCATGGTAGTTCCAAGATATAAAACTCATACTAATGTTTCTATTGTTTGAACTCATCTCCCGGTTGGGAGGGGAGTTCCCCCTGCTCGATGTTCCTTCTTGGTTCATCCAAAAGTTGGAAAACATTGTCGAAACCAACACCATCGCATATTGATATATCCCTGGAGCCCTCAATTTCTTTATAGTTATTGAGTATTTTCTCAAATCCAGCGGGTAGCTTAATATGAACCTTTTTTATTTTCTTGCTTTGAACACTAGGGTTTTTGGTGACCTTAGTACTCCGTGTTCTACCACCCTTTCCGATGGAGATTCTTCCTCTTCTTCCTCCTCTTCTCTCTGTACGAGGGGTGGGTTATTCAGGTGCATGGGTGGGGGCTGGGTTGCTGGAGTGTTATTGTGGGGAGTCTGGGTGCCTAGAGTGGGTGGTATCAATGGTGGTTGGCTCGACATTGTGCCATGCGTGTTCTGGAAGGTGGGTGCTGGATTTGGGGGAGGTTGGACGTTTGGGAAGAGAGGTGAGCTTGAGTTGAGAAGCTTGAAAGGCTGGAGTAGAGTCCATGGCTGCTGGTTTTGCCATGCAAGCTGGTGACATGGAGATGGTAGCCCTTGGTGTAGGGTTATGGCATGGGTTATACAAGGGTTGTTCACTATGTTTCCCATGGCTATTCTCAGTCCTTCCGCTATTATTTGAGCCAAGTAGCATGAGTCCTTTATCTGGATAATTATGTCCTCCCCATTGATCTGTAAGCTCAAGCTCAAGCTGTGACCCATTAGGCCCTGCTCCAGCCAGCTTTGGGGAACATGGTTTGGGTGTAGTGGTAGGGTTGTGAATAGATTTGGTGCTTGGGGTGGGAGTGGTGTTGTTTGTGGTGGATTGAACACATGGTTGTTCTTTTGGTGTTGATATCTTACCCAAACATTCCTCCTTGTCCTTACATTCCTCCTGTGGTAGTTGCTTGGGAGTCTCGGCATTTTTGGTGAAATGGTTAATAGAATCAAGAATTATGATTGGTTTTTTTGTATTGGTTGAGGGGAAGGGGTCTTGAGTGGCATATAAAGAGTTAATGAAATTTATTGAAATAACCCCTGGAGTGTTTAAGGGGTTTAGGTCATTAATGCTCTCAAAAAGAACCATGTCAATTGAATTGTTGAGGATGGACATGGGGGAGGGTGATTGATGTGAAGTTGAAGAAGTTGCTCTGGAGGAGAAACGATTGTTTAGGACAATGCAGCCATTTTTTTGTGTTGTACTAGGGCTGTTTGATCCTAGTTGTTGACTTATAGTGTATAGGTTTGTGGATAAGACTTTATAGTCCATAGAACTGGGACGATGGGTAGGAGTCAGTATCGTGATTTCTGTGTTAGGTTCTTTATTTATGTTAGGTTTGTTGCTGGATAGAGTAGCAAGATTAAATTGGGGTGCTTTTGTAGGGCATGGGTCTTTGTCCGTTGGTTTATTCAAGTATTAGGCTGGTCTTTGTCCTTTGTAGGGGGGTTCATGACTAGAGGTTTTGACAAGGTGATAGCCTTGTACTGTCCTAGGGTCTTTGGGGACGAGGGGACCTTGCCAATAGAGTGTAACGAGTTATCTTTGGAGGGAGTGGTCTTTTGACCATTAGGTATTTTCCCTGTGCCATGCTCAGTGCAAATTTTTCCTGGGTTTCTTTCAAACCTTGCTGATTGTGCTTCTCGATTGTGGGGTGCTGGGGTTCATTAGGCTTCCAAGAGCTAAGTTTCTCCAAATCTTGCCTTGTTTTCTTTTTTTGATGACATACTATGGTCCAGTTCTCAACCTTCATTGTGATGGAATCAATATCCTGCGTGGTTCTCTTGTTATGGCAGGGCGTAGTTTTTTCATTTTGCGAATCTATTTTTTTGTTTGGACAGGATATTAGATTGTGTCCTAGGCGTCCATAGTTAGTGCAGACATTGAACCCTTCGTATGCTATCTTTTGATAGTGTTTTCCTCGGACAATGTGGGTCTTTAGTGGTTTCTCGATTGGTACTAGGATGCATAGTCGAGCGTATTTCCCTCTAAGTGCTGATGAGGTACAGACATCTATGCGTATGAGTTCTCCTAGTTTATTCCCTATTTTTTGTAGGATGTCATAGTCGTAGAACTCCGTAGGAAGCTCGGGTATTCTAGCCCAAATGGCCGAGTAGGTTAGTGAGGCTTCCGATGCCACAAATCTAGGTTCCCATTTCCTACGGTGAGGAATTGGTTTCCTATGAACCATGGTCCCTCGTGAAGAGCTTTATTATAGTTGTCTTGTTTGTTAAATTTTATAAGGTAGTAGTCGTAACCCAGGTCGATAAGTGAGATAGTTTCGTTTGGCTTCCATATAGTTTGGAGTTTTCTTTGGATGAATTGGCAACCAACTCTTTTCCCAATGACTTTGACTATGAGGGTTGTTTACTAGTTCTTGTACAGTCGTTCTTTATCCTCGGAGGTTTTGGTGATGAAGAAATCAACCTCTTCTTCGAGGAAGGGGTTTTCTGTTTCATCCGTGGTTAGAAGACTGTTGTTTATGATGTTTAGGAATGAGGGTTTTTCTTTTTGGTACTGCCTAGGTTCTAATGGTTGTGAAATATCAATGTTTGTGTTAGCATGGTGGTCTGCATTAGCTGGGGGAGGAGTATTACTGCTTGGAGTAACAACTAAAGTCTCCATACTGTTTAGGGTGTTCATGGTGGGCAAGAGGCATGGGAAGTATTATGGAGCATGCCTTAGTGTTTGGGGGAAGAAAGAGATGGATTTTATTTTAGAGAGAGGCTAGAGGATTCTCACTCTTTTGTTATTTGTCCAAAATGAGTCGTCGTACTCCGCTCCTTCATTATCTCTGAGAAAAGGTTATTGCCCTGATTGATTTAACATGAAACCAATAACAGAAGTAGAAAAGTTGTTCCAAACGAATATGTTGCAGTATAAGCATAAAGGGAATTGTTATACAAATAGTCGGCCATATGTCATATTTAATTTTTTATAACCAATATATATTAGTTATACATTGATTATATACAACTGTACATATATTATATATTCAACTGCTATTTATAGTTTAAGAGATTAGGTAAACGACTTCTGGATTAATTCTTCTACAAAGTGATGTTGCGTTCGGACTTCGGGGCTTCGGGCTGGATTACATGGAGGAGGGACCTGTCCAGCCTCCCTCTAAAGGGTCAGACCCAAGTAGTAGGCTTAATTTTATCTCAATGGGCTGGGTACTCTGGGTTGACCCTGTCCAATTGAATCATAAATATAAGGATAGTCTTGCTTTAATAATAAAATACTAGAACATTTTACATGGTATAACTAAATTAGCTTTGATCGCTATTGTTGCCTCCTCTATGTTGTATTATGGTTATGTGATTTGTCGGGGATGTTTGGTTTTGGTTTCGGGTGAGTTCCGGAGTGAAATAGGACACATAGTTCCTAAGTTACAGCTTTAAGTTGAAAGAGTTGACCGCAATTTAACTTTTGTGTAGATGATTCCGAAATAGAGTTTTGATGGTTTCAATAGCTACGTATGGTGATTTTGGACTTAGGAGCGTGTCCGAATGTTGATTTGGAGGTCCGTAGGCTGTTTCGGCTTGAATTGCTAAAGTGAGAAAATTGAAGGTTTGGAAAGTTTGACCAGGAGTTGACTTTATTGATATCAAGGTCAGATTCCAATTCTGGAAGTTGGAATAGGTCCGTCATGTCATTTATGACTTGTGTGCAAAATATGAATTCAATCGGAATTGTTTTGGTATGAATCGATATTAGTTTTGAAATTCGGAAGTTTATAGTTTCAATAGGCTTGAATTGAGTTGTGATTCGTAGAATCGATGTTGTTTGATGTGATTTTTGGCCTCGAGTAGGTTCATTATGTGTTTTCAAACTTGGTGATATATTCGGACGGAGTCCCCTAGGCCCCAGGTGTGATTCGTATTGAATTCGAAACCATATTGGACATAGTCATTATTGCTGAAACTACTAGCTTTTTTATTTTAGTTTCCTTCTACGCGTTCGCGAAGATTCTCCCGCGATCGCGTAGAGTCTTCAGGGGCTGCTGAGATTTTTCCCTTCACGGTTGTGACTGTGAGGGCTCGATCGCAAAATTTGTTGGGCTTGTTCATCGCGAACGTGTGAGGTATACTGCATCTGCGTATAAGGAAGGTGAGGCTGGGGTCTGTGACATGCTTTTGCATCGTGTTCAGGTGACCTAGGATACGGTCGCGTGGGTGGATGAAGCTTGTTAATAACGTTCGCGACTAGATTCACGCGATCACGAATAGTGTTCAATTGAGTTGGGGAGAATTGTTCTACGCGATCGCGAGTCTTCGTCCACGATCGCGATGAGGACGACTGGGCAGCGGTATTAAAATTTCAAAACGAGGGTTTCATCTCATTTTTTATTTTTGGGCCTAGAGAGCTCGATTTGTGACAATTTTTCGTGAGTTTTTCAAGAAATTCATCGGGGTAAGTGATTCTAACTCGATCTAGCTATATTTAACGAATCCATTGTTATTTTCATCATTTAGTTAGTGATTTTTAGTTGAAAATTTGGAAAAAATTGTGAAAATTTCTTAGGCTAAATTTGGAGTTTTGAAAGGCAATTTGAGGTCAGATTTGAATAATTCTTGTATGGTTGAATTCGTAATCGTATGGGTGTTCGGATTTTGTATTTTAGTCAGGTTCCGAGACGTAGGCCCGTAGTTAGTTTTTTTAGTTGACTTTTTATTTCTCTTTAAAAATCATAATTTTATTGTTCGGAATAGTTTCCTATAGTTTATATTTATGGTACGAAGTTGTTTTGGCTAGATTCGAGCCGTTCGGAGTTGGATAATCGAGAGAAAGACTTACTAGTGGATTGAGTTAGCATGTTTTGAGGTAAGTGTCTTGCCTAATTTTATGTGGGGGAATTACCCCTTATGATTGGTGTTGGTTTTTATTAATTGTGATATGTGAAAGTCGTGTCACAAGATGACGAGTTTGTACACGGGCTAAATATGGGAATTGACCTATTTTAGCTATGTAGATTTCTTTCATGCCTTAATTGAGTTACATTAACATGTTATATTCATTATCATTAGACTATCTTCACATACACTACTTGTCTTATCTCTTACTTATTTAATTATCTTTACATGTTTAGTTGAAGTATTGTTTCCTCTATTTCTTATTCATTATTTAACCGTTGAGTTCTTCACTTGAAGTTGTTATTCTTGGAATATCTTGTTATTGAAATAGGTATAAAGTTATGAAGCCCGTGATTTACATTGAGGCAAAGTTGTAAAGTTGTGAAACATTATTCTTGTTAAGTTATTTACCTTCGATTATTATTGTTGAGACTCTTGTGCATATTATGGTTGAGTCATGGGCTATTTATTGTAAAAACACTATTGTTGTTGGTTTCATGGCAAGTTGTGATATTGGGCACTTGAGGTGCGATTTGTGATACGTTGCAATATTGATACGCATGCGGTGGTATAAGGATTTAGGGTTGAAACACATGCGGTGCGATAAGGTGGGCTTGATACGTGTGTTGCTAGTAGGGGAACTAATTTATACCACGTGGTGTGATAAGGTGGGCTAAAACACGAAAAGCTATTTCGGAAAAAATAATTTTCAAAACTAAATGCAATGCTCTGGCGGTGATATAAGGAAAGATTATGAAATGCTTAATGATTTGAGACTACGAGGTGGTATTTTGCTAGAGACTCTTGTTGATGCTTTTCTTTACTTCACTTGTGTTTTGGTTGCGTTATTTCTTTGGCATAACATTCCTTGTTTTTCTTCCGTGATGCATTACTTACCTTAGTTCAGTGTAGCAAATCTTGGTGTATTTCTTTATTGTCTCATTTCTATTGTTATCATTATTTCACTGTTACATACCTGTTTAATTTCTTATTTATTCTAGTAGGGCCTTGGACTGATCTCGTCACTACTCTACCGACGTTAGGCTTGACACTTACTGGGTACCGTTGTGGTGTACTCATATTATATCTACACATCTTTTTGTGCAGATCTAGGTACCTCTTACCAGTCCAGGCACCAGTGAGACAAGCCTAGTTAAAAAACTTCAAGGTATACCTGTCGGCGTCTACAGGCCTTAGAGTCACCCTCTGTCTAGTCTATTTTCTTTTCTTATCCTTTTATATACACTGGTGTATAGGGATGTTTAGTACCATCTTATAGAGCTTGTGACTTGTATTCGCCAGATTTTGGGAAGTTCTTCGATTTAGTTATGGAGTTTTTAATATGATAGTGGTTGAGTTATTTGAAGATTCTTAATAAATTTTCAGTTAATATTGTATGTATGTTAAACTTACCTACTCTTATAAACTAGGTTCCATCACAACATCCTACGAAGGAAAATTGGGATCGTGACAAGTTGGTAACAAAGCTTTTGGTTCATAGGTGTTATGAGTTATAAACAGGTTTAGTAGAGTCTCGCGGATCGATGCAAAGACGTTTGTACTTATCTTAGGAGGCTATGGAACTGTTAAGAAAAAGTTTACTTCCTTGATTCCTTATCGTGCAAATTTTTTGACATCGAAATTCTAAATCTCTGTCTTTCTATTTTCTCACAGATGGTGATGACACACACTGCTGGATCTTATGATCAGACACCCATGCCCCCTACTAGAGCCGCGAGAGACCGGGGCAAGGGTAGAGTCGAGGACGGGCACGTGGTGTTACCATATCACCTGCCCAAGCTGCTATAGAGGAGCCACCGGTAGCTCCAGTTGGGGGGCAGACACCTGAGACGCCTATTACTACCCTTGCACTTTAGGAGACTATCGCCCAGTTTTTGAGCATGTTTGGCACTTTAGCTCAGGCGTGGTTAATTCCACTTGCTCTTGCCACATCTCAAGCCGGGGGAGGAGCACATATTCCCATCGCCCATACCCTAGAGTAGCGGGTCTAGCTTGACCAGGTCCCTGAGGTCATACCAGTGTAGCCAGTTGTCCCAGTTCAGCCTGAGGTTACGGCAACAACATCTTAGGGAGAGAAGCTCAGGTTCAAGAGTACAAGAAGTACCACCCTCCTACTTTTAGCGATTTAGCTTTAGAGGATGCATAGAGTTTTCTTGAGGAGTGCCACCATATACTCTATACTATGAGTATTATGGAGTCGAGTGGGGTTGTTTCCACTATATCTAGCTTAAGAGAGCGACTTATTAGTAGTGGCGAGTGTATGAGTTGGGTAGCCTGGCCGAGGCATCTTCCTTCACCTAGGCTCAGTTTTCGGAGATATTCTTTAGCGATTTTGTTTCCTAGTGCCTTCAGGATGCATAGTGAGTGGATTTTAAGTAGTTGTGCCAAGGTGCTATGACCGTATCAAAGTATGCTATCAGGTTCAGCGAGTTGTCCAGACATGCACCAGCCTTAGTATCCACAGACAGAGAGCCAGTTCGTCAATTTATGGAGGAGCTCAACCATGGTAGAGGCTATTTGATCCATCCCATTCATTTAGCACTTTCAGCTTCCAGCGGTATTCCGGCTACACCTAGGTCTTAGGTTGCCCATTATGCATCGCCACTTTCTAGTGAACCTCCTGCACGAGGTGCTTTTAGCGGTCAGTCCAGTCGACTAGGCCCAAGCCAGTTTCAGCAGCCACGTCCTCCGAGAGCTTGTTTAGTGTGGTGATACTCGTCATATGGTGAGGGACTGCCCCGGACTTAGGAAGGGTGCACCTCCACCGGCCACTCAGACTCCACGTATTCCATAGGGTCTGGAGGCTTCTTAGGCCGTGGTTACCACACCAGTTGCCACTCTACCTGCATAGCTAGCTAGAGGTGGAGATCAGGCGGGTAGGGGTCTCCCTAGAGGGGATGGTCAGGCTAGATGTTATGCTCTTCCGAATAGGACGGAGGCAGTTGCATCCAGCTCAGTTATCACATATATTGTTCCGATTTGTCACAAAGACGCATCAGTCTTATTTGATCCAGTATCCACTTATTCCTATGTATCATCTTACTTTTCTCCATATTTAGGTATATCCTGTGATTCCTTGAGTTCTCCTACCTATGTGTCCATTCCATTGGGAGATTCCATTATTGTTGACCATGTGTATCGGTCGTGTTTAGTTGTTCTTGGTAATTTTGAGACCAGAGTTGACCTATTGTTGCTGAGTATGGTAGATTTTTATGTTATTTTGGGCATGGACTGGTTGTCTCCCCATTATGTTATTCTTGATTATCATGCCAAGACGGTAAAGTTGGCTATGCCAGGTTTTCCGCAGTTAGAGTGGAGGGGTACTTTGGATTATGTTCCTAGCAGGGTGGTGTCTTTCCTTAAGGCACAACGGATGGTTGGGAAGGGGTGTGAGTCATATCTAGCTTTTGTGAGAGATGTCAGTGTTGGGATGCCTACCGTTGAGCTAGTTCTAGTAGTAAGAGACTATCCATATGTATTTTCAACGGACCTTTTGGGCATGCTGCCTAATAGGAATATCATTTTTGAGATGGATCTTCGTTATACTTCCAAAGCATTGAAACATGAAATACTAGATGCACACTCGATAAGCTGAGTGGCAAAGAAAGCTCATAGGCCACCTTCCCAATCCTCCGAAGCACCTCAAACAACCCAATAAACCGAGGGCTCAACTTTCCCTTCTTCCCAAATCTCACAACACCTTCATGAGCGAAACCTTCAGCAAAACCTTCTTCCCAACCATGTAAGACACATCACAGACCTTTCTGTCAGCATAACTCTTTTGTCTCGACTGTGTCGTGTGAAGCCGCGCCTAAATTAATTTCACCTTGTCCAATGGATTCGGAAGCAAGTCTGTAGCCAAAAGCCTAGCCTCACCCGGCTCAAGCCAACTCACTGGAGATCTACACTGCCTCCCATATAAAGCCTCATACGGAGTCATCTGAATATTCGACTGATAACTGTTGTTGTAAGCAAACTCCACGAGTGGTAGAAATTTGTTCCATAAACCACAAAAATCAATGACACAAGTGCGTAGCATGTCCTCCAATATCTAAACAGTGCGCTCTGACTATCTATCAGTCTGAGGGTGAAATGTTGTGCTCAACTCAACCTTAGTGCCCAACTCTCGCTGGACGGCCTCTAAAATTGTGATGTAAACTGCGTGATTCTATTTGAAATGATGGAAATTGGCACCCTATGAAGGCCAAAAATCTCTCTGATGTAAATCTCAGCCAACCGCTCTAAAGGAAAGGTAGTGCTCATAGGAATGAAGTGCACGGACTTGGTTAGCCGATCCACAATCACCCAAATAGCATCAAACTTCCTCGAAGTCTGCGAGAGCCCAACTATGAAATCCATGGTGATCTGCTCCCACTTCTACTCTGGAATATCTATCTACCGAAGCAAGCCACCCCGCCTCTGATGCTTATATTTCATCTGCTGATAGTTGAGACACCGAGCTACAAACCCAACTATATCTTTATTCATTCTTTTCCACCAATAGTGTTGTCTCAAATCCTGATACATCTTTACGGCACCCGGATGGATGGAATACTGCGAACTGTGGGCTTCCTCCAGAATCAACTCCCATAGCCCATCCACATTGGGCATACATATCCGGCCATGCATCCTTAATATCCCATCATCACCAATAGTCACATCTCTAGTATCACCGTGCTGAACTCTATCCTTAAGGACAAGCAAATGAGGATCATCATACAGGCGCTCTCGACTGGGCTCTAAAATGTCCAATCTCACAAATCGATTGGCCAAAGCCTGAACATCAACTGCAAGAGGTATCTCCCCAATAGGCAGGAATGCAAGACTACCTATAATCACTGCCTTCCTACTCAAGGAATCGGCCACCAAATTGGCCTTTTTCGAATGGTACAAAATGGTAATATCATAGTCCTTTAGTAGCTCCAATCATCTCTGCTACCTCAATTTGAGATCCTTTTGCTTACACAAGTGCTGAAGGCTACGATGATCAGTAAATACCTCACAAAACACACCATAGAGATAGTGCCTCCAGATCTTCAACGCATGAACAATGGTAGTCAACTACAAATCATTAACAAGGTAGTTCTTCTCATAGGGCTTCAACCGATGCGAAGCATAAGCAATCACTCTACCCTCCTACATCAAGACACACCCAATATCGATTCGAGAAGCATCATAATATATTATATAAGAACCAAAAGCTGATGGCAGAACTAATACTAGAGTTATGGTCAAGGCAGTCTTGAGCTTCTGAAATCTTGCCTCATACTCATCCGACCACCTGAAAGGAGAACCCTTCTGGGTCAATTTGGTGAAGGGCGATGCAATAGAAGAGAAACCTTGCACGAACAGGTGGTAATAACCCGCCAAACCAAGAAAGCTCCGAATCTCTGTGGCTGAGAATAGTCTGGGCCAACTCTGAACCGCCTCTATCTTTTTCGGATCAACCTAAATACCCTCACTGGACACCACGTGCCCCAAGAAGGCTACTGAACCGAGCCAAAACTCACACTTCGAGAATGTGGCATAAAGCTTCTCCTCTCTCAGGCGCTGCAATACAACCCTCAAATGCTTTGCGTGCTCCTCTTGGCTATGAGAGTACACCAGGATATCATCAATGAATACGATAACGAAAAAGTCGAGATAAGGCTGAAACATGATGTTCATCAAATGCATGAACGATGCTGGGGCATTGGTCAGCCCAAAAGACATCACAAGGAACTAATAATGACTATATCGGAACTTGAAAGCTATCTTAAGAATGTTCGAACTGTGATACCTTGACCTTAAATCAATCTTGGAGAACACCCTCTCTCCCTAAAGCTTGTCAAATAAATCATCAATACAAGGCAGGGGATACTTGTTTTTGATTGTGACTTTGTTCAATTGCCTGTAAGGAATCCACATTCTCATGGTGTAATCCTTCTTCTTCACAAATAGAACTGGTTCACCCCAAGCTAACACACTAGGACTATTAAACCCCTTATCAAGGAGTTCCTGAGGTGCTCCTTCAATTCCTTTAACTTTTCCGGTGCCATATGATACAGTGGAATAGAAATGGGCTAAGTGCCTGGCACAAATCAATACTGAAGTCAATATCCCTGTCCATCGGCATGCCTGACAGGTCTGCATGAAACATATCTGGAAAATATCTCACCATCGAAACTGAATCAATAGTTGGAGTCTCCGCACTGACGTCCCTCACAAAGGCCAAATAAGCAAGACAACCCTTCCCAACCATCCGCTGGGCTTTCAAGAAAGAAATCACTCTACCTGAGACATAATCCAACAAACCTCGCCACTCAATCCGTGGAAATCCCGGCATAGCCAACATCACTGTCTTAATGTGCCAGTCCAGAATAGCATGACATGGAGACAACCAATCCATGCCCAATATCACATCAAAGTCAACCATCTTAAGTAGCAATAGACCCACTCTAATCTCTAGTCCCCCAATAGTCACTACACACGACCAGTATAGACAGTCAACGACAATAGTATCGCCTACCGACATAGATACATGAATAGATTATGTTGCCGGGCACTCAGCCCATTTATATTCCATCATATCGTATGACCCAAATGGAGCTGAATGAGTTAAAGGAGCATTTTCAAGAGTTTCTTGATAAGGGCTTCATTCGTCCTAGTATGTCACCTTGGGGTGCTCCGGTATTTTTTGTAAAGAAGAAGGATAGTCCTATGCATATGTGTATTGATTATTGACAGTTGAACTAGGTTACAGTGAAGAACGTGTATCCATTGTCACACATTGATGACCTATTTGATCAGCTACAGGGTGATAGAGTGTTCTCAAAAATTGGTTTGCGGTCAAGCTATCATTAGTTGAAGATTTGGGATCCATATATTCCTAAGACTACCTTTAGGACTCGGTATGGTCATTACGAGTTCCTTGTGATATTATTCGGGTTGACTAACATCCTAACAACATTTATCCACTTGATGAATAGTGTATTCCATCCCTATCTTAACTCATTCATCATTGTGTTTATTGACGACATCTTAGTATACTCCCGGAGTCGGGAGGATCATGAGCAGCGCCGGGGGATTGTGCTCCAGACCTTGAGAGAAAAGAAGTTGTATGCAAAATTTTCAAAGTGTGAATTGTGGCTTGATTCAGTGGCATTTTTGGACCATGTAGTGTCGAGTGAGGGGATCAAGGTAGATCCAAAGAAGATTGAAGCAATGCAGAGTTAGCCTAGATCGTCTTCAGCTAGTGAGATTCTGAGTCTTCTTAGTTTGGTAGGGTATTATTGTCGTTTCGTATAGGGTTTGTCATCTATTATTGCACCTATGACTAGATTTACCAGAAGGGTACTCCGTTCAGGTGGATCGAGGAGTGTGAGGAGAGCTTTCAAAAGCTCAAGACTTCTTTGACTATAACCCAGTGTTGGTATTGCTTACGGGTTTGGGGTCTTACACTATGTATTATGATGCATCACATGTTGGCCTCGGCGCGGTGTTGATGCAAGATGGTAGGGTGATTACCTACGCGTCTAGACATCTGAAGGTACATGAGAAGAATTATCATGTCTGCGACCTTCAGTTAGCAGCTATTGTTCATACCTTGAAGATTTGGCGGCACTATTTGTATGGTGTCCCTTATGAGGTCTATACCGACCACCGGAGATGGTTAAATTTATTTAAGGACTATGATATCACCATTCTATATCATCCTAGGAAGGCAAATGTGGTGGCTAATGCCTTGAGTCCTAAGGCGGAGAGCTTGGGTAGTTTTGCATATCTATCGGCAGCGGAGAGTCCATTAGCATTGGATGTTCAGGACTTAGCCAACCAGTTTGTTAGATTGGATGTTTCGGAGCCGAGTCGAGTTTTGGATTGCGTGGTTTCTCGGTCTTCTTGATATGATCATATCATAGAGTGTTAGTATGATGACCCCCATTTACTTGTCCTCAAGGACACGGTTCAGCACGACAATGCCAAAGAGGGCACTATTAGGGATGACGGTCTATTACAGATGCAAGGCCAGCTATGTGTACCCAATGTAGATGGTTCACGCGAGTTGATAAGTTCGCGGTACTCCATTCATCCGGGGTGCCACCAAGATGTATCAAGACTTGAGGCAGCACTATTGGTGGAGGAGAATGAATAAAAACATAATGGAGTATGTAGCTCGGTACCAAAATTTTCAGCAAGTGAAGTATGTGCATAAATGGCCAAGTGGATTGCTTGAGAGGCTAGATATTCTCAAGTGGAAATGAGAGCGGGTTACCATGAATTCAGTTCTTGGGGTCCCACAGGCTCAGAAGTTTGATGCAGTATGTGTGATTGTGGATAGGTTGACCAAGTCGGGTCACTTTATTCTACTGGTGACTTCTTAGTATTCAGAGCAGCTGGCCTAGGTCTATATTCGCGAGATTGACCGATTTCATGGAATGCCAGTATCCATCATCTATGATCAGGGTACGCAGGTTACATTGCGATTCTGGAGGGCCGTACAACATGAGTTAGGCACACGAGTTGAGTTTCGTACAACATTCCACCCTCATAAGGACGGCTAGTCCGAGCGCAATATTTAGATATTGGAGGATATGCTTCATGCACGTGTGATGGAGTTTGGGGGTTCTTGGTATCAGTTCTTGCAGCTTCCAAAGTTTGCCTACAACAACAGTCATTAGTCGAGCATTCAGATGGCTCCGTATGAGGCCTTGTATGGGAGGTAGTGTCGGTCTCTGGTTGGTTGGTTTGAGATGGGTGAGGCTAGGCTATTGGGTACCGACTTGGTTTAGGATGCTTTGGAAAAGGTTAAATTGATTCAAGATCGACTTTGTATAGCCCAATCTAGACAGAAGAGTTATGTGGATCAGAAGGTTTGCGATGTTGTATTCATGGTTAGGGAGCAGGTCTTGTCACCCATGAAGGGTGTTATGAGGTTCGAAAAGAAGGGCAAGTCGAGTCCTCGATTTATTGGGCCTTTTGATATTTTTGATAGGATTGGTGAGGTGGCCTACAAGCTTGCACTGCCACCTAGTCTAGCTGCATTTCATCTAGTATTCCATGTTTCTATGCTTCAAAAGTATCTGTGTTGGATTTCAGCTCAGTCCAGTTGGACAAGGATTTGTCTTATGTTGAGGATCCCGGGGGCATTTCGAATAGGCGTGTCTGAAAGTTGCGGTCAAAGAATATTGCTTCAGTGAAGGTTCAGTGGAGGGCTCAACCAATCGAGTAGGCTACTTGGGAGACTGAGCATGATATGCGTAGCGGTTATACTCATCTTTTCACCACTTTAGGTATGTATGTATTTATACTCGTTCAAGGAAGAATATTTATTTTGGGGGGGGGGGGGAATGTAACAACCTGACAATTATTTTGAGTATTTTATTCCAAATCCCTTATTTATTGCCTCCTCTATGTTATATTATGGTTATATGATTTGCCGGGGGTATTTGGGGTTTTGGTTTCGGGTGAGTGCCAAAGTGAAATAGGACATATAGTCCCTAAGTTGGAGCTTTAAGTTGAAAGAGTTGACCGCAGTTTACCTTTTGCGATGACTCCAGAATGGAGTTTTTATGGTTCCAAGAGCTCCGTATGGTGATTTTGTAATTAGGAGCGTGTCCGGATGCTGATTTGAAGGTCCGTAGGTCATTTCAGCTTGAATTGGCGAAAATTAGAAAATTTAAAGTTTGGAAGGTTAGAAAGTTTGACCAGGAGATATCGAGGTCGGATTCTTATTCCGAAAGTTTGAATAGGAATGTCATGTCATTTATGAATTGTGTGCAAATATTGAAATCAATCGAAATTATTTTGGTATGAATCAACATTAGTTTTGGAATTCAGAAGTTTATAGTTTTAATAGGCTTGAATTGGGTTGCGATTCGTTGAATCGATGTTGTTTGATGTGATTTTTGGCCTCTTGTAGGTCCATTATGTATTTTGGAACTTGTTGGTATATTTTAACCGGGTCCCGTGGGCTCCGGGTGTGATTCGGATTGAATTTAGAACCAAATTAGACTTAGTCATTATTGCTGAAGCTGCTGGTTTTTCTGTTCTGGTTTCCTTCTATGCGTTCGCAAAAGTTCTCATGCGATCGCATAGAGTCTTTAAGGGTTGCTGAGATTTTTCCCTTCACGTTCGCGAAAGTGAGGGCAGGATCGCAAAGTTTTCTAGGCTTGTTCATCTCGAATGCGAGAGGTATACCGCGTTCGCCTATAAGGAAGGTGGGGCTGGGGGCTGAGGCACATTTGTGCATTGCGTTCATGTGACCTGGGACTTGGTCGCGTGGGTAGAAAAAGCTTGTTCATCGTGTTCGCGACTGGATTCATGCGATCACGAAGAGTGTTGTATTGAGATGGGGAGAATTGTTCTACGCGATCGCGAGTCTTCGTCCGCGATCGCGATATTGGACGACTGGGTAGCAGTACTAAAATTTCAAAATGAGGGTTTCATCTCATTTTTCATTCTTGGCCCTAAAGAGCTTAGTTTGTGGCAATATTTCATGGTTTTTTCAAAAAATTCATCGGGGTAAGTGATTCTAACTCGGTTTTGGCTATATTACATGAATCCGTTGTAATTTTTATCATTTAATTAGTGATATGAGTTGGAAATTTGGGGAAAATTATGAAAACTTCTTAGGCTAAATTTAGGGTTTTGAAAGGCGATTTGAGGTCAGATTTGAGTAGTTCTTGTATGGTTGGACTTATTATCGAATGAGCATTCAGATTTTGTAATTTTGGTCGGGTTCCGAGATGCAGGCCCGAGGTTGACTTTTTGAGTTGACTTTTTATTTCTCTTTAAAAATCGTAACTTTATTGTTCGAAATAGTTTCCTATATTTTATGTCACGACCCAAACCTATGGGCCGCGATAGGCACCATGTACCTTACTCAATCGAGTACCGACATAATATATTATTCTTGTCACACCTCCTTTTTCTTACCCCAGAAAGGGTATAAGGGAGTTTTTTCCAATTTAAGTGACAATCGAAACGAGATTATTTATTTAAAAATCAGAGTCGTCACTTGGGATAATATATGGTGTCCCAAGTCACCGGTTTTAAATTCCGAATCGAGGAAAGATTGATTCTGTTTTATAGTCCGCGAACACAGAAATTCGGGTAAGGAATTCTGTTAACCCGGGAGAAGGTGTTAGGCATTCCGGGGTTCTGTGGTTCTAGCATGGTCGCTCAACTATTATTATTGGCCTATTTATCTGATTTTAAAATACTTTTAAACCTATGTGCATTTTAATTTTAACTGCTTTTATTTAAAGAATTATTTCAAGGTTGTTTAGAACATATCGCAAGCCACGCTACATGAAATGCACCCGTGATTCACGACACGTTCTATTTAACCTTGTTGGAAATTAGAACCGAGTCACATGAAATGTACACTCTGATTTTAATAATAACCGTGATAATTATATAATTAACGCGCCTAAAGCAAACTACGAAATTCATTTTTAATATCTAAGTTATAAAATTAGTATGGGGGGCATAGATGATTTGTTTAGTATGGCACGCCTTACTCTAAGAATAACTGGTTCAATTAGGAGATTGTAAGGTTCTTGACTAATTCTAATTCAAGATTTATCTAACTCAAAATTTAGTTTAAAGCCTTAACTACTGACATGTAACGAGGTAATTAAATGACCTCTGATTACTTAAGGGAGATGGAACCAACTGCAGGCCATCTAATGAATCAACAACAACCTTTGGACTGAACCTACAACTGAGCCCAGTACTCAGAGCAAAGGGCCAAAGACCTTCAGCTATGGAGTTGGGCCACTAACAGGCTCCAAACGTACCTTGAATGCCACATTCACAAGTCTTCTCATTAAACATGAAATGCATTTGAGCATATGTCATTTAGGCACTAAATCAATACTTGTCTAATACCAAAACTAGAAAATAGCCACTTAAAATCCCAAATGAATCAAATATTGCTACCAAGACTAAATTAATACTTATCCAACCAAGTGCTTTATCTAATCTTCTGAAACCATAAAACTATTCTAAAGGATTTTGTCCTTAAAAAAAGCATTTTCCCAATTAACAGAGTGATCCAAACGTGTAATATTAACCTAATAACGGGCCTTATTCAATTCACATTACTCAATAATCATCAAACCTAAATCTTAACCAATAATGATAGCAATAGTATACACTCCACCTCTTTCACATAGAAAATTACAGGAAGAACAAAAGATAAGACATTTAAACTTTCATACACTTAAATGCCCCACAATAAGGACTTGGTAAAAGAATCATAGATGCTAAGAACTATAGCTTCAAACTCACAACCAGAACCAATACCACTTTGGCTCACACGCACAGCTCCTCCAGAATTACTATGACTAAAAATACTTCCTATTCTACTAGGGGTAACATAACTACTACATGGTGACTTAATTTAAAACTAACCAGATCTCCTTATCTCATTTTAATTCCACATAACACTCATTTACAAAGCAAACTTTCAATCATCACACAACTAGGATTAAAAATCGCATGATAAGTCTCACTCTCAAGTTATTTTACTCACTTAACATACGAGAAACTGCAAAGAACCAGCACTCCAAGAAACTATGAAAGTTAGTTTTGAATCAATAAATATTAAGTATGCTTCATTCAGTTAACCGCGCTAAGGAATTTCATCTAAATAAGTGATTTGCCAAAAACAAAAATGAAAACAAAGATCTCATAATATATAAACAACATTTCTCACACAAGTTCCATGTTAAAACAAAAATTGAAGGCAAGTACTACTGTTTCAACATCTCAGCCATCAAATGCTGATTCACTCGAGTCAGAGATCCAGAAGTTAATTTCAAAACAGAAGACTTCAAATAACGAACTGAAACCATAACAAAAAGTTGAAGCTGTCCATTTTTGCCGAAGGACTTAATTAAGGCGATAAATTAGAATAGTGACCACAAGACCTTAATTCTGTTTCTTTCAAATCCTAAACAATGCTGCACTACGGATTTACGACTCAAATTAATTAAAATACTTCAAAGAAAGAATCAGTAGCAAACAAAAACAATAGAGTAGAGAAGGTATGCCAAAACCAATGAAAACAGCAAAGTTCACGACAAAATTGCACCACAGATTGGTTTCACATAAACCAACTCATAAACATTCTCAATCTAACGAAATCTCAACTATCAGCACATTTTGATCAATGCCAGAACGAGTTAAGAAGGAGTAAAGAGATGAACCTAAAATCAAACATTTCTTTTGATAATGGAAGTAAGGTCGACTACAAAGCTTTGAATCCAAAATCCCAGCAAGAAAATAACAGCAATTCAAACTAAGAAACGCGAACCAGTAGCAGGACTTGAACGGCAATTCAAGTCAATCAAACTACCAGTACCTCAGTTGAACTCCATTTTTGTCACGACCCTAAACCCGAACCTGGTCGTGATGGCGCATCTCGTGAAGACAAGGTCAGCTAATTAAACCCAATTCACTTTTTAAAATAGTTAAGCAGTATTAAACAGACTAAGCATGAGGCAATATACCAAAGTCTAATCAATAATAGTAAAATATGCGGAATACAGCCCAAACATAATGTGTCACAAGTCATGAACATCTAAACAAATCCAGAATACTCGGAAGACTACAATGTTTGATACAAAATATAAAGTCATAAAGAGATAAGATAGGGAGGAGCTTCGGGCTATAAATGCCAACAGCTACCTAAAGACTCCTCGGATCCGCTGGAAGCTGGAAATGATCAGCGCTCAGGAACGGGACCAGCTACACCCAAATCTGCACACAGGGTGTAGGGAGTAAAGTGAGTACTCCAACTCAGTGAGTAACAAATGTAATTAACGACTGAAAGTAATAAAAACACGTAAGGCACAAAGCATTCTATAAGGAAGCAGTAAAACCATTTAAAAACAGTAAACCAGTGAAAAGATAAGTAAAAATCCTTTTTCAACAAGTAAGTAGATAATTGACAGGCAATTAAGAAAAAATAAACACGTAAAATTTTGCCCCTTGGGCATTGTATCAAAAAAACCGCCCCTCGGGCAACATCTCAGAATGATACCAGCCCCTCGGGCTCGATCTCACATCACAATGGGTACTTGCGCTCACTAGGGGTGTGCAGACTCCGGGAGGGGCCCCTTACGGCCCAAGCGCAATATCAAGCCATCTCGTGGCATCATAAACAGGATCTCGGCCTCATATAAATATCAAGCCACCTCGTGGCATACATATCTCAGGCCCTCGGCCTCAAATCAATATCAGTGTTTCCTCACAATGTAGGCCCTCGGCCTTACTCAGTCAAAAATCCTCACAAGCTACTCGGGCAATAGTAAAACAGTGTTTCCCAGCCCAAATATCATTTAAGTATTTAAAACTAAGTAAACATGGATGAGTATGAGAACAGTGGAAAAATAACATGACTGAGTTCAAGTATAAAGTCAAAATAGTGAGGAAATATTAATAAAAATCTCTGAAGGGTTCAAATAGTTGGCACGAAGCCCAAATATGGCCATCGGCCCAATTAATGATGATAGCAATTAAATTTCAGTCAAATACGTAATAAAATCATCAATCGGGATGGACTAAGTCACAATCCTAATAGTGCATGACCCCACACTCGTCATCGAGCATGCGTCTCACCTCAATATAGCACTACGATGTGCAATCCAGGGTTTCGAACCCTCAGAGCATCATTTACAATTATTATTCACCTCGAACCGGTCAAACTCTAGCTCACGACGCCTTTGCCCCTCGAATCGGCCTCCACGTGCGTCGAATCTATCCAAAATCAGAACGAGATGTCAAAATATGCTAAGGGAATGAAGCCCAAGCGAAAACAATCAAAACATGACACAATTCCCGAAATTACCAAAATCCGACCCCGGGCCCACGTCTCGGAATTTGAAATTTTCATATCAACAGATTCCTTATCTCCCACGAGTTCATACATATCAAAAGCATCAAAATCCATCCACAAATGACCCTTCAAATCCCAAATGTTTGGTCTCCAGTTTCAAGCGCTAGTTCTTCAATTTTAGGTTTAGATTCCATGATTTTCTAGGTGGGATTCACATAATAATCGAGTTTTTAGTCCAAAATTCTTACCTCCAAACATTTCTCCTTGAATCCCTCTTCAATCTCCTTCAAAAATCTCCAAAAAATGATCAACTATGGAGGAAATAAGCCCTAAAATTGCGGACAAGACGAGCTTAAAAACATTCTACCCAGGCATAAATTCCTTCTTCGCGAACGCGGTCAAACCCTCGCGTTTGTGAAGCACAAATTTACTTTGACTAATTTTTCTCCTACAAGATCGCGACCAAGCCCTCGTGAACGCGATGCTTTACCCAAAAAAACCTTCGCGAATGCGTTCCATCCATTCCAAACGCGATGGGTTAATTTCACTGAAGCTCAGCCTCTTGATTCCTTCTATACAAACGCGACTACACGCCCGCGAACGCGAAGCACCATCTTGTAGCCCTTCGCGAACGCATAACCTGCCTCGTGAACGCGAAGGCTAAATTTCCACCTCCCTCAGTTGACTCTTCGCGAACGTGAGGGTCCTCTCGCGAACGCAAAGAGTAAATACCTGCAACTGCTGAACCTGCAATTTTTTCAACTTTCTTAACTTCAAAATGATCTGATTGACCACCCGAAACTCACCCGAGGCCCTCGAGACCTCAAAAAAAGGCACAAACACATCCTAATACCTTATTCAAATTTATACCAAACATCAAAACACCTCGAATAACATCAAATCACCCAGAACACATCGGATTCAAGCCAAACTTCTCTAAAATCTTCCAAATTCTGCTTTTGATCAAAAACCCAACCAAACCACGTCCGAATGACCTGAAATTTTGCATACACATCCCAAATGACACGACAGAGCTGCTGAAACTCTTGTAATTCCATTCCGACCCCTATATCAAAATCTCGCCTATCAACCGGAAATCGCCAAAATAACAACTACGCCAATTCAATCCTAAATCTTCTCTAAACCTCCAAAACTCATTCTGATCACGGTCCTAAGTCCCAAATCACCTCCCAAAGCTATCAGAACCATCGGAACTCACATCCGAGCCCTCTAACACACAAGTCAACATTCGGTTGACTTTTTCAACTTTAACTTACTCTAAAGAGACTAATTGTCTCAATTCTTACCAAATCCTTTCTGAACCCTAACCAATCAACCCGATCACATATAGAACCATAATACAAAGCAATTAGAAGCAGAAATGGCGAAAACGGAGCGATAACTCATGAGATGACTGGCCGGGTCATCACAATTTTTCAACCAAAATTTCAAAATGGAAAATAGAGGAAATAGACCCTTTTTTATATTTTTTTATTTGTTTTTCAACTAGAATTTTTTTTATATGACTGAAAAATCAGAAGAATGGAAAGGTTAGAAATCAAAACTAAACTTTATTTTTTTCTCAACCAAAATTTCTGACCTCCTAAAACTCCCCTCTTAAATTTCCGAAAAATCAAAAAAAAAAAAGAAAAAGAAAAATCCCCTTACCTCTGAAGCAAAGTCACCATATATAGGGGAGTCTCGATCCTTATTCCTTCCTTCCCAAGAAATTCCCCAAATTCTATCCAAAATCCGAAAAAAATCAACCCCCAATCTCACATGGAATGAAACCTGAACAAATGGAAGGCGTGGATATGATTTCTCACATCCAACCGCTCCTATTTACCCGAGATTCATCCCAAGAAATCAAGAGCGTGTGAGAATGGCTAAATGCTGAAAATATTCTGTCAGAGAGACGGTTATGCCATGTTGGAGAAATGAAAGAAGGGGCCATGTGCAATGCATTCGGGGTGAAACTCGTTCTGAAAACTCAACTGAGTTAGGCAAATTGGGCGAGCAGAATCGGGGATAGGGGTGGGCGATGTTTCTATGGTTTTAGGTTTAGGGTCCATTTTGGGAACAAATTATAAGAAGGTTTATATATTAAGGGGGAGTGAGGGGGGTAAGGCGGGTCGGGGTGTGGGTTTTGGGCTGGGGAAGGCAGACCTGGGATTTGGGCTGAGGAGATTTGAATGGCAATTGGGCTGGGAAAGTTGGGCTTAAATGAAATTCGGCCCAAATGGAACTGAACCTCCTTTACAAAAATCGTTTTCCCCCTTTTCTTTTTCTTTTTTTTTAAATTTTTTAAATAATGAAATCCAAAAATTAAAATCTTAAATTGTCTAAATTGTAAAATTAAATTAATTACCTAATCAACATAATTATAAAAGTTATTTAGACCTAAATTAAAAGGAAAAAATCAATAAACTAAAAATCAAAAGGTGTAAAATGAGCTATTTTTATGTGATTTTCATTTCTAATAAAAGAAATAATTACTAATTAATTCCAAAACATGTAAAGACAAACCAAAATGCAATACATGATATTTTTGTATTTTTCATGATTTTAATAAAAGTAAACATGCACAAAAATGAAAACAATTAAGCACGAATTCCCACAAAATCCTATAACATTGTAAAAATAGAAAAAATGGTTTTTTTTGAATTTATAGGAGTAATTTACATAGGGCAAAAATCACGTGCTTACAATTCTTATCGTACTTTCATTTGCAAATGGGCCAAACGGGCCATCATGGGCAAGCCAGAATAAACATAGGGGAATACTTACTATAGGACGGCCCAACTTGATATAAAAACTTACACATGTGACATACGGGCTTATAAGGCCAACATGATCATTTGTAAATTCAAAATATAGGCCGTCAAGGCCAAACAAGCATTCGTATACAAGACATCTGTCTACAAGCCTCTAAGACCATACTTAATATAAAGGTGGGGACAGGGTCTCGCCGAACCAAACAATACGCGTCTAAATCATACTGGCCAAACAACCAACTCCAGAGCAAATGGAGCGCACCAACATCTTCCGGTGAACAGATAGCCTACTTAGAGGACTCTCGACCTGTCTATCGGGACCTGCAGGCAAGAAACGCAGTGTCCCTAGGAAAAAAGGACGTCAGTACGAATAATGTACCGAGTATATAAGGCACATAAACAAGTGGATAATATACATGGAAGAAATATGCGTATGAATGTCATGTCGTGCATAGGTACATGTTTCATAACATCATCAGGCCTCTGAGGGCATCCCATCATATCATCTTGGCCACTGTGGGCAAAATCATTAACGTATACCAGCTGATCAGGTGGTGATGCGTATATAACGCCATAATCTTTCCCATATCCCATATATATATACGCGTATATAATATCATCTGGTCATGGGTCAATGTGCATGTCACGACCCATTTCTATAATAGGTCATGATGGCGCCCAACACCATTATCGGGCAAGCCAACACAGAATAATACTAAATAAACCTCCATTTACCTTTACCCAAAAATAGTTGAAATGATTCTTTAAGTTAAAAGAAAATAAAAAATGATTAATAAAGTCATAATAATCATACAACCCAAAATGATACAGTCTACTAATATTTGTGCCAAGACCTGGTGTCACAAGCTATGGGCAACTAGTAGAATATACAAAAGAATCACACTATCCTACTGTCCGAAACAGAATAGACAGCAAAAATACATAAGAAAGACTTCTTCAGGCTGCTGAACGGCATGGAAGGGAAGCGGCTCATCATAGAAGTCTCGAGTCCGCTCAGGGATGCGCACCAGACTGATAGCCAGATACACCTTCCTCAGATCCTGTACAATTAAGTACAGAAGTATAGTATGAGTACATAAACAATATGTACCCAGTAAGTATCCCGTCCAATCTCGAAGAAGTAGAGATGAGAGGTCGACTTGATATTTACTAGGGTCAAATAAGATGAGAAAAATTTATAATAAGCAAGGATAGCACAAGTTATTAGCATTAATAAGCATGGAATAACAATTATTTTCCAAATATTATCATGGGTAGCCATCTATATATTCAAACAGATATGAAGTTCAGTCCACAGAGAAATGCTAAGCAAAGACATGCGCAAGTAATACCGAGGGATGTACGGTGCGATCCAACATAAAAATAAATTGTGCATTGCCGAGGGTTGAACCACTCGAACCATAGATGCATCTATTACCCCGCTCGCAAATCATACGTGCGACGCGATCAAACATAAATAAAATCATCAACAAGCAGACAATAATGTATCTGAGGAGTAGTTATTCATAGGAATATCCAAATTCTCTTTTAAAGGACCAAACAGGATAAGGTTCCTTCACAAGTCGCATTTACCTTTAATCAACATTATTTATACGAATCCGATTTTATCACTAAGTTACAAGAATATCACGTAGAGCATGTTTTTGGGTCCTAGACTACCCGGACTTAACATAATAGTCGCTACGCAGGGACTCTCGTCACCTAGTGCGTACGTAGCCCCCACATATAATAGTAATTAATTCGATTATTACACCTATGGGGACAATTCCCTCTTACAAGGTTAGAAAGGAGACTCACCTCGCTCCAAAGTGCACTTCCAATACCAAGAATGAGTCCAAGCCCTCAATTCGAAGCCGAATAATCCCAAACTAGTTAAATGAAGTAGGAACTAGTCAATATAGACTCACAAAATCGAATTCTAGCTATTTAAGCAATTTCCCAACCCTTAACACAAGTTTCAAAAAATCCGACCTCGGGCCCACGTGCCCGGGTTCCGAAATTTTTCGAAGGAAGTTGTTCTCTACAACTTAAGGATCAATAATATATGATTTCTAATTTATTCCATAGCAAAATTTCGTGGTTAAATCCAATTTTTATTAAAACCCTAAGTTTTTGCTTTAACCCCGTGATTTCACCTTAATTCTTGTGTTTAATCTACCTAAGACATAATTATTAAACTATAAATAGGTTGAACACACTTTCCTCAAGATGCTAGGTGAAGATCTTCTCTCAAAAGCTCTAAAATCGCCAATGGAAGAGTGTAAAAGTGATAAAAATGACTTAGAACCCGTATTAAATGAACCTCACTGCTTCAGCGATTTCCACATCTACGGTCCCGCATCTGCGAGGAGTGGACCGCATCTGCGAAATATGCCAATGAGTTGGGACAGCTTCTGCGGTCTTGAGGCCGCATCTGCGAAATGGGCTAATGAGTTGGGACCGCTTCTGCGGTCTTGAGGCCGCATCTGCGGAGCCACTTCTACGGCTTGGGACCCGCTTCTGGGGTTCCTACCCTGGGCCGCTTCTGCGATGGAAGGACTACATCTGCAGTATCGCACCTTCGGTCCAGCAACCGTAGGTGCGATTATGACAGAAGCGGCAGCTTCAGCTCTTCCCAAAAATTTCAACTTCTCTCGAGCCTCATCCGATTGACGCTCGGGGCTCCTGGACCCTGCTCGAACATATCGGCAAGTCTGAAATCATGAAACAGACCTACTCGAACCCTCGGAACACCCAAAACAACGTTAAATCTAAGAATCACCCCCTAAAACCAATTGAATCAAACTTATTGTTACGACCCTAGTTCTCTCTCCGTGATTTGTCGTGACGGCACCTAGTCTCTACGTCTAGGTAAGCCTAACAAGTGCGAAAAATAAGTGGAAACTTACAGAAATTTCAATAAAAGAAAACCAAGAATAACTAAAAGGAAAATAATATATAGAATGTCGCTCAGCATATACAGCACAACATCTCGAAAACCTACAACACTATCCCAAAACCTGAAAACACACAGGAACACAAGCTGAGAGAAACATTACATAGTTCTAATCTCCGGAATGTCTAACAATAACAAATGTACGGAAGGCTAAATACTATAAACAGGAATAGAGAAAGACTCTTCGGTCTACGAACGCAGCAGATATACCTCAAAGTCCCGTAGAATCGCCTCGCCTCAAGAGTGGTAAGCCTGAGTAGAGGTACCTGGATCTGCACAGAAAGGGGCATGAGTACACCACAACGGTACTCAGTAAGTGCCAAGCCTAGCCTCGGTCGGGTAGTGACGAGGAAGGTCAGGGCCCTACTGAGGTTAAACAAAATATAGAGTTTCAATAGTATAAAATAGGCAGTATAAATGAGTACAGCAGTGAAATAAAACAAGTTATACAGGGCAACATCAACTATACAAAAACAAAGTAAACACGGAAGTAAATAAAACTTAGTACCAATAGTAAGAACGGGGACCTCCTAGGATACCATTTTGTAGTCCCTATTACAACTGTCCAGTGGATCTCCCGAGATCCTATCCCGTAGTCCAACTATCAATGCGTGGGGATCTACCGGAATCCTGATCCGTAGTCCCAAATGTAAATACCTAGTACTAGGGGAATCTATCGGGTGCATTCTGGTAATTCCATATAACTGTGTAGGGGAATCTACCGGGAATCTAACCCGCTGTCCCAAAGTAAATAGACAAGGGGGAGCTTTCCACATCTGTAGTCCCAATATAAATACACAGCAACATCAAGAAGATATTCAGAAATGGAAATTTCATATCAAGGCAATGGGTAATTCTAGACTAGCATGCTACACGAAGTTCAAGTAAGGCAGGTTGACAAATAAGGCAATGAAATCATTTATACATGCTTCCATTAGCTAACAACAAGTTTAATTGCACAAGTAATGAAAGCAAGAAATGAACATAATAGTGAATACTTAATGAAAAACGGATTTCTCAATAATTTGCACAAGTACGCACTCGTCACCTCACGTACAAAGCATTTCAATTACCAGATATACCAATCCTAAGGGGAAGGTCCCCCACACAAAGTTAGACAAGCCACTTACCTCGAACCGGCTCAATACTCAACCCGATACCACGCTCTTGCCACGAGTACTCGACTCCAAATGGCCTAAATCTATTCAATTCAATTGTAAAACATAAATAACACTTCAAGTAACTGATTCTACAATTAAATTCTAAGCTAATACGCAAAATTATGTAAAATGACCAAAACGCCCCTCAGACCCACGTCTCGAAATTGGGCGAAATTTACATTTTCAGAAATCTCGTACTCTCACGAGTCTATACATAATAAAAACACTGAAATCGGAGACCAAATGACCCCTCAAATCCTCAATTAAAGGTCTCTTAAACTCAAGCCCTAATTACCCATTTTTCCCAAATTTCTCACCACTAATTAAGTCTTTAATCACATAAAAACGAGTTATGAAGTCAAGGACGTTACCTCCAAGTGATTCCCCTTTGTTTTCCTCAAAAATCCCTCTCAAAAGCTTCAAACCCGGATGAAAATGGTGGAAGAATAGGTAAATTTCGCAAAGGCAACCATTTATATGTTCTGCCCGGCGATTTCTGCATTTGCGACCCTAGGACCGCATCTGCGGTCCCACTTCTACGGACACGACATCGCATCTACGACTTTCATTAAAATGCCAGCTTCCGCATCTATGGACCTCCAACCGCAGGAGTGGTTCCGCTTCTGCGAGTTCGTCACCGCATCTGCGGTTCTTGAGGAATTGACCCAAAACCGCTTCTGCAGCCCTTTAGCCATTTCTGCAGCGCCGCATCTGCGGTCCCCAAACCGCAGATGCAAAAATACCAGAAGCAGCAAAATTACAGCAGCTGCAACAATTTCTCAAACTTCCCGTCAACCATCCGAAATCACCCCGAGGCCCCCGGGACCTCAACCAAAAGCACCAACATCACCTAATACCTTATTAAAACTTGTACCAATACTTAAAACGCCTAAAACAACATCGAAACCTTGAATTAATCAAGGATTTAAGCCTAAGAACTCCAAATTTTCTCAAAATACGCTTTCGATTGAAAAGTCTATCAAACCTCGTCCGAATGACCTAAAATTTTGCGCACACGTCACATTCAACACTACCGAGTTACTCCAACTTCCCGAATTCCATTCCGACCCTTGGATCAAAATCTCACTATCGGACCGGAAACTTCAAAAATTGAACTTTCGGCATTTCAAGCCTAAATTAGCTACGGACATCCAAAACATGATCCGAACACGCTCCTAACCCCAAAATCACCCAACGGAGCTAACGAAACCTAAGGATTTCAATTCCGAGTCCGTCTTCACACTACTCCAACTACGATCAACTTTCCAACACTTAAGCTCTCATTTAAGGACTAAGTGTCCCAAAACTCCCCGAAACTCAAAACCAAACGTCCCGGCAAACCAAAATAGCAGAAATAAACACGGGGGAAGCAGTTAATAGGGAATCGGGGTGTAAATTCTAAAAACGACCGGTCGGCTCATTACACTTATGAACTTCAAGTTCTTAATTTTCCTCTAACGGGCCAAAACACCCTTAAACTACTCGGATTGACACAAAATTTTACGGACAAGTCTTAAATGATATTTCGGACCTGTACTGGGCTTCGGAACCAATATACGAACCTGATACCTATGAAATCAATCATTAATTAGTTTCTTTAAATCCTTAAAACTTCAAATTAACAATTTCTAATAAAAATTCATTAATCGGGCTAGGGACCTCGGAATTCGATTTCGGGCATATGCCCAGGTCCCATATTTTCCCACGGACCCTCTAGGACCGTGAAATCACGAATCCGGATTCGTTTGCTCAAAATGTTGACCAAAGTCAAACTTAGTCTTTTAAGAAAATTCTAAGGAATCAAATGGGCATATTATACTAAAAACTCTTCCAAAACTCAAACCAACCGTCCCTACAAATCGTAAATTAGCTGAAGTAAGTGCGGAAAGTTTATTTAAGGGAACGGGATTCTGAAAGGCAAAACGACCGAGCGGGTCATTACATTCTCCACCTCTTAAACAAATGTTCGTCCTCGAACAGACATAGAAAAGTATCTGAGCTGCCGAATAAATGTGGATATCTGCTCCGCATGTCCTCCTCGGGCTCCCAAGTCACCTCCTCGACTAGCTGGACCCTCCACTGGACCTTTACCGCAGAAATCCTCTTGGATCTCAACTGGAGATCCTGTCTATCAATAATGGCAACCGGCTCCTCCTCATAACCCAAACTCTCATCCAGCTGAATAGTACTGAAGTCCAACACATAGGATACTTTAGAAGCATTGATACATGAAAAACTGGATGAACTCTAGAAATAGGAGTTGAACTGAGGTCCCCTATCTAATATGATAGAAACAGGCACACCGTGCAACCGGACTATCTCCCGAATGTAAATCTGAGCATACCTCTCTGCTGTATAAGTAGTCGCCACTGGAATAAAGTGAGCCGACTTGGTCAACCTATCAACAATGACCCATACTGAATCAAACTTCCGCAATATCTGCGGCAACCCAACTACAAAATCCATAGTGATGTGCTCCCACTTCCATTCTGGTATAGGCATCTGCTGAAGTAGGCCACCCGGCCTCTGGTGTCATACTTGACCTGCTGGCGATTCAAACACCTAACTACATACTCCACTATGTCCTTCTTCATTCTCCACCACCAATAATGCTGCCTCAAGTCACGGTACATATTTGTAGCACCCAAATGAATAGAATACCGCGAACTGTGTGCCTCCTCTAGTATCCTCTCCCTCAGACCATCAACATTAGGAACACATAGACGCCTGAAGCCGAAAAACACCATCCTCGCCAATAGAAACCTCCTTGGCACCTCCCTGAAGCACCGTCTCTCTAAGAACCGCCAAATATGGATCATCGAACTACCGGGCCGTGATCTGCCCCAATAATAAAGACTGAGCAACCACACATGCTAGAACTCGGATGGGCTCTAAAATGTCCAACCTCACAAGTCTGTAAGCTAAGGACTGAATGTCCAAAGCTAATGGCCTCCCCTCTGATGGAATAAATGCCAAGCTACCCATACTCTATGCCTTTTTGCTTAATCCGCGACCACATTTGCCTTGCCCGAATGATAAAGAAATGTAATGTCATAATCCTTCAGTAACTCAAGCCACTTGCTCTGCCTCAAATTAAGATCCCTATGCTTGAACAAATGCTGCAAGCTGCGATGATCAGTGTAGACCTCACATGACACCCCATACAAATAATGCCACCATATCTTAAGAGTATGAACAATCGCGCCCAACTCTAGATAGTGCACATGATAATTCTTATCATGAACCCTCAGCTGGCGTGAAGCATAGGTAATAACTCGCCCCTCCTGCATCAATACACATCCCAATCCAACGCTCAAAGCGTCGCAATATACCGTATACATCCTTGAACCGAAAGGCAACACAAGAACTGGTGTTGTAGTCAAAGTTGTCTTGAGCTTCTAGAAGCTCTCCTCACAATCATCGGACCAACGAAATGGAGTACCCTTCTAGGTCAATCTAGTCAAAGGTGATGCAATAGATGAAAAGCCTTGCACGAATTGCCGGTAATAACCTGCTAGCCCTAGAAAACTCTTGATCTCGGTCACTGAGGTAGGATGTGGCCAGCTCTGAACTGCCTCAATCTTCTTGGGATCCACCTTAATACCCTCTCCTGACACAACAAGCCCCAAGAATGCCACTGAAACCCCATCTAGCCAAAACTCACACTTGGAGAACTTAGCATATAGTTTCTGCTCTCGCAAGGTCTGAAGCACAACTCTCAAATGTTGCTCGTACTCCCTAAGACTACGAGAGTATAACAAGATGTCATCAATGAAGACGATGAAAAATGAATCAATATAAGGCCTGAATACCCTGTTCATCAGATCTATAAATACTGTTGGGGCATTAGTCAAGCCAAAGGACATCACTAGAAACTCATAATGGCCATATCTAGTCCGGAATACAGTCTTCAGAACATTCGAGTCCCGAATCTTCAGCTGATGATACCCTGACCTCAAGTCGATCTTAGAGAACACCATACCACCCTACAACTGGTCGAACAAATCATCTATACGAGGTAACGGATACTTTTTCTTGACGGTGACTTTGTTCAATTGACGGTAATCAATGCACATCCGCATAGTCCCATGCTTCTTCTTCACAAATAACACTGGTGCACCCCAAGGTGATACACTGGGCCTAACAAAACCCTTCGCCAACAACTCCTCAAGCTCCTCTTTCAACTCCTTCAACTCTTTAGGAGCCATACGATACGGTGGAATACAGAAATCAATATCACGATTGGGGGGCATGCCAGGAAGATCAGAAGGAAACACATCGGCAAACTCTCGAACTACTGAAACTGAATCAATCATCGGAGACTCTACAGTGGTATCCCGAACATAAGCTAGATAAGCCAAACACCCCTTCTCGACCATATGCCGAGCCTTCAGGAAAGAAATAACCCGACTAGATGTATCAACTGTGGAACCCTTCCACTCTAACCTCGGTAACCTTAGCATCGCTAATGAAATAGTCTTGGCATGGCAATATAGGACGGCATGATATGGAGACAACCAATCTATGCCCAGGATGACCTCAAAGTCAATCATGTCAAGCAACAAGAGATCTGCTCTAGTCTTGAAACCACAGAATGCGACCACACAAGACCGGTAAATCCGATCCACAACCACAGAATCACCCATAGGAGTGGACACATGAACAGAAATGCCCAAAGGCTCAGAAGAAATAACCAGGAATCAAGCAAACAGAGATGATACATATGAATAAGTAGACCCAGGATCAAATAATACCAAATCACCTCTATCGTAAACGGAAATAATACCTGTGATGACGGCATCTGAGGCTAATGTATCTAGCCTGGTCGGAAGGGCGTAGAATCTGGTTGGAGCACCGGCTAGCTGGCCTTCACCTGGCTGAGTAGTAGCCGGCTGACCCCTCCCTAGATGGCCTCCACATCTAGACCCTCCACCTCTAGACGGCTAGGCAATCGGTGCTGAAATCATAGGTTGTTGAACCTGTTGTACTACCTTGCCCCGAAGTCTGGGGCAGGTCTTTTTCATGTGACCCGGATCTCCACACTCGAAGCATACTCTTGGTACCATAGCCTGTTGCCCTGAAGTCTGAGCCTAGTGACCCGAATACCCAATAGAAGAGCCCTGGATGGCTGGTGGGCGATATAAACTCTCTGGTACGGCACTAAAGTGAGCACTGGAAGAATCCTGATGACCAGAATACCCGCCGGAGGAACCTTGAATAGCTGACGGGTAGTAAGAACTCTTCGCCATCGCAGTGAAATAAGGCCTCACTAGGGCACCTTGGGGAGGGGGTGGTCGTGCTGAATACGGGGGCCTGTTGGGCTGACCCCTCTCGAAGTGACCTCTACCCCTATCTGGGGCACCTCTGAACTCTCCCGATAACTGGGCCCTCTTGTCCTGCTGAATCTGCTCTCTACCCCTCTGGCGATACCCCTCAATCCTGCGAGCAATCTCTACCACTAGTTGATACTTAGTACTCATCTCCACCTCTCGGGCCATGCTAGCTCGAATACCGGGGTGCAACCCCGCAACAAATCTCTGCACTCTCTCTGCATCTATAGGAAGTATCATGAGTGCATGGCAAGACAACTCATAGAACCTCACCTCATAATCGGTCATAAACATCTGACCCTGCTCAAGATGCTCAAACTGGTACCGAACTCTTCCCTCTTAGAGAGTGGAATATACCTATCCAAAAATAACTGGATGAACTGTCCCCAAGCGAGGGGAGGAGAACCTGCTGGCCCGCCAAGAACATAAGACTGCCACCATCTACGGGTCATGCCCTCCAGCTGAAAAGTAGTGAAGTCAACTCCATGCAACTCCAATATCCTCATGTTGTGCAATCTGTCCCTACACCTGTCAATGAAGTCCTGAGCATCCTCATGTCGCTCACCCCCGAAGATAGGAGGGTGGAGTCTAGTCCATCTATCTAATAACTTCAACGGGTTACCGTCCGCAGCTGGTCTGGGCGGGGGCGCCACTGCAGCAACTGGCTGGGCCCCGTCTGTGGGTAGTGCACCTAGAGTCTGATATACTACAACTGCATGTCCAGGAGCCTGGGAAATAGGGTCCTGTGCTCCCCCTCCATGAACCGCAACATACGGCCCATGACCTTCTGGAATCCCAGTGCTGCCATAAAGTCTGCCGAGGTAGGCTCAGCTGCGGGCACCTCGCCCTGCTCCTCGATAATAGGATTTCCCGCGGGATCTACTGGTGGTACCACTGGGATAACTATGGGCCCCCTTGTCCCCTACCTCGGGCTGGTGCCCTTCCCCGGTCTCTGCCTCGGCCTCTAACAACGGGGGAGCAGCTCTTCCCGAATCCGGAACATCAGCCGTGTGTGTTCTTATCATCTGTGAGAGAATAGAAGAGGTAAATTTAGTATGCCAACCACTGCATGATAGGAAATGAATAAATAGTAGTTTTCCTAACACCCTATAGCCTCTCAAAGATAAATACAGACGTCTCCGTACAAATCTGCAAGTCTCTATTAGGTTTGCCCATGACTTGTGAGACCTACGTGAACCTAGTGCTCTGATACCATGTTGTTACGACCCATTTCTATAATAGGTCATGATGGCGCCCAACACCATTATCGGGCAAGCCAACGCAGAATAATACTAAATAAACTTCCATTTACCTTTACCCAAAAATAGTTGAAATGATTCTGTAAGTTAAAATAAAATAAAAAATGATTAATAAAGTCATAATAATCATACAACCCAAAATGATACAGTCTACTAATGTTTGTGCCAAGACCTGGTGTCACAAGCTGTGGGCAACTAGTAGAATATACAAAAGAATCACACTATCCTACTGTCCGAAACAGAATAGACAGCAAAAATACATAAGAAAGACTTCTTCAGGCTGCTGAACGACATGGAAGGGAAGCAGCTCATCATAGAAGTCTCGAGTCCGCTCAGGGATGCGCACCAAACTGATAGCCAGATACACCTTCCTCAAATCCTGTACAATTAAGTACAGAAGTATAGTATGAGTACATAAAAAATATGTACCCAGTAAGTATCCTGTCCAATCTCGAAGAAGTAGAGATGAGAGGTCGACTTGATACTTACTAGGGTCAAATAAGATGAGAAGAATTTATAATAAGCAGGGATAGCACAAGTTATTAGCATTAATAAGCATGGAATAACAATTATTTTCCAAATATTATCATGGGTAGCCATCTATATATTCAAACAGATATGAAGTTCAGTCCACAGAGAAATGCTAAGCAAAGACATGCGCAAGTAATACCGAGGGACGTACAGTCCGATCCGACATAAAAGTAAATTGTGCACTGCCGAGGATCGAACGGCTCGAACCATAGATGCATCTATTACACCGCTCGCCAATTACACGTGTGACACGGTCAAACATAAATAAAATCATCAACAAGCAGACAATAATGTATATTTGAGGAGTAGTTATTCACAGCAATATCCAAATTCTCTTTTAAAGGACCAAACAGGATAAGGTTCCTTCACAAGTCGCATTTACCTTTAATCAACATTATTTATACGAATCCGATTTTATCACTAAGTTACAAGAATATCACGTAGAGCATGTTTTTGGGTCCTAGACTACCCCGGACTTAACATAATAGTCGCTACGCGCGGACTCTCGTCACCTAGTGCGTACATAGCCCCTGCATATAATAGCAATTAATTCAATTATTACACCTATGGGGGCAATTCCCTCTTACAAGGTTAGAAAAGAGACTCACCTCGCTCCAAAGTGCACTTCCAATACCAAGAACGAGTCCAAGCCCTCAATTCGGAGCCGAACGATCCCAAACTAGTTAAATGAAGTAGGAACTAGTCAATATAAACTCACAAGATCAAATTCTAGCTATTTAAGTAATTTTCCAACCCTTAACACAAGTTTCCAAAAATTCAACACCGGGCCCAAGTGCCTGGATTCCGAAATTTTTCGAAAGAAGTTGTTCTCTACAACCTAAGGATCAATAATATATGATTTCTAATTTATTCCATAGCAAATTTCATGGTTAAATACAACTTTTATTAAAACCCTAAGTTTTTGCTCTAACCCCATGATTTTACCTTAATGCTAGTGTTTAATCTACCTAAGACATAATTATTAAACTAGAAATAGGTAGAACACATTTACCTCAAGATGCTAGGTGAAAGTCTTGTCTCAAAAGCTCTAAAATCGCCAATGGAAGAGTGAAAAAGTAATAAAAATGACTTAGAACCCGTATTAAATGAACCTCATTGCTTCAACGATTTCCGCATCTGCGGTCCCGCAACTGCGAAATGAGCCAATAAGCTGGGACCGCTTCTGCGATCTTAAGGCCGCTTCTGCGGTTCCTTCCTTGGGCCGCTTCTGCGATGGAAGAACCGCATTTGCAGTCTCGCACCTGCGGTCCAGCAACCGCAGGTGCGGTTATGACAGAAGCAGCAGCTTCAGCTCTTCCCAAAAATTTCAACTTCACTCGAGCCTCGTCCGATTGACGCTCGGGGCTCCTGGATTCCGTCCGAACATACCGGCAAATCTGAAATCATGAAAGGGATCTACTCGAACCCTCGGAACACCCGAAACAACGCTAAACCTAAGAATCACCCCCTAAAACCAAATGAATCAAACTTATGAACTTCAAGTTCTTAATTTTCCTCTAACGGGCCAAAACGCCCTTAAACTACTAGGATTGACACCAAATATTACGGACAAGTCTTAAATGATATTTTGGATAGGCTTCAGAACCAACATACGAGCCTGATACCCATGAAATCAATCATTAATTAGTTTCTTTAAATTCTTAAAACTTCGAATTAACAATTCTAATAAAAATTCATTAATCGGGTTAGGGACCTCGGAATTCGATTCCGGGTATACGCCCAGGTCCCATATTTTTTCACGGACCATTCGGCACCGTCAAATCACGAATCCGGGTCCGTTTGCTCAAAATGTTGACCAAAGTCAAACTTAGTCTTTTAAGAAAATTCTAAGGAATCAAATGGGCATATTCCACTCAAAACTCTTCCAAAACCCGAACCAACCGTCCCTGCAAGTTGTAAATTAGCTGAAGCAAGCGCGGAAAGGTTTTTTTTTAAGGGATCGGGGTTCTGAAAGGAAAACTACCGGACGGGTCGTTACAGTGCATATTCTGGACCCAAAATGTGGTATTTTTTTACTCAAACGACCGAAATGTGTGGAAAAAAAATTTAGTGACCGAAATATATATAACGCCCTTTTAAAGGACGCTATACCTTAACAGGCAAAACGGCCGTTAAGGTATAGCACGGTAAATATATACGCTATACGCAATATTGACATTTTAATGCATAGCGCATTAAAGAAGTGCGCTATACCTATATGCTTTACTTTCTCTTTCTGTTCCTGCAACAACAACTCCTCATTTCTTTTCGTCTCTTCTTCCCCTGATCTTTGTCAGCACGATTGATTGGTTCATATGTATTGATTAGTTATGTAAAATGTTCTATATTAATATATGTTTGTTTTATAATATTAAAATTATTACGAACAAATTATTCTAATTAATTTTTTTACAATGCTCATTAATTTGGTATTCCGTTATTATATATGCTTAAATATTTTTTATTTTTTTAATTTATAAACAAAATTTATTTATTATATAGGTAAGTCCATAATATAAAATTAAAAAGGGAAAATCATAATATTAAAAAGTTAAAAAAATAAAAAGAAGATAAATGTTTATAATTTAGAGGGTAAAATAGGTTGACAATCCAAAATTTGAAAAATCTAGTTGAGTGACCTTTTGAGTGCTATAGGCATAGCTAAGTGACTTTGTTGTTACAAAGAAAAGGAAAGTGACTTTAACAGATAATTCCGTCTTGGTTTGGTATTGAGTAAAAAAATCCGAACCAACCCGACATATAAATATAAAAATTTTATATATACTTTTAAGATTTTATATAGAATTTTCTTTAAAAAATGTCTAGAAATATTTGGGATTCTCTTGCGGGATATAAATTTTAATAGAATATGAAGCGCTCTATATTTATTGACCTAAAATAATGGGTTGTATGTTTACTTTCTTATCAAGTGTTACTGAAATGCATCTATCTTTTTGTTCTTCCATATTCATATCATATGTTAAGATCTATATATCTTTTTTGAATGTGAAGTGATTATTAATATTTAGGTTCATACTGATTTTTATGTTTAATTGCTAAATTCGGTTAAAAGCGTGCATCAACAAAAATTTATTGTCATACGACTAAAAAAATAACAATTATGTGTACTAATCGAATTCTCCCATAAGAATAATTTAATCGATAATATGTTTGTCAATTGTTTATATTTTTACTAAATACATATATTTACTTATTAAATATTTAACAAAGTAAGATCCAAATAATATTTAAGTAACAAAAAAATCGAAAAACCAAACCAACTCGGTCCATGTACACATCTACTTACCACTATACTATAACGAATGCTTGTTGTTTCCCTTAAAATATACATATATTAATATAGAACATTTTACACCATCAATCAATACATATGAACCAATCAATCATGCTGACAAAGATCATGGGAAGAAGAGACAAAAAGAAATGGGGAGCTATTGTTGCAGGGACAGAAAGAGAAAGTGAAGCATAGAGGTATAGCGCACTTCTTTAATGCGCTATACTTTAAAATGTAAATAATATGTATAGCATACATATTTACCGCGCTATATCTTAAGGGTTGTTTTGCCCGTTAAGGTATAGCGCCCTTTAAAAGGCGTTATATGTATTTTGGTCACTAAATTATTTTTTCAAGCATTTCGGTCGTTTGAGTCAAAAAAGGTCACATTTTGGTTCCAGAATAAATGCATGAAATGCATATGAAATATGTTAATAATATCTCTCAGTACGTCATAAGACCATTATGCCTCTGATTAATATCATGAAATAAACTTTTCCAACTTACGTATTTTTGAGACTCATGAATAGATGATAGAATAATATGACACATGGAGAATCAAGAACATAAGCATCTCTAGTATTTCTATGAATAGAGTCATTTATGGAAGTTGTGCATTTGCTCATTTCGTTCGTGTCGTATAGATCATGCCAAAAAAATAAGGGATAGCCTTAACATACATGAGCCGGTTCTCTGGACAACCCTTCTAGCACACGGCAATTGTGAGAAAATTTGTGACGGCGAAATCGGAGTAGGGAAAATTTGTATGATATTCTTGAGAAAGATTATACTGGGCTTCTTTAGAATTGCTAAAAAAATGTCACGTTATGCGTGGTTCACCGGTTCCACCGACTAGACCAAAAGAGTGATTCAGTCGATACAGAGGTGCGCTTGAAGTGGGGGGTGTGTTGTCCCTATTGGGCTGGGCCCTTCCCCACTGCGGATAATTTGAATACCAGAACATCCTTCCATCCCTCATTCAATCTGATCTACCGGCTCTAAGACTGACTCAATGGGAGGAATCACTATGAGCTTGAATTCTTGATTGAATACTTGTTGAATAAGAAAATGTTACGTTACTAAGCTTCATAGAAATTGCTGAGAATCCAAAATACCATCCGTTCCTAAATCTCTTAATCCCTCCTTAAGTGATTTTTTTGATGCATTTTTATTATAGGGTGGACTCCACTTTGGCAAGGTGACTAAGCCATTAATTCACAATATTTTGCCACCTTTTCTAATGACTTAATGAGTCATAAATGTTAGGGTGGTTTGCTGCCACATAGGGGGTTTATCCTTGTCACAATTCTTATCCACTTAGTTTCTTAATTAATTTAAAATTTTTCATTAACCAATAATTATCCGATTATCCACATAATTAGAAATTATCTCAAATTACTTAAAATACTAGTCACTTTAATATATCATATACATCTTACTATCATGGTCATGTGATATCTTGTATGGCACTAGTCCATAAATATCGGTTATTTTAGCTCGGGTCGTATTTTATCCCAACATGTCAAACTTTGATGAATTATTTTTGATTTGATTACCCTCTCACCTTCACGAATTTACTCATCACCTGTTTAAAATAGCATAATGCTTATAATCTCAAAATAATCTCATCCTCGAACTTACGTCGATCAACTTACGACGAAACATTATCATACGAAAATGTGGGATGTAACATCTCATTTCCGAGATTATACCAATTTACTTATGGCATACTTTTACGTATGAAAATATAGGGTGTAACAGTTTATATTTATGGTATGAAGTTGTTTTGGTAAGATTCAAGCCGTTCAGAGTTGGATAATCGAGGGAAAGGCTTACGAGTGGATTGAGTTAGCGTGTTTTGAGGTTAGTGTCTTGCCTTTTGTGTGGGGGAATTACCCCTTAGGATTGGTGTTAGTTTGTGTTAATTATGATATGTGAAAGCTGTGTACGCAAGGTGACGAATGTGTACACGATCTAAATATGGAAATTGATCGGTTTTAGCTATGTATATTTCTTTCATACCTTAATTGAGTTACAATAACATATTATATTCATTATCATTAGTCTATGTTCACATGCCCTGCTTATCTTATCTCTTACTTGTTAATTGTCTTTACATGTTTAGTTGAAGTATTATTTCATCTATTCCTTATTCATTATATAATTGTTGAGTTCTTCACATGAAGTTGTTATTCTTGGAATATCTTGTTATTGAAATTGGTATAGAGTTATGAAGGTCGTGATTTACATTGAGTCAAAGTTGTAAAGGGTTGAAATACTATCTTGTTGAGTTATTCACCTTCGGTTTTTATTGTTGAGACTCTCGTGCATATTATGGTTGAGTCATGGGCATTTGTTGTGAAAACACTATTGTTGTTGGTTTCTTGGCAAGTTGTGATATTAGGCACTTGAGGTGCGATTTGTGATACATTGTAATATTGATACGGATGCAATGGTATAAGGATTTGGGATTGAAACACATACGGTAAGATAAGGTGGGCTTGATATGCGTTGCTAGTAGGGGAACTACTTGAAGCCATGCGGTGTGATAAAGTGAGCTAAAATGCGGGAAGCTATTTCAGGAAAAAAGATTTCAAAACGAAATGCAAGGCTCCCACGGTGATATAAGGAAAGATTGTGAAATGGTTTGTGATTTGAGATTACAAGGCGGTACCTCGGTAGTGACTCTTGTTGATGCTTTTCTATTACTTCACTTGTGTTTTGGTTGCTTTGTTTCCTTGGCATAACATTCCTTGTTTTTCTTCCATGATGCATTATTTTCCTTAGTTCAGTGTAGCAAATATCTGTGTATTTATTTATTGTCTTATTTCTATTGTTATCATTATTTCACTGTCACATACATGTTCAGTTTCTTATTTATTCCAGTAGGGCCTTGACCTGACCTCGTCACTACTTTAACAATGTTAGACTTGGCACTTACTGGGTACCGTTGTGGTTTACTTATGTTACGCTTCTGCACATCTTTTTGTGCAGATCCAGATACCTCCTACCAGTCCAGGCACCAGTGAGACGATCCCACTTTGGAGACTTCAAGGTACATCTGTCGGCGTCCGTTGGCCTCGGAATTACCCTCTATCTAGTTTATTTTCTTTCCTTATCCTTTTATAGACACTGATGTATGAGGATTTTCATTACTATCTTATAGAGCATGTGACTTTTATTCGCCGGATCTTTGAAAATTGTATTCGATTCAGTTATGAAGTTTCTTTATATGATAGTGGTTGAGTTATTTGAAGGTTCTTAATAAAATTTCAGCTAATATTGTATGTATATTAGGCTTACCTAGTCTTAGAAATTAGGTGCCAGCACGACATCCTACGGAGGAAAATTGGAATCGTGACAATTTATTATAAATAAATATACTCTAAAATAATTGTAATACATAGCTACATTTTGAGTTTTATAGAAAATACCCAGATTTCTAACGCTGAAATAACTTTTTCCTCTCTTATCTTTTCATATTCTTACTATAACCTAGCCGCCTACGCCATCTCCTAAAACTCTTTCTCTGGTGTTACAATCTTGCCAGAGAACCATCACCGGCCTTACTTGTCGGAACACTGTCGTCTAACCTCGTTTTAAGTTTTTTTCCTCCTTTGTATTCTCTCATTCCCTCACGCGCTATGAAAACCTCAAATACTTGGAAAATAAATTCCTTGGTCGTTCTCTCTTAGTCAACCATGTTACCCACCAAGCAAAGCTTGCAGTTCAGTTGACAATTCTCCTTCCTCTTGTCATCAATCCTTAAAACCAAAAACACAACTCCAAAAAATTTCTCTCGTACTAAAAAAAACATGGCTGCTTTGTTGTCTTCCCTTTTCTCTTTGTACAAGTCTTCCCTTTTCTATAGTCTTTGCTGTCTTAATTGCCATTGTCTCAGCAGAGATTTGATCCACTCAGATCTAATGTAATTCTCGCCCCACCATATCCTTTGACGAATTCGGGATCACCATTTCGGTCGTCTCAACCTCATTGTCACCGACATCTCCTACTCTAACCCGAAAACCAGACACGAACCCGTTCCCTCCTAATTGGGTTTGTTCTCGTCACCAATGAAGCTTACCAACTTCTTTCAGTGTCTTTGATGCAAATCTGAGTCGGACTTCTCTTTTTTCTTCGTATGTATATACATTGTATTTCGTTGTACCATAGAGAAAATACAATTTATTGAGCGAACAACCTATTGTGATTTTATGGATTGATACACCAAAATTTGAGTCTATCTTCTTTTTCTTCTTTGGATGTATCCACACTCTATTTCATTTTATAGAGAATATAATATGTTGAGCGACCACATATAGTCAATTGTGATTGTATGCGTTGATATATAAAAATTTGAGATTGGATGTATATATCCAACCTCATTGTATGGATCATACATGTATTGTGTATTTTTCAATGCAAATACATTTTTTTGTTTGTAATTTTGCATGTATTTATGTATTCCGAAGGTGATTGTTTTTAGCAGATCCCTGTATTTTTTTAATACAACCAAATTAAATATAGTGAATTGAATCCAACAATATATCACTATATTTTTTATTTTTTGTTGTTTGAATTCAGTCAAACTAGATATACAGTGAAATTGAATACGATGTAAAATTGTTAAGAATAAATTTAGCTAAATTGAATACAGCATATATATCCGAATTGAATACAACGACATACATCCTATGGCATTAGTAGTGTAACGATCCGACCGGTCATTTTGAAAATTTGCACTTCGCTCGATATTTACAGAAATGAGTAGCTACGTATGATGTATTATGAGTTATGTGAATCTTCGGCTTTGGTTTTCAGGTTATTCAGAATCGATTCGAAAGAATGAATTTCGTGGTTTAAGCTTTAAGTTGGAAGAGTTGACCAAGTTTGACTTTTTAGTATTTGACCTCGGATTAGAGTTTTGATGGTTCCGTTAGGTCCGAATAGTGATTTTGGACTTGGACGTATGCCCGGATTTGCATTTGGATATTTCTAGAAGGTTTCGACACAAATTGGCTAAAGTTGGAAATTTGAAGGCTTGGAAAGTTCATAAGTTTGACCCGGAAGTTGACTTTGATGATATCGGATTCGGATTGTGGTTCCGGAAATCGGAATAGTTTCATTATATCATTTGGGACTTGTATGAAAAATTTAAATTTATTCCGGGTTAATTTGATATGTCTCAGTGCGAGTAGGTTCGTGTTATGTATTGAGACTTGTTGGGATGTTCGGACGGGGTCCCGAGGGGCTCGGACGTATTTTGGATTAATTTCGGACTATTTTCCTTCATTTTTGCATTGCTGGTTCTGCTGAGTTCTGGGTATCTAGTTTTTTTAATCGCGATCGTAAAGTATGGATTGTGATTGCATAAGGTTGTTTGATGGCTAGGGACAAGTTGTTCTTCACGATCGCGAGTTCTTAGACGCGTTTGCATAGGTTGCTGCAGAGTGAACATCGTGTTCGCGCCAGTGTGCACGCGTTCGCGTAGGGATTTTTGGGTTGAGCTGGCAGAGAGTGTTTCTCTTTGCGTTCGCGGTCTTGTTTCAGCAATCGCATAGTTTGTGAGCTTTGTGTATAGCATTCGTGTGGATTTGTATGCGATCACATAGAGTATTTTCCTGGGGCAGTGTTTTTCCTTCCTCGCGATCGCGAGGATATTTCCGTGATCATATTTCATTAATAAACCCAATGATTACAAAGTACTCTATTTCGGGAGTTTCCGCCATTTTAGCATATTCAGAGCTATGGAGCTCGGATTGGAGCGATTGTTTTGGCGATTTTCACCATATGGATTGGGGTAAGTGTTCTCTACTCATTTTTTATTTTATATCATGAATCTATCTTTATTTTTGGCATTTGGTTGATGATTTTAAAAGAGAAATTGGGGATTTTTGTCTAAAACTTTATTAAGCAAATTTTTGAGTTTTGGACATCAAGTCGGAGTTGGAGTCGGAGTCGGATTTGAGTGAAACTAGTATGGTTGGACTCGTAATTGAATGAGTTGTCAGATTTTGTGAGTTTTGTTGGGTTTCGAGATGCGGGCTTGGATTTATCTTTTTAGTTAATTTTGGGCTTTTGATTAAAGATTCGACCTTCATTGACCAGGTTGTTTCCTTTGGCATTATTTGATGTATTTGAGTTGCTTTTGGCTAATTTCGAGCCGTTCGAAGGTCGGTACGCGTGAGTTGGCATTTTGGAGCATCATTTGGTTGGTTTGTTCGAGGTAAGTAGCACTTCTAAACTTGATGTTGAGTGTATGAAACCCCGAATTACGTGTTATGTATTTGGTGTTGAGGTGACGCACATGCTAGGTGATGGGCGTACGGACGTGCACCATGTGAATTGTGACTCCGTTATTTCGGTGGTACTTTGTAGTCACCTAATCTTATTTGTAACCATGAAATCTCTACGTACTAGATCTATTGAGTTGTGATCCATGTTAGAAACCATGTCTAGGCTACATGTTTATTCTGTTGGGATACACTGAGGTCATATTGATGTTGAATTATTTGTTTAAATTATAATTTCATACTCAGTTATGTTCATTCATTTTATATCATATCTCAGTCTCTGTTGCTATTTATTGACACACCATATCATCATTTTAGGCTAGTTTCATGGCATTATGAGCCAGAAAGACTAGAGAGATTGATGACTGAGTAAGGCCGAGGGCTTGAGTGTGAGTGATATTATGGGATCGGGTTGCACGCCGCATCATGTTATACTAATTATGTCTGAATCTGACTTATTATGGCGCTTGGGCTGAAGGAGCCCCATCAGAGTCTGTACACACCCCTAGTGAGCGCAGTTGATTTATATTGCGGGATGATATTTCCTGGGCATGGATCTTGCATGAAGCATTTTTGGGGATGGATCTTCCCTGGGCTAGATTGACCATATACAATACTAAGAGACCGAGCATGTCGATTGGTTAAGCATGATGAGTAGAAAGTATGAGACAATGAGATTAAGTACTCTGAGAGTGTGAGTACAAGAGTTTATCTTTGAGATATATTACATTTGACATGCACACTTGGCATACATGCATAGAGATGCATTTTTCCCATGTTGTACGGTATCACAACACTCATGACTTCTAACACATATTGACATATATGCATAAAGATGTATTTTTCTCATGTCATTTGAAAATAAAACATTTACCTGTTGAAAACTTTGGGGGGAAAAGCAGCTTTCAAACCTACTCATATTTTTGGCAATTTCGGTAACAGATTTGGGCTTTCAATGATATACTTGGAAAGCAGACCTATTTTCTGGAACTGTGAATGAGCTGAACATTTTAACTCTGAGTTACTCCTTTTATTACTTTCTTTATGTTGTTATGAACCGTTGTTGGCTATTGGTGTTGGACTCTGACCCTTGTCCCAACTCGTCACTACTTTCAACCGAAGGTTGAGTTTATTACTTATTGAGTACATGGGGTCGGTTGTACTCATACTACAATTTTGTACCTTGCGTGCAGATGTTGGATGTTGATGTTGCTGTGATCGACGGGATTAACTAACTAGCAGGTTAGGTTATGTGTCATAACGACTAATTGGATTTTATAGCTACATCTGACAATAAGCCTCCAACACATGAAGAGACAGATCCAAACTTTTATTTTGATTAGTTGAACCTTCTAAATTTCTTAAGGAATCTACTCCTTCTGTTTCAATTTAGACAACACATTTCACTTATCGAGAGTCAATTAGATTAAACTTTGAAGCTAAAATGAACTAGTCCAACTCAATATTTTTAAATTTAAATTTAAATATTCAATAACTATAACTATAAATTGCAATTTTTCTCATGTCAATATGATAAAACAAATATTTTAATATATTGATCAAACTTCACACAGTTTTGACTCCCAATTAGCAAAATGTGTCCCTAAATTGAAACGGAGAGAATAATATTTAATAAAATTTTCACATAGTATATATTTATATTCTGTGTAAAAGATATTGGGTTATTCGTTTTAACCCATAGCTCTAAGGATACATTAACCCGGACCACCGCGGACAATATGAAAGAGAAGCGAGGATATCCTCAGACTCGAGCAAAAATTTAGCATAAAATACGAATAATAGGCCGCTTTGACAAATGAAAACTCAAGATGCTTTCTTAAACATTAACAGCCAAATACTTTAAAATGAAATACTTAAAATTCGGACTTCGCCGAAGAAACCTTCAATAGACATTTGATTACCAGCAAACCATGCAAAAGAAAGATGACCACATTTATCTAAAACTCTTACTTAACTTGTTATGTAATAACTTCACATTTCCATGAGAAGCTTGTGACCAATCTTGTAGGAAGCATAAGCATCAATACAAGCATATTCAACTTGGCTTTCACTAAGAACCCTTGCCTCCCAATTACTCATGCACACATGTTTTGGCTTAGGCATATAAAGACCACATATTTCACGAGCAAGATCTTTCAATCCTGGACGAGAATACCTGCCTGGCCACGTACTCTTAGCAACATCACGAATATCAGCACTTCTATTACAAACCAATCTATACTCATTCTTTAGTTTAAGGATATCTTCAGCAACCTCAACTCCCACAAATATAAAGTTAGGATTAGCCAAGAATGTTTTGAGGGTTTGTGGCATTTCGTCCAAATAAAACAACTGCACTATGAGACACCTGTCGTCGATGCAGAGTTGGAGTGTAGCTGTTTTGTTGCTTCTATATGGACTAAAATTAGGTCTCCATTCGTTGTCTAAACCAACAACTGTGTCTTTTCCAGCATATTTGTTGAGCATTTCAGTTGCCCATTCATTGGCAATCGCAGCTTTATTAGTCACTGTTGTTTCAATTGTTCGTCCACCAAATTTGATTCGGTACTTTAAAGTGGTGGTGTCAGAGCTGCTGCTACCATATGATGAGTACATTGTTGTTGTATTGTGAAAACAAATTAGATTGATGTATTATTGTCGATGGCTCGCATGGCTATTTATAACAAATTTATATGTGTTTAATTCATCTTTTTTGGAAAACTCAGAAGTTTTTCTTATTAATTGCACTACTAGGAAACTGGGTACATTAGTTGTAAGATATCAAGAAACTGAATGGTCTATTAAATACTTCATGCATGCATGCCAAAAGTAATTATTAGGGACTTCGACTGATGAGTTTTCAAAACTTATCTCTCCCATTAATGTTTTTACAGGTTTTATTTTTTACTGTTTGTAATTTTGTTTCAACTTCCAAGAATAGAGTTTCTCTTTAAATCCTCAATCTCCATTGGATATTGTTGGGAATGACCTGAACATAGCGAAGACTTAATTTCTATGTGCGAAACCAAGAACTCGAGAGTATATACTTAGACTGCTAATCTTAAGAGTTTGCTTGAAAAGTCATGTGTAATTACTAGGATAGTAATTACCATAGCTAGTAATTATAATTACTAGGGTAGTAATTACACAGTATACTAATTACAATGGCTTGTTTGTTTGTTATGATGTTATTAAAGTGTAATTACCAATGTCATTTTTGGTTGTACTAATGTAATTACATAGTTAAATAATTTTTCTAGATTAAAATATAAATAAATTATTGTGACAAATACTTATGTAATAACAAATATTAAATACTCCGTAATATTTATTATTATGTATTAAATATATAGTGTTTGTAAGAAAATAAATATTAAAATAGTAAATAATATCATAATAAAATTATTGGTATTCTCCATAAAAAAAATTATAACTTAAAAAGAGAACAATGAAAATATAGCATAATTTAATAATAATAACGTATGTCATATTTCAACAGGACAACGTCAGAGTGAAGTTGCAAAGAACGTTGGTGAAGAAATCTAGAGTAGAAAAAATCGGTCTTATTTGTTTCCTCATATTAATATAAAAACAAAAAGGAAAGAAACTAAAAAGCAACTTTGTAATTACCACCAATTCTCACCTTCCCCTTGAGAATTGGAGAGTGTAATTACACCCTTCCAATTACACCCAATTTCATGCTGACCAAGTAATTAATTGGCCAAACGAACAAGCCAAACTATGTAATTACACCCAAACTCATTTCCAAGGTGGCTTTCCAAACAAGCTCGTAATGTCATGTAATATGTATGCTAGTATAATTAAGAAGTAGTCACATCACCAATCATGCAACTATACATTAAAGTATAATCTTGTTTTTATACTAAAAATACATTTTCACTTTTACTTGTTCACTACTAAATCAAGAGAAAAACAATCTTTTATTTCCTGTTTTATCCTTATCATTAACAACTTATTCACCCAAATAATTTTTCAAATCTTTTGGAAATGCTATCAATATTATCGATGAAATTGTAAAATACATACTAAGTATATATTTTTTCCTAAAAGGAGTTCAAAGTCAAAAGTGGACAATTAAAAGTAAACGGAGCGAGGACTTCTTTAATTAGATCGACTAGCTGCCGAACTTGTTTTAGGAGTTGATCTTTTACAGTTCCGGATAAGAGGTGAAGGAGAAATTTCCTAATTGAGATTTTACAATCCGATTTATTTATTGAAAAATTAAAATAAATACTTCACATTTTAATAATTTAGGCTTTAAAATGACATAATTATTAACACGATTCAACATACTAGCAAAACCACCCTTAGACAAGCCATCTTCATACTGTTCGCATAAAAGTCTAAGTGTGAATGAATGTCAAAAATCATGTTACACGTGCTAGTTTACATGAGTGTATCCAGTGTATGGGACATGTTCTTCTTCATAAATCACACATAGCCAAGTTTTTTTTTGGAACTAATTTTTTTGTTATGTTATGATATATGTTTTTTATAACATCACTTCACTATAACAGCTAAAAAATATCGGAATGAATATATAGGTTGTTATAAAAAATATCGGAATGGACATATAAGTTGTTATAGAAAGACTTGATTGTATTATATTTCATCAAAATTACTTAAATATATATATATGCACCCAAGCTCAAATGAGTCTTATAGTGCAGATACATTGAGTGCACCTTTACAAGTGAGATTGAAGGTTCAACTCCCATGTCTATCTTGTGTTTTAAGTATATTGTTTCTTCTTTGTATATCCTTCTTTATTTGGTTTATTATTGCAAAATTACAAGCCCAACACATTGAAATCTCTATTTTTCTTTAATTTTTTAATTTTAAATTTATATAACTAAACCAAATGTTTATATTAAATCCGGTAACAACGAAGGATGTAACATATAGTCAATGATTCAACTAATCATCCAACATTTTTTTAATTAGATATATATGTAAAATATTAGAATATTTTTGGGTAAAAAAGAAACTGGACTTATCTATCTATATCTGTACTGTATTAAAAGCACGAAGGCCTAGCGAAATGTCGTTCGTCTTTTTTGCCTTTCGTATTGTATTTTAAGTTGGATATAATAAATTTTTATTTTTTGAGAAAAAACAAAGACTGCCGTCTATTTAGGTGTCGTATATTTAGGTTTAGGAGCCTTTAGCTTTAAATTGTCGACTATTTAGGTCATGTGTGTTTAGGTTTAGGAGTCTTTAGCTTTTTCTTCTTTATATAATTAGGATTAGGCTTCTTTACTGTGTGCCTTTTCTTTATGTTTAGGATTCTTTAGGTTTTTCTTTGTTTAAGATTCTTTACGTGTGTTTTTTCTGTGTAAGTATTCATAAGTTTCGGATTAATGATGCAAATCGCATAAGCTTTAAACAGGTTAGTAATATTTTATTAAAGAATAATGATTGAATGAGATTTTTTTTGGTAATTGCAGACGCTTGATAGGTAATTCTTGTTTAACTAAAGTTTAATGGATTTTCAACATTATATTATTCGTTTATGTTAATTTTTGATCCATCTTAATTAATCAACAGGATTTTGAGAATTTATTGTAATGGTGAAGGCTGCAATAATAACTTGCCAAAAAAGCAAATAAAGATAGGACGAAGCAAACAGTTGATATTGTCCTATAAAAGATTTCAAATTATTGGTATGACCCTGAACTTCAAGCTTTTGGTAGGATTTTAAACTGCTTTTAGGCATTAGTGGCTATATATAATTTTGGAATTAGGTTTTATTTACCATCATTGGACGTAGCGAGACAATTTTTGTATATTCACTAGACAAGAGACAAAAGAAACATTAATAGCAGACTAAAGAAGAAATATAAACTTGATAATCTTGAGATTGGAGGCTATTGAATCACAATTTCTATAAGTTTATTACATATTTTAATTTTTCTTTGGCAATTTTTCAACCAGTTGCTGTAAGCAAAATTTAAGTGGTGAAAATTCAGTTCTTAGACAGTTAGACTATGTTACTACAACTTAATAGATGTTTATTATGATTTCATTCATTACCTCCTAGCAACACAACAGTGAATTTAGTTTTTTTGTTATAACTTGATATATGTTACAAGCGTGACTAACATGCTCCTTATTGAGCGAGCGTACTTTATTTTATTTTATTTTTCAAACTTTTTTTCTTTTTTTATGTATGTGATTCCTTTTTTTTATATGTTTAATTTAATATTAAGAGATAGACCTTATACTGTTTGTGCTATTCAGAGTTGATGTAATTGAATTATTTAATCATCAATTACATGCCGATTCTGAACTCAGCTTTAGAAGTAAAAGATTTCTGTTATTCTAATACACTCATATTTAGAATGAGTATAATTCTGAATTCACATTGAGAACTCAAACAATTTACATTTTTTCTTATTTGAAAATTTGAATAAACTCACAAAAACTCGAAAACAGGTATTCTAGCTAAAAAATTAAGTGTAAAGTTTCTAAGATTCAAAATATTAGTTGACTTACAACTAATGGCAGCCTGTAGGTGGCTACAAACTCTTGTTTGAGTAGCAATAAAATTACACATGTTAACTTTGTTGGCCTTAACTCTTATGCTTCTTGAACATTCTTTTGATGATTAGGTGATGACTTTATTTGCATACAATCATATTTTTCTGCATCTAACTTCACTGGATTAGTTTGCTTCTTTGTTTGTTTGTATATGTAGTCAAAGTTCTCGGTTTTTTCACTATCACTCTCATACGTAATCCTCTCTGTTATTATTAGGGATTCTTATATTAAAATATATAGATCGTCAAATTCATAATTATAGTTTACCATTCTTTTTATTTTTTACTTTATTCTTTATGGTGTATTTTCATGCATTAATCAACAATAACGTTTGCTTTCAATTTCAATTGCGGAGTTCTATCTGTGGGAATCCTTCGCAGGGCTTTTTGCTTCTGCTCTCCTTGCTTTTTGGCAAAACTAATGGGTCATGTATGCTTTATGAATCTTTTAAATTTCTAAATATTTTTTCGTATGTTATGGTATTTCATCTATATATATTTATTCTATCTTCAACATGAAATTCGACTTTATAAGTGAATTTTATGTTGAATAACTTATAACTATAGCTAGCTTTTCACATTCATTGTTTTTTTCTTATTTATGTGCGAGGTCATACAAAGTTTGAAGTCTACTATAGCACTTTGGCTTCTCTAGAAATTCTTTTACTGCATAAACAGATTAACTCCACCTCCCGAATAGTTTTTGAGATATTCTTAGCTTCGTGAGTTACATTAGCACGTTTTTTCTCGAGAAAAGTTGTATAATTAAACATGTAAATTGGAAGTTAAACATCATATACACACTTACATTAATTATAACTTTGTCTTTAACATGAATTTCCATGAGAATTATACAATTTGATTTCATCTTAAATAGTACCACTTCAAGGTACAATTTGATTCCGTCTCAAAAAGATTACCACTTTATACAATTCGAGAATTGTAGCCACCATCTTTGCTCTTACTACTATAGTACTATTATTTATTTATTTATTAATTTTGTTAACTTAGTTTTGTGCTACTCTTATCCATGTAGTCATAGATTAATAGATAAATCTTTTCCTTTTTGAGGCTTGCTTGGTTATCAAACATTGTTTGGCGAAAACTACTTGTCTTCGTGGATTTCCTTGTTATAGTTAGTAATTGAGCATTATTTCTAATGCAGAATGATGATGCTAAAATTTTCTTCTACTTTATTAACAGGCTCGTGGGTTGGTTGAGTAGTTTTAGTAGACTTTGTATGATCTTGAGAATCGAAAACACTAGAAAACAAATATTTCTTCCATCAATTAAGCATTCATATAGGAATCACGTTAAGAAATATTCGACTAAAACAATAAGCATAAATATTTTTACTTATGTTCTCATATGTGGGGCAACTATCAAAATATTTCAAAAGATATATATTATACACTTTTAGATCTATCAGAGTAATTTTCAGTAAAATTATATATTTTGATGATAATTAATAAATCATATGCAAATAAATAAGCACACGGCCCAATGATCCTAATATTGAACTGTACCTGTCGCAACAGGTTTCCTCACAAGGGTTAAATCAATTTGAACAAGGATTTTGATTATGAGAGAATAACTGAAGTGACCAAAAAAAAAAAAAAGACAACATACACCAAGAAATATTATCTGTGAAGACATAGTAAGTGTGAAAAAACATAATATATCATTATTCACAAAAAAATTATAATTACAAATTCTATAAATTCAACTATTGCATAATGTAATAACATTTACTTTTCCATTTAAATGAATGTTGTATCTACATTGACGTCAATTGATATTACACATAATTCATTATTATTCTATACAAATCTAATTGATAGACACGGACTATACGTACCAAATCGAACATCTTTTTTACCCGTTAAAATATATTTTACATTAGATAAAATCGTAATTTAAATTCTTCTGCTATATAGGATTTTAAAATCAACTAAAATTTGATTATCAACTCTTTCCTTATATGATAAAAACTCTTAATACTTACAACTTTTTCTAGGCCTTTTTACTGTAATAAGAAAATATACTCCAACATTTAGAACAAAACGAATATTACTCCAAAGTTCATGCAAGTCGTAGTACACAAATGTTACAAACAAACAATTGTCATATAAAATTAGGACTTCTTTTATCTTTCAATCAAATACTATTTTAGTAACACTTTTTTACAATTAAGCTTAAGTATTGGAATGAATCGAAGAAATAATTACTGTAAGATTAATCATATGATTATCATTTAGTATCATTTTCGAGTACTTGCAATTTTTGGTTAATTTTTTATTTTAACGCAAACACCACTTTTAAATACTTATTTATGTTATTTTTAAAAAGATTATTATATAACAAATATAGGTACACGCGCGAAACGCATACCCTAAAACTAGTATTATTATAAAAGCACGAATAATTTATGTTAAATATTGAACGACTAAAATATCCTTGAAATATTGACAGACTTTTATGCCCTTAAATATTTGTATAATTTAAGGATCTAATTGTGAATAACCTAATGATGAAATTCTTTTCCAATTTAAACTACACATACGTCGACCCTACAAAGTTGATCCTAGTGGTTATCTATTATTTTTGGAAAAGAATAATTTCACTGTTAAAGGATATTGTCCTAATCAACGAAAAAAAATTCAATTTGGACAAAATTGTATTTTTTTTTTTTTTATTCTACCTAATGCTAGGAGCTGTTTGAAACCAAATTGAATTGTTTTTGTTGATTCTTACTCTTGTTCGAAGAGTCTCCCAAAACAGAAGTTACATGGAATTAAAACTTTTTCTTCATTATAAGTTTGAATCCTTTTGGTATACAATCAAATATAATTTCATCCATCTAAAATATGTTTCTACATAATGGCGGCTCTATTTAACAAGCTCAATATATTAACCACGCCACAAAATTTTAAAAGCTTGACCTTTTTTTATTAATGGATATCAATTATATCTCTAATATTTTTATTAAATTCTATTTTTTCCTTAATTCTGCATATCATGTATGATGTATCAAGATTTTATGTTGAACTATGTTCTCCTTTTATATAATATATATTTTAAGTCTTCAATATATACTTACTTAACTTCAATTCCTTATTTTCTTTGCAGTGAACACCATCATATATTTTAGGTGAACCACTTTCTTGAATTTGGTAGAAAAGGTTCTTTAGCAGAAAGGAAGTGATTGGTTAAGGTGACAATTTTTTTAACCAATTTATTTTCTCCCCTTCCTTTCGATCAACCTGTCATCTATAGATTTTTGTTGTTAACTTATCTTTAGTGATTCAATTTGATAGTAGATCAACTCGAAGCTATTTTTTGCATTCATGAAACTGCAAGTACGATGGAGTTTTAGATTTGCATGAGCAAGTATACTCGTGGATGAAACACAGAAAATTCATGTGCTTTTTAACTAGAGATTGGATAATTAGAATTGGAGTTGATTTTAGAGATTGCACTAGTCGGCATTGGATTTAAGTAGAATTATTTCCTAGCAGTAACAATTTTCTTTTGAATATTTGTATAGTTAAGAACTTATATTTCATTAAATATAACTTTCATAATAATTAATGTAGGATAATGTGCAACAGAACAGAAAAAATAATGCCAAAGAAGGTATGGATTACTAAATGACTTTCTATGTTTGGTTTTTTTGTTACTAATGTATCTTGAGTAAATACGATTTTTATGTATCTGAATCATTAAGGCTTAATTAAATCAAAGAAAATCTAGAATCAGAAAATTAATATTAAGTATTGTTGCATTCCTTAAGTGATTTACAAATTTAATTGCATAATTTTATGATTCCATAATATTTAGTTCTATTTTATTCTTTCATTGTGCCAAAACATTATTAATTTGTTGGTTTGAATTATATATTATATTTTTTTTTGTTCTTAGTAACATATTATTAAACTTCGTACATATTGAATTCGTACATATTCAGTTGCAATTAGTTTTTAGAATATTATGTGATTGAATGTTTATTATTTTTTGTATGCGTTTCACAATATTTGACATAGAGTATTCGTGCATCGCACGAACGTAGAAACTAGTAATTTAAATGTGTAATGAGTGCAATGATAAAACCTAAAGGTTGATCCGTCAAATTTAAATTATAAATTTACTTATTCATAATAGTGTATACATCCTTTTAAAATTTTGAATCGATCCGCTTCGTTTCTAGAAAGTATAGAGTCGTCGTACAATTTCCTATATAATGTAATTATAGCATCTAAATTAAAGGTTCTTATAAGGATCTTGCGTTGCTCTATACTCATTGTCATAAGGATTTATAATGAATACTCTTTTGAGTATTTTATTTACGTGGTATCAAGACATGTACTTAGCTCAAGAAGAAAAATCAAGCCGATATGTGAAGAGATGTATCTTTTAGATTAGAGGTTCATATTATTCAATATTTACTAATTTGTATCTTTTCATTGGTTGGTTGATTTGCTAAAGCAGTGTAATAGTAGTATTATTTATTATGAAAGCAAGAATATCCTTCTATTTATGATTCAATTGGACAGGGTCAACCCAGAGTACCCAGCCCATAATTAGGCCCAGTATTTGGGCCTGACCCTTTAGAGGGTGGCTGGACAGGTCCCTCCTCCTTGTTATCCAGCCCGAACACAATGTACTATGTTTATACTTTATACTGCATCATATTCTTTTTGAACAACTTTTCCACTTCTGTTACTGGATTCACGTTAAATTAATCAGGGCAATGACCTTTTTTCAGGTTAAAATAGCAGGGTTAGCGTTTGCAAAGTCATTGAAAAATAGTCACTATTTTGCTGCAATAAGGACCGGTCCAACATAATATACTGGAGATCGGTGCACCTGTGTATGAGCTTCCAACATATTATGCTGGAACTCCAACACGCGGAAAGTTCTCGCATAATATACTGGAGATTGGAGCACTTGTGTATGAACTTCCAGCATATTATGCTGGAGTGACATACTTATGCTGGAACTCCATTATAATATGCTGGAGTTTCAGTATACTTATGCTGGAATTTCATTATAATATGTTGGAACTCCAGTATATTATGCTGGAGTATTTTCCAAATTTTAAACAATGTTTTTGTTTAAATTTATCTTTACATGAAAAGTAGCTAAATTTCGATTACTTTTGAAATTATGACTATTTTTGAACGACCACTTATAAATCTGGCTATTCTTGAATTTCTCCCTTTTTCAGAGATAATAAAGGGGCGTAGTACAAGGGCTCATTTTGGACAAATAACAAAAACGGATTAGAAAATTGTCCTATTTCGAATATTTTGACGACCAAATAGACCTTTTTACTTGACTGGATATCCGTTAGTAGGTAGGGAAAAAATAAACTACTTGGCTAATTACATAGGTAATTTTTGACAAAAATGAAACAAAGTATAAAATAGTCCTAATTGAATTTGATAGAGCAAAATTGGTCATTTTCACTTAAATTAAATAGAGATGTCTTGTGACATGGCATGATTTATTAATTGGGACACAAGGACATGAAATATGATCCCTTGACCTGGGACAACCTCTACATTTAGATTTATTGTGAGATCCTACAATTGTCAGTCCACACGTGGATGCGGTAGTGTGGAAAATGACAAGTCAAACTAAAATTAAAATTACATTTGGCATATCTATTTCGAAGTGGAAAAAATAATACCGACTACGTACTAATTGATGCTCGTGTTATTACTAAAATATATATATATATAAAAATATATATACTCCATTAAGCTTACCAGTTACCCTTTACCAAATTTTTTGAAGAACTTCTTGAGATTGTACCAGCTATAGTATTCCATCCATCTCAATTTCTCTGAAATTCGTTGTATATAATTTTCAAAAACTATTTAATTTTTATTGAAAATACTACTACTACTACTTATTTAATTTATGTAACATGTAGTTCAAGTTTCTAAATCAAATGTATTTAACGTGATATTTTATCACTTTCAATATTATTATTTTTCCTGCTACCATTAATAAATTAAACTAATATAGCTCTTATATCTTAAACTTTTGGTATTTAATCAAACATTATCAGCGAGTCTGCGACAAAAAGAGTAAGGACCAGTAAATTTGGCAAATATAACGGACCACTTAAAAATTCCAATCATTGTGGCATGTGGTGCCGCGGTGTCAAAATCAATGGCGTGTGTTTGACAATCAATTATCTGCCCAGATCATTTGAAACAGATTAATTATAATTATTAGGAGTAGATAAAAAAAACTACAGTTTAATTAATCGAATTATCTTTTATGCCAAACTTAGGCTTGTAACCTTGAGCTTGCTTGGCTTTGCATGCATCTCGCTGGTCCAGACATGTTGAAAGTGAAAGATCTCTACATTTCCAGCTCCTAATTAACCCTACCTTAAAAGAGTGATAAATATTGAAAAAGATGCATGGTTTTTAAAAAGTGCTAAAAACTAGGTATTAAAGTTTGAACAAAAGCTACAGGGTTGACCGAAGTTTCTATCTTTACCCTTGATTATCAGCATGTGTATGTTGTGCCGCCTACTGCTGCCCATAGTGTAACATTATCTTGACCTGATGAATATCATATTTATAAGACTTCTGAAAATTGTCTCTGTCTGCAGAATTTCACAATGTTATTTACGTGTCTTAACTTATCATCTTATTCATCAAAGAATAAACAAATTATTTTCGTCATTGTTATCGTGCATATGTGGATTTTTCACACATTACTTGA